>NC_138231.1:35905161-36309819 GCF_964197995.2 Scardinius erythrophthalmus | reverse complement strand
TCTAGTCCAAAGACAGCCTCCATCCCCTCTGGGAGATTTCACTGTGACTTTTCTCCCTCCATCCTGTCCTCCATTTAGTAGAGAAATGGAGGGAGGTAGGTTGAAAGACATCACAGCTCTAATAGGTGCACCATGACAATAAAAGCACATTAACCTGCTAGCATGAGCTCCCTGCTCATTACAGCTGCAGAGCTTAGCGGGTCAGGGTCAGCGAGGCCGGCGAGTTAGCAACAGGACTGCTGCTGTCGGCCGCTGGAGATGGAAGTCTGGCTGAGGAACTTGAATAAAGATGTCAAGCACAACTGTCAGATTCCAAGCCCATTTCAAATGAACCATATCCAAGAATATTAAAATATAAAATCCACCGCTGCCCACTCCGAAACTGCCTCCTTTGCTAAAGCTGTCAACAAAAGAGAGGATAATAGCTGACCATAGACAAGACCCAGAGACCCTGCTCCCAGCATGCACCTCTCACAAAAGCCTTTTCAGACTCACATCTAGAGACTTAGACACTGTGACCTAAAAGGGACTGCAGGGAAATGAAATGCAGGCAAGGGTAACAATGCCGCAGAAGATTCCGGACCCGTACGTGGAGCCAAACCGAGAGCTTTATTGTCCACACCTAAACTTTTGTCCGCAGTGCTGCGCTGATTCCTTGGAAATTTTGGAATGTCCTCAATTATGATCTTCCCCACCGCAGGGGTGACTCCGCCCCCCTCTCACCTCGCTCTAATCCTCAGCTACGCCTATGGAGCTGACCAATGAGAGAAGGCGTTCCGCAACCCCCACGCCCAGGCAGAACTGAGATAATTAGCCCAGGATTTCTCTGATCCCCAAAGTTCCTCACATCTCTCTTAGAGAATCGGCCTTTTGTCAAAGGCACACTCGCCCTGCCTGCAGGAGACATAATTACACAGCCTTGTTTTTCCCTGTGGAGGCCCCCCACTTTACAATAGATTTGAGAGGGAGGAGGGTTCGTTTTAAAGACATGCCCCCTGTGTAATCCTTGAGATGACTTCATTTGATTATTTCTCGGACATTATTCAATCACAATTTAGCTCGGCTCAGAAGCTCAAAATGGAGCACCTGGGTATTTGTCAAGAGCCAAGAAAGCCAGATAAGTTCTTTGCATCTAAGAACTAAAAGAACTAAGCAAACAACTTAAGATAAACGAGTCAACTTGACTTGTCTATTAAGGGATATAATTAATATCCCCTATAGCTTTAAAAAAAAAAACAAAAAAAAAAACAACAACAACTAGGTCTCAGCTGAATTGGCCTGATAGGCCTATTAATTATATTAATCACAATTAAGCACTTGTGTCGATAAGTAATTAAAGAAAGCCCCTTTAAAAAAAATTAATACATAAAATAAATAAATTCAAAAAGATCCACCTCACACTCATTTCACTCTCATTACTCAAAGCACAGAACAGCAGAGGAATGGACACTGCATACTATAAAGGGAAGTGACAACACCACAGTGCAACAATGGTGCTCAAGGCCAATAGTGCCCCTGCAGGACCACCACCATGCAACAATAATTTCCTGCCCTGGTCATATGGACCATACCTTAATTCCTATAACATTGCAGGGAAGACACAGAATCAAGGAGAGAAGAATGAGTCTCGTAGGACTTCGGATTCTTCCCCTGCCCCTCGGCCACCTGAGAAGTGCTGAGCGAAAACTTCAAATCTCTGCCGGAGTCGGGAAACTGGGTCAGCCAGCTGCCGCCACTGCCACACTGCTGTATTTTGAAAAAGGATGCAGAAAAACTGCTGCAGCAGCAGTAGTAGTTCTACAAATGGTCGCCAGGCTGCATAGAGATCAATACATTTAGCATGTTATGTCTAAATGCACTGAAACTCCCATCCTGTCGAGTTCTGCGGTGGTTAGTGTGTGTTAATGACCCAGCGAGCTGCAGATAAATCAGTTTACTTCGCTCCCCAGAGAACACCTGTATGTGTCTTTCTTATTAAAAGCTGTTACTACAGAAAAGAGCGAAATTATATGTAAAAAAACATAAGGTGATAAGTCGTCTGGTCCCTGGTGGGCTACAAGAGAGCAGCAACAGCTGTTTAGAAAGAAACATCTTATAGGTTCACAAGATTACAGTCATTTTTTAATGTGGCACCTGGCAAGAAAAAAGACTCATTTTTTCTTTCCCATTTAAGAGATATTTCGAAAGAATAATGAATTAACCATAAGCCCTGCTTCTCAAAATTCCTCTGTCTGGTTGGCAGTTGGAAGGATGTGGTGTGCTGTAAAGCCCAAAAGTGGGGCTGTTAGTTAGTTTAAGAACAGACTGAAGTGTAAGGGTGCAGTTCCTCTGGAGGAATGCTGCACGCCACATCCAAGAGATGCCAAACTACTAAACTCTGCATGGTTTATTTTTCTTTGACCAAAGTCGTCAGCCTGTCAGCCCACCATGACACTCATAGTACAAATAAATTCTAGTGCCAATTATTAAAAAAAAATAAACATGGCTGATGGTTTTATGCTATGCATTTCTGTTCTCTGCCCTAAAAACGGTACTTTTATTTTTAGTAAATATATAAGCAAAGCCTAAAACTGATATTAAGTCAAGTCAAGTCAAGTCAAGTCAAGTCAAGTCAAGTCAAGTCAAGTCAAGTCACCTTTATTTATATAGCGCTTTTTACAATACAGATTGTAGCAAAGCAGCTTCACATTGATAACATGAAAATAATACAACAAAGTTTGTTTCTAGAAGAAAATTGTGTCATCGTCCACCCTAAGTAAGGCAGATCAGTTATATTGTTGAATATTAAATGTCCCCAACTAAGCAAGCCAAAAGCCAAGGCAACAGTGGCAAGGAACCAAAACTCCATCAAGGTGACAGAATGGAGAAAAAAACCTTGGGAGAATCCAGGCTCAGTCGGGGGCTAGTTCTCCTCTGGCCAACGAGCGAACAGTGTATGATTATGATCCAGGCAGCGTTACAGGTCAGAAGTCAGATTGGTCGTGTCGATGAGGCCTTCACAGGGCTGATGAGGCTGGCACTTCAGGGATGCGTCATGGATGGGTCCAGGTGCAGCTCCACCATTTGATCTGGATACGGCCAGGGTAATACTGACTTCATTAAACAGGGAGGGACTGGTTGAGACTTCAGGACTGCGTTGTCATCATGTCCAGGCACAGGTCCTTCATCGGATCTGGATACGGCCTGGATCCGGCGGACTGCGGTAAACCTCGGATAAACAGAGAGACTAATATTACTGTAGATGCCATTCTTCTTATGCTATAAAGAGTACATCAGGATTTATGGGAAGTGATCCTGGTTCCGGCTGAATTAAACTATGCAGCCTAATATTGAATTATAGAAGTCTATAATGTGTTATGTGTATGCTAGGTCAAAGAGATGTGTTTTTAGTCTAGCTTTGAACTGACAGAATTAATTTAATATATTAAATATAATATATGAAAATAATACTGTTAAGAATGATACATGCCTAAACACAGTAACTAAAATGCAAGTTGTTTAGAGATGGGCATGTCTCTGCTCTTTTAAATCTTGATTTATATATATTTTTTAAAGAAATAAACGGGATCCACAAATCTTAGGAGAGATGACAGCTCTGTATGCTGTAACAAACTCAGGAACAAAATTGTAGGATTGATTGAGATTTTCTAACATAAAGTTTGCTGTGTGGAAAAAACACATGAGAAGAAAAACATCTTCTCATAATTCACAGAGAGTTTGTCCCTATAGTCAATTAGAGTTTCTTCATCATTAATATTCCTGCAATTAAGACATAAAGGCTGAATCATCACAAAGCTGGCCCTACTTTTGAAGATGCAGTTCAGCTGAAGCTTGATGTATCTGTTAAAATGCCTAAAGAGTTGAGAAAAAAACAATGGGAAACAATCTTAATAATTAAGGTACTCATTTACAATATGTTTTAAGATATTAACAATAAGCAGTTATATTGATTTAACTAGTTGTTTCCTTTCAGAACTACTCTCAATGCTGCACACTGCCCTATGGGAAAACATCTTTGTTTGACCAGTTGTGAGATATGTGAGGCAAACATGCCAAGAACTTGGCATTAAGTAACCTCTGACGATGACTTTACCGGAATGCATGCTTGTGAGAGGCCATACATACACATGAAACAGGTGTGCCTTTAGGTTTCTTTGTCTTGAGAGACCAACTCAAAAAATTGAGTTGGACCAAAACAATTACACTGGCCCAAATTGAGTTGGACCAACTTAACCCAACTCAATTAAACTGAGTTGGACAAATATTAATAAATATAAATACATTGGCAATTAAATTTGGTCTCAACTATTACATTGGCCCAAGCTGAGTTGGATCATCTCAATTAAATTGTCCCAAATTGAGTTGAGTTGTACAAACTCAATTAAATTGGCCCAAATTGAGTTCATCCAACTCCATTTTATTGAGTCCAAATTTGATTGACTTGGACCAGGTTAATAAAATTGAGTTGGACCAACTCATTTAAATTCAGTTAGGCCAGCCTAATAAAATTTATTAAGGTTTAATTCAATATGGGCCAATTTAATCGAGTTGGTCCAACTTAACTCAATTTGGGCCAATTTCATTGAGTTGGTCCAACTCAATTTGGGCCAATGTAATTGAATTGGTCCAAAGTGACCAATATTGAGTTGGGCCAAATCAATAAACTCAATTAAATGAGTTTGTCCAATTACAATTTTTTTGAGTGTATAACTGCCCATAAACTCAAACACACTTTTCTTTGAAAACTTATTGCAAAACATTACTGATTGGTATATAATTTTCAACAGTCTTACGGATGCTTTCAAGACTTTCACAAGTAATTTCTGTTAATTTAACAAACAAAAATTTTCATTTATGTCAGTCAGTTACAGCAGATAACATAATGAGCAGAACAACTCTGTAATATACACCACAGAAAACCAACATTGCAAGGCATTTATAAAATGGATGTATACAACCAATGAATGCATTTTTTTTAAGAGGTACTGTAATGCAGAACTGCCAAAAAAAGAACAAGTGATCCTAGTCTGATACTCTCACACTGGTCCAGACGACAGTTGCCTATCCTTAAATTCAGCATATATCCGCGTGAAACGGCAGACATATTTTGATTATGTCCTTCGGGAATTGATTGGATCGTAGGAAGTTGGAAGTTGCCAACTAAATAGTGGCAGATCTGAATGCCAGTTTGTTAAAAACAAAAAAGCCCTTTTGTAAAAAAATAAGAATTGTCAATTTTGATTTCATGGTGACTTTAATTAATTGTTTAGCCCTGTGATGTATATCAATGCACCATTTCAGTCTTTTTCTTGGAAGGATCTTGCTAGTTCTGTCTATGCTAGTGGTTCTCAACGGGGGCGGTACCGCCCCCCAGGGGGCGTTCAGAGAACAACGGGGGGCGTTGGAAGCAAGATTTTTGAAAGGGGGGCGTTCACGTGTTAATGGGGGGCGTTCACAAATTTTTTAATTTTTTCATTTTAAGCATTTAGTAGTTGTAATAAACACTGTAAGTGGGCTATTTAAAAAGCGTTAGGACTATGTTTTTGTTAAATTATGTTGTAAAACATGCGCATTGCGCAGAGTGTGATATCATATTGTGCGCATCTATGGTGCGCGTGAAAGAATACCTCAGCAGCGCTAAAAAACAAAACAAAAAAACATTCGTCCGCACCCGCTCTGACCGCAAGTCCACCGTCAGTGTAGTAGGTAGGCACTAGGCATGTTTTTTGTGTTCATTTCTATTGCATTACGATTGAAAGCAGTATCAATAATGTAA
This sequence comes from Scardinius erythrophthalmus, assembly GCF_964197995.2. Taxonomy (NCBI): domain Eukaryota; kingdom Metazoa; phylum Chordata; class Actinopteri; order Cypriniformes; family Leuciscidae; genus Scardinius; species Scardinius erythrophthalmus. The sequence goes on along the minus strand of NC_138231.1, from coordinate 36,304,043 downwards.
AAAACATGATGTGCAGTTAAGTTGTGTATATGCTGTGAGTGTTCTCACTGCGCGCGCTTGTTGTGATTCGAGGAGTTATGACGAGTTGTATTTTGACGACTTGATATTATTTCTTATTCAAAAGTTTAGAATGCCTAACATTCTAAAATCTTTCAGTTTTATGCGACATGTAGCCTATCGTTACTTTTGCAACGACTCTATTATTTTTCCAGTCATAGACCAGCGCTCAAGCACTGACTAGAATCCAGCGCTGATAAGAATCAGCATTCACGAGCTCAAAAATGTGTTTGGCGCTGACAACAATCCGGTGGTGCTGAGAATCCAGCACTTACAGTACTAGAATCAAAGGTATGGAAAGTTGACAAGCCATTAAAAAGTATTGACTTAAGAAACACATATTTTTTCAAATATTTTAAATAAATCATGTTTCCATTCACTCTGGCGACGAATTTTAAAATTAATTAAACTGTATTCTATATTTATAAGGTAAAACTTTTACATTTTTAGGCATTAACTAATTCAAATCCCAAATGCCAAAATGTTTTCTTTGTTCACCAAGTAATTTACTGGTCAGGCATTATTAACTCACAGTAAGGAGAAAATAACAATTTGATGGATAATTTAAATATATTCTGCAATCACATTTTAGTAATGTATTCATTCCGCCATCACATCTGAGCAGGAAACACTGCTTGGGTAGTTTCAAGATATACAAATAATTAATAATACAATAATAATGTAATTGTTCATATGTGTTTATTCTTGTTAGAAGATTTTTTTTACTGATTATGAACACAAATTAATCACAACAAACCAAATTAATTGTAATTGTATTAATTATACCAGAAAACAAAACAAGAAAGAAAACAAGCTGATACCATGGTATTTTAGGCCTACAATTCTAACATAATTTTTCATGAAAAATCAAGATTTTATTTATTCATTTTTCGAAAGTAAGGTTAATGTAAGCAGCTTCTTGCAATACTCATCTAAATGCGTAATAAAACCTAAGTGCAAACATTACCACTTTAATGATCGTCCTTTATTTTTCAGTGCATTTGTTTTACAATATATGGCTATTACTGTCATGGGATTAATTTTATAACTATTATTATGTAGTAGTGTAATGTAGACAGACACAACTAAAAGAGGTTTAAATTTTTCTTTGTACACTGAATATGGGTTGGCACTTTTAATTTTGAACTCTCAAAGTGCACCAGATTGATGAATTTAACATTAAAATGCACAAAATTTTCTTACGGGGGGGCATGCCCCCGGACCCCCCTAGAAGGCCTGAGGTCCACTCACCACAGATTTACCAAAATCCTGTGAGAAATACTGGTATTGCTATGTCAATGCAATTTATAACTTTTTGGGGGGGGGGGGGGGGGGGGGGATGAATCACTGTTGAGTATAGTTCAGTTGTATTAACAAAAGACAATTTTGCACTTATTTCATCTATTGACTCTCACTCATTCCTGCTCGCTCAGTATAGTTTGGGGGTGGGGGGCGTTCAGGGACCTGGATATTGGATAGGGGGCGCTGGCCCAAAAAAGGTTGAGAACCACTGGTCTATGCCAACCCTCCCAAAAAGTGTTTGATACTATTTAAATTGCAGTTCTCTTACACAAATAAAACAATATGGTAATTGTCCTAGCAGGTGGGTGGAGGAGTTGGGAAAATCTGGCCTAACTTCTGTTTTTCTCATGACCTGCAAAGAAAGGCCACAAAGCATTTGTTTAATCCCAGCACAAAAGCCTTGAGCAAACATCCCAAGAAGAAGGAGACGAAGTGCCGAAACCCAAAGAATGATATCGAAGCGCTTCGGACATTTGAATGTGAATGGCGGTTTAATGACCCCTGTCAAGTACTCCCGCAATTCAGCCTGTGTTTTGTTGCCTTTGTAATTTGACTTTCAGTCAAACTCCCTGAGATCCTTGTAATTACAGACCATAATTATATTTGTGGCGATGTGATGCACAGCCAGATCTGGGCTGAATGTTGGGGGAAAGCCGAGCACTTGTAATGTTTGTGCCGTGCATTGACATTGACGCAGAGCTGCAAAGACAACAAGTGCCGTGTGCTATTTAAATGTTTGGGAGAGTGAAATGAGAGGTGACACTTCAGAGTTAGAGAAAAGGGGCGTGCTCAACCACCAACTCATCCCAAGTGCTTGTAATTAACTTTCTTGGTGATGGGTTCACAATTAATGCACAATGGTGTTTATGACAGTTTCGCTAACATTCACACGCTGCTCATGGCAGAACCTACAGGGAGAACTTTGGGCTTTTATCTAACAGACTTTTCTCGGGTGTTCCTCCCTCCTGTTTTTTAAACCTTCTCAGCATGATGGTCCCCACACCTCCTTTCTTGGCAGTTTGTCTTTGTCAAAATGAAACCTTGCTCAATTTGTGACAGCTCATCTTCAAAGCAAGTGGCATAGGCAGCAAAAGAAATAGAGAAAAGATTTAAAGCTCTGTCTGACTACGTCTACTCAATTATTGTGCTATTGGGGCTTCTCAAAAAGGCAATGAGGAACAAGTGTGGGACACACCAGTGGGTCAAATGAGACCAACGGGTCTTGGTGTCCAAGCCCTGGCAGTTTTCCCTGTGGTTGTGGACCAACCCCTGAAGCAACAAGCCCCCAGGTCAGTACCCAGCTGTACAAATGGTAAGGGAAATGTGTGTGAAGATCTAGCCAGACGATAAAGACTAACCTGTCTCATCTGTGCTATTTGCCCTCAGTCGAGTCCCTGCCAGCTCCTCGCTCAGCATGCCAAGCGCTCATGGCAAAGTCCCTGGGAATGGGCTGCTCAAACAAGACATATTGAGATGGGCTAGAGCTAAACTTCTGCCACATCCCATGTGTGTGAAGATCTAGGCAGATAAAGCATGGATGTTTGTCAAAGAGGTCATTGAGATCACTCATTAGGTTAGTTAATAGTTTGCGCAGCGATCCTTACTTGTACCTCCAGCGGCAGTTCGATGTGATGCAGTAGGGCAAAAATGACAACCCTGCAAATGTCTTGATACTTCTGGGTCAACATGGAAGAGCTGGAATGCCTTCTGGTCCTGTCGGATTTGGTTCACGTCCCCTGAGAGCTGATATTTTTATTGTGAGCTCGCATGGAGTGAGATATTAATCCTAATTAGGTGGTACTTATGTCCCAACTGACCATTTCGTTCTTACTACTAGACTAGAGGATATTCCCTCTTGTCCAGTGTTGTGAATAATCTTGCAGCCCATTTGCATCCATTGGGAATATTCTCAGAAAAGATGACTAGACAGACTTTTATAGGGTAAAATAAAGAGCATTTATTAAGTGTCTTTAAAGGCAACAGACTTTGACACAAATTCTGTATAAACTTGCACTTTCTGTGTTTGCATCTCTATTTCTGCCTTAGAAATATTCTAACAAAACAGGGTGATATTTACAGAATATGGCAAAAATACAATCGCTATATGACAGCATCAATTTAGAACTCATTTATACTAAATAGCCAACAACTAGAAAACACCCATTTTTATAAACTGTTACTTAAATGAATAATTTACCCCAAAAATGTTAATTGTCATTGTTTACTCATCCTCATGTCGTTCCAAATCTCTAAGACTTTTTTTCATCTCCAAAACCCAAATGAAGATATTTTAATGGAACCTGAGAGATTTCTGTCCCTCCACTGAAAGTCCATTCAAACAAAACCTTGACACTTTAAAAAGTTCAAGTGTATTAATTTGTTTTCTAAAGATTAATGAAAGTCTCATGAATTTGGGAATTACATGAGGGGCTTTTTGGGTGAAATAACCCTTTAAATGTTTGCACATACCGTACTAATACATTTAATGAATTAAAGTGCTCCTGAATAACGATTTTTAATTGCGTGAATCTGTAATCTGTAAAAATAGTCATTTGGCACCCATGTGTTTCATTTTAAAGTATTTTTTCTTTCTTTTTTCTTCTTCTTTTTTTCACGGAAATGTCCAAGCTGATTTTCGCTGAATAAATGTTTGAAAGTAAGCTCTCACTAAAATGAATCAAAGCAATAAGGATACGTGTACTAGTTTATAGTTAAACCAGGTTTCATTTCAACATCAGTTACTCGTCAGAAAGTTATTTAATTAGAGTAATTCGATTTAAAAAGGTTATAGCCTTTGAATCAAAGTAAGGCATGTCAACTATTCTTGTGGTTGTGGATGAATGCATTCTTTAAACCAAGGCATGTATCTGGACAGAGTTTGGGTCCTTAATTGCCCAAGTAATTCAAAAGTGAAATAAATCAAATTTTAACCCCCCTCATTTTTTTTTAGGAGGAAATTCAAAGCAGCACTCCAACTGTGCCGAATTTGCCTGGTGGAGCTCACATAAATTGTTTATGACCAGTGTCAAGGGGTTTAAAGCCTTTGATTTCCTCATCATAATATGTGATAATTAAGCTCAATCCATTAGCGTTTTTAAACTCCAATTGCGTTTTGTTCTGTAAATGAGTAGGGACAACAATTACTCCTATTCACTAAAATTATTCAGGGTTGGGACACAAGTTTACATACCACAATACCATTATACTGAAAGTTTTTTAAGATCACTCATTGCCTAATACAATGTCTGGCACAGATAGCTGTGGATCTTCCTTACACTTCATCCAAAATATTAACATTGACTGTCAGTCTATGAATAAATCACGACAAGATTTGCATTCTTACAATTATAAAATGTCATAAATCCTTTTAGATCTTTATATTTCTAAGGCTTAACCTCAGGCTAAACCCAAACTGTACTTATTATAATGTTTTTTAGACAGATTATTATGGTGTTTAACTTCAAGTTGCATCACCTCCATTAATTTGTTGCTTCATAAAAGCTTGCATTTCAACAGATTTTGTTCATAAAGAGGTTTATATTGCATTTCACTCTATTTTCCACAAGTTCAGCTTGCTACACGGTAAAAATAGGTTCAGCACCGAAACAACTCACAGCTTGTTTAAAAGGGCAGTATGAACGCTGTAACCTGTTAATATGGACGTCAAAATAAATATGCACTAATTTCATGTGAAAATGTAAAGCAGGCCTAAGGCTAAAGGCAATGTTTCATGCACAACTAAATTAGTGAACAAAAAATTAGTAGAAAGAAACAAGCCAACAAAGGTTATTGGTCGCATGTATTGGAGGTGAGGCCTGAGTTTTATTCCAGGCCAATGCATGACTGATATGCATGGCTTACTTTAGTAATTGTCTTGGTGCACTGGACCCAAAGACAGACATAGCAATCTTTGCAGTCCAGTAATGTATGCCCTAAAATGGTTTTCAGTGTGAATTATCACTTCGAGCTTTGCCTTGGGCAAGTCTGGGCCTCAGGAGAGCCCAAGCACTGTCAAGGTAAGCATCACCAAAAAAAAAAAGAGAGAGAGAGAGAGACAACAACAGTACTGATCAATTCAAACGCACAAGATATTAGAAATAATACCTGTATTGAATAATCACATTATTTGTATTTAAATTATTATTTAAGCAAGATTGTCTCGGTTACATACAGTATGTAACCCTCATCCCCTGAAGGACGGAACGGAGACATAGTCAGACGTACCATAATGATGGTGATCACGCTTAGGGAGCCTGTCATCTTGATAAAACGAGCCAATGCACATTGGGGTGGCAGATTTGCATCTTGCGCTCCGTCCCACAGCGCGGGTATAAATGTGGATGGTTTGTCTTGGAATTGATACGCCAAGACGATGGCATTCACTATCCAGTGAGCCAACCTCTGCTTGGAGACAGCCTTTCCCTTCTGCTGGCATCCGTAACAGACGAAGATCTGCTCTAAGGTCCTGAGCCTTTGCGTTCTATCCATGGACAGGCACAGAGCGCAGACGGGACAGAGAAAAGCCAGGGCTGGGTCTACCTCCTCCAGAGGCAGCGCTTGCAGGTTCACTACCTGGTCCTGAGAGGGAGTGGTAGGAACCTTGGGCACATATCCAGGCCTGGGTCTCAGGATTACGTGAGAGTTGGCCGGCCCAAATTCCAGGCACAATTCGTCGACCGAAAATGCATGCAGATCACTTACCCTCTTGATAGAGGCCAAAACAAGCAGGAGAAATGAAAGCTTTAGTGTAAGTTCTGCCAGGAAGACTCAATCAGCGTGTCACGTATTACCTCACTTCTAACCAATCATGTGCTAACACTCGCAGTATAAAAGATTGGTACTTACATTTGTCTGAGTTCGCAGATGCTGACGCTGCCAATTACCTCCATCCTCCCCAACCACCACCAAGATGGTACCTTCCCCTTCATCCTCCCCATCACCACCAGGGATGGTCCCTTCCTTTACCTCCAGGGGGTCAGCTGTGCCCCTGCCTTCGTCTTCAGGCAGGATATGCAGCTCCCGCTACCCAAAGAACTTTATAAATTTATGCTTGCTGGGCTGTTAATAAATATACGCTTGTTTTATCAATTTATCTCCAAAGTCTTTCTGGTAGAACTGTTTTTATAGACAGGACTTTTGACTCTGCTGCATGCAGTGGCTCAAAGGGAGGTCTCTGCAGTGCCGTCAGCACCAGAGATAAGTTCCAAGAGGGTATAGAAGGAACAGGAACCTGACGATCAGGTCGTGCTTCCCCACGGATCTCCCATCAACTGCATTGTGATGTGCGGCAATAGAGGCAACATAAACTTTGAGGGTGGAGGGAGACAGCCCTCTCTCCAACCCATCTTGTGTTGCTCTTTCAGGAAATAGTACTCTCACCAGTGCCGGAGCACACAGGAGAATGACCGCGGCAACACTGACAGGGGATGGTGCAGTCTGTACCAGTGAAGCACTTACTTTTTCGCCTTCTAACCAACCGTCAAAACAAATAAACACAAAGAATGCTGTTAAAACAGCAGTTGAGAGCTCAGAAGCTTGCGATTACGCTGCACTCGCGCTGTAGAAACACCAGCACCGGGAGAGACTTCCAGAAGAAGCACCTACACACTCGCTCATTGAATATTCCAACACTCTTCAGAGACATCGACACGAAGACCGATCGGCTCCGAAGCGAAAGTGATCCCAGTCAGTACAGTACATCTGACTACGTCGAACGTGACCGAACTGAACGGGAACTTAAGATTTTACTTATCTCATGTGCATTTTATACATTATTTATTTTGTTGTTGTTACTATTATTATTATTATTACTATTATTAATCAAAACCATGAAAATTATTTTATAACTGATCCTTGTCACGATATTTAAGCTATCCTACATCATGTAAAGTACCATCCCAGTCATGAGATTTAACCTTTACCCTCAGTGTTGCGTAAGAAAGGAGATCATACTAAAACGTATCAATGAGATCATACAAATACATATGAATTAGCTAAGATAGTTACAAACTGCCATGAGTGTGTTGAAATAACTATATGCTACGCTTCATAACGAAGAAGCTCTGCTTTCTATTGATTGGTTTTTCAAGTCAAGTGACGTAAACAAATGCTGTAGTCAGTAACTCGACATAGAGGGGAACTAGTAAGACCTGTGAGAGTAAACCAAACTCCCCTGGCCTCCCATGCCTCCCATGCCAGTACAACCCCCTCTCGGTGCAAGCAGAACCAGAGGGGTTTCATTGAGGTTTGAGGAATGAGGATCAGGTAGGTGTGTGTAAAGGAGGCCAGCTAGTAAGACCTGTGTGAGTAAACCTCACTCCCCTGGCCTCAAGAGGTGCACTAGCGACTGACACTAGAGAGGCTGCCGTTTTTAGCGTCCTTGTTAGCACGCACTCCTCCCATACTGGAACTGCCTGTTCGAATAGAACTGGAGGGGTTACATTGAATTAAAGACTATATCAAATTGATCATCACCAAACTGTTCCTGCAGCTAAAAATCTGATTAATCAATACAAACACATTACGTTGTGAAACCTGAAGGAGTGGAACTTCAGCATTCACAGTGATTTTGTGACATTTAATCTTAAATTATGTATTCATAATAAGTCTGGCAATGGCATATATCGAAACTCTTAGCTGCTGTTTACAAGTCAGACCAATTTATTCACAAAGAGAAAAACCTTTAGTAGGTTACATTAGAAAATGTGATAGCTTGCAATGCATTTGCTAAAACTACGGAGGAGGTCATTATTATTTCTCATCATCGTTCTTAGCCAGGCCCATTAAAAATGCTTTATACGATCCATAAAAGAAATCCTCATACAGTAGAAGTAATCAATAATACAGCATCCTCCTATCCTTTAAAATATAAATTACAGTGATACAGTATGTCTCTGGTACATGGTTATTTTTACATAATGAACCAACTTATTACAGGTATAACAGTAAATTACATGTGTTCCTCTGGTGTGGAGTGTACAATACGATGGCCATGATACAAATCTGGTCAAATTTAAAAAATTCATCATTGATATAGAGTATCTTAGTGTACCTGTAGGGTCTTCCTGAAGTTTGTCTCTTCAATGCACAGAATAATAATAAAAAACATTTACTCATAGAAGCTCAATAGGAGACTTAGTTCATTTCAAAGCTTGTCAGATGAAAGGCATCTGAGCAAATATGACCACTGGAAACTCTTATGCAAAATGTAAAGAAGAAAATATTCTGCACATACACTGGATGTTGCATATAATGATTCTGGAAAAGCAGCCAGCGATATATGAGAACACGTAGCATTGCAGGAAATCATTTTACTTTTGATCCTCTAATGCCAGTGAATCAGTGGATGAAAAATGTATGAGAGAGCAAGTATAAGCCAAACAGGGAAGAAGAAAAATAAAAAAAGACCAAGAAAGCTCCTACAACAGTACTGACATCATTACGTGCCTGATATCCCTTTTCATCATAGAGCATGTTTGCCTTCATATACAGCCACCTCTTCACAAGATTCATCAAAACATTTATGTTGGGCCTTGTGATACAAGGAGAAGAGGCGAGTATGATGAAGAATGGACTTGCTGAATTTGTTCATCGCATGTTCACTGCCTTCTGTAAATCAGTACACAATGTCTTTGTCACATTCCTGTCCTGTCTTGTGCTGCACATGGGTGTTTTGTTATTTTGGGCCATGTGCTCGTGTCTATTGTCTAGCCCCTCCCATCTTGTTATCTGATTATTGGTTAATTTGTCCCACCTGTCTGTCTCGTTACCCTCCTTTGTTTGTTCCCCTATTTAGCCTCCTTGTGTTTGTAGTCTTGTGCTGGTTCGTTGTCCGTGTTTCTTGTTTCCTGGAGTTCCTGAGTTTTTGTGTTTGTGCCGTACCTGCATGTCACTAATAAACTAACTCTGCATTTGTATCCTCGACTCTCGTTTACCATTCTGTGACAGAACGAACCAGCCAAGTATGTGGATACAGCGGAGTGAGATTTTTCCTCAGGGAGAGGGAGAAGGAGCCTCTATTTCCTTGCTGGAGTACTTTTCCAGATGCGCTCAAAGGACTTTGGAGGAGGAGAGTATCACGGCAGATGGCAGTCAGTGGAAAGGAAAGCCTTCGTCGCTGGTCCAGAAATGGAGGAAAGGTAGGAAGACTTCCTCCGTGCCTGTTCCGGTGGTCCCGAGTCCGGTGGTCCCGAGTCCAGTGGTCCCGAGTCCGGTGGTCCCAGTTCCGGTGGTCCCGAAACACAGGAGGAGGAGAAAGGCTCCCTCCGTAACTGTTCACATCACGTCTGCCGAGCCTGTGTCACCGGACAAGATGGCCGCTGCAGAGCCTGTGTCCCCTGACAAGATGCCTGCTGAAACGTTGTTGGATTATTTTTCGACGTTATTCAAGATCCTAGAAATTCCCAGGAATATTCACGTCACGTCTGCCGAGCCTGTGTCTTCCGACAAGATGGCCGCCACAGAGACTGTTCACGTCACGTCTGCCGAGCCTGTGTCTTCAGACAAGATGGCTGACGCCAAGCCTGTTCATGTCACATCTGCCGAGCCTGTGTCTTCGGACAAGATGGCCACCGCCGAACCTGTTCAGATCACGTCTGCCCAGCCAGAGACTGTTCACGTCACGTCTGCCCAGCTAGAGACTGTTCACGTCACGTCTGCCCAGCCAGAGACTGTTCACGAGCCTATGTCTTCGGACAAGATGGCCGCCGCTGCCGAGCCTGTTCATGTCACGCCTGCCGAGCCTGGGTCTTCAGACAAGATGGCCGCCGCCGAGCCTGTTCACGTCACGCCTGCCGAGCCTGTGTCTTCGGGCAAGATGGCCGCCGCCGAGCCTGTTCACGTCACGCCTACCGAGCCTGTGTCTTCGGACAAGATGGCCGCCGCCGAGCCTGTTCACGTCACGCCTGCCGAGCCTGGGTCCCCTGACAAGATGGCCGCCGTCGAGCCTGTGTCTGTTCCTGAGCCTGAGCCGGTGGTGTCTGTTCCTGAGCCTGAGCCGTTGGCGTCTGTTCCTGAGCCTGAGCCGGTGGTGCCAGTTCCAGTGCCAGTTCCAGTGGTGCCTGTTCCTGAGCCGGTGGCGTCTGTTCCTGAGCCTGAGCCGGTGGTGCCAGTTCCAGTGCCAGTTCCAGTGGTGCCAGTTCCAGTCCCTGAGCCGTTGGTCCCGGTTCCAGTTCCAGTGCCTGAGCCGGTGGTGCCAGTTCCAGTGCCTGAGCCGGTGGTGCCAGTTCCAGTGCCTGAGCCGGTGGTGCCAGTTCCAGTGCCTGAGCCGGTGGTGCCAGTTCCAGTGCCTGAGCCGGTGGTGCCAGTTCCAGTGCCTGAGCCGGTGGTGCCAGTTCCAGTTCCTGAGCCGGTGGTGTCTGTTCCTGGGCCGGTGGTGTCTGAGCCGGGGGTGTCTGTTCCTGAGCCGGTGCCTGTTCCCGAGCCGGTGGTGTCTGTTCCCGGGCCGGTCGTATCTGTTACTGAACCGGTGGTGTCTGAACCGGTGGTGTCTGTTCCTAGGCCGGTGGTATCTGAGCCGGTGGTGTCTGTTCCTGAGCCGGTGCCTGTTCCCGAGCCGGTGGTGTCTGAGCCGGTGGTGTCTGTTCCTGAGCCGGTGCCTGTTCCCGAGCCGGTGGTGTCTGAGCCGGTGGTGTCTGTTCCTGGGCCGGTGGTGTCTGTTCCTGGGCCGGTGGTGTCTGAACCGGTGGTGTCTGAGCCGGTGGTGTCTGTTCCTGAGCCGGTGGTGTCTGTTCCTGAGCCGGTGCCTGTTCCCTGGCCGCCCGATGGACTGTCGTCTCCGCCCTGGCCACCCGATGGACTGTCGTCTCCGCCCTGGACTCCCGAACTTTGTGTGCCTCCCTGGCCTTCTGAACTGTCCATTCCCCTTGTCCCGCCCTGGTCTGTCCCTCCCGTCCCGCCCTGGTCTGTCCCTCCCGTCCCTCCCGTCCCGCCCTGGTCTTATGGAGCGTCTGGTAGCCGCTCCGTAGGGAGGGGGTAATGTCACATTCCTGTCCTGTCTTGTGCTGCACATGGGTGTTTTGTTATTTTGGGCCATGTGCTCGTGTCTATTGTCTAGCCCCTCCCATCTTGTTATCTGATTATTGGTTAATTTGTCCCACCTGTCTGTCTCGTTACCCTCCTTTGTTTGTTCCCCTATTTAGCCTCCTTGTGTTTGTAGTCTTGTGCTGGTTCGTTGTCCGTGTTTCTTGTTTCCTGGAGTTCCTGAGTTTTTGTGTTTGTGCCGTACCTGCATGTCACTAATAAACTAACTCTGCATTTGTATCCTCGACTCTCGTTTACCATTCTGTGACAGTCTTACACTTTCAGCAACAAAAATGCCCATTATTGACTATAGAAGATATTTTTAAATGATTTCAATTACAACAATAACATAAATTAGGCCTTTAAAATTGGTATGCTTATCTATGTCCATGACAGTCTCCTCTCTTATTATTTAAACAGCATTATACCTCACCAGTCCACTTTACATTACTAAATTTGGTATAATCTGCTTTATTTTCCTCATTCAGTGCATGAGAATAAATAAAGTGGAATATATTTTAACATTTTAATCCTGTTACTTGTGCACTTTTGTTCAAACCAGTGAATGTTTGAACTTTGATAAGTGACTGGCTTCATGGATTAAGCAAACCTAATAGGATTTATGTTACACATCCTGGTTTAGCTCATTTGAATGTCACATACACTTTAGGGAAATGGCATCATTATGGTTTAATTACATAAATTGTCAGTTAAGTGACGGTCACTGTTGGATATTTGGACATAATTAACTGTGTTTGGCTTGAATGAAAAATGCAAAAGCTAGTATACTGACTTTTCAATAGATTATTGTTCCCTGTCCCTTGGTTTCAAGCAAGTGAAAATATAACATATAAAAGAGAATCTATTTGTTAAAGTCACCCAAAAACATGTTTGAGCTCTTTAGGACCAGGTGCATCTGTCCATTCCTGCATGGGTGACTTACTGACATGTCCCATATATACATGCCTGGCCAATGAGCTGGAGGACATCTTGAGATCTCCATCCTGCCACCAATCAAACCAGCTTTTGTTGTGTGTCAAGCAAGCTATTTTATAAATAACACAACCCACCTCCATCTCATGACAACCAGTCAGATGTAAATATTTTTTTTTCTGTGGAATTCTCTCTTCGAAAAGTGTTACCTAAAAAAAAGAAAAGAAAAGAAAAGGAGATTATTTTATTTCCTCCTGTTACATGAAACCCCTTACCGCCGCCATTCCCTGAGGAAGTCTCACTGTATATTCTCCCTGCATTCAAGGCCATTGTTTGTGCTTTTAAATTGATAAGTGAATCAGAGGGGCATTACAGCATTATTTAATAATTTCATATTGTGACGCAGAGAAACAAGAGCAGATCAAAAAACTGAAATGAATCACAAAGACTTTATGCGGACAACAAAGGGCTAAAGTGCTGAGTGGAATACAAATGCACAGCGTGTTTGACAGGAGGTGAAACAGCCATGTTGAGGCTCTGTGGACCTTTATGCTAATGACCTACAGTAAGCTTTTGGGAAACTGGAAACTGCACAGCTTATAGAAGGAAAAACGGTTACTATTTTTCAATGAAACGCCTCCACTTTGTTTCAGATTTCGAAGAGATTGCAGCTTTATAACAGCAATTCTCTTGTACGAAAAGAGTCAATATCTGAATTGGGATTGATCATATAATCATGTAAACTGTATTTTATTGAAGTGGGCTGCTATAGGCTATGTATCTATGTATCTATGTATCTATCTATCTATGTATCTATCTATCTATCTATCTATCTATCTATCTATCTATCTATATATATATATATACTGTATATATAATAATGAAATTTACATTGTGATAATATTTCACAATATTACTTTTTACTGTTTTATTGATACAGCCTTTGTGAACATAAGAGAAATAAAATAAAATAAAAACTTCTCCTACAACTTATTCATATCACATTACATCACATCACATCACATCACATCACATCACATCACATCACAACACAACACAACACAACACAACACAATACAACACAACATAAAATACAGTACATTAACATAACATGACATGACATGACATGATATAATATAATATATAATATTCCACTTTTACATAGGAATCTATACACTACTTACGTAGGTGTGCCTTGCAAGTTTTAATAAATAATTTCCCTTTATTTATTATTATATTATATTATTATACCTATGCTGGTGTTAGAGCTGCTTGTTTCTGGATAAACTGCGAATCACAATTTTTTTGTTTAAAATAGAGATCACAATTCTACAATGATTCTGAAACGACAACTTAACAAAACATAATTTACAACAGGTTCTGACAAAATTGTAATTGCTGCAGTCTATTCAAAACATATTTAATTCATTTGAATTATAAAGTTGTATCCCAATGCTTCTATTTTGAATTATTGTTACACAGTAATGATACTCTGTGGTTGAAATTACAGTTTGTGAAGCTGTTTCATACCAATACATGACAACTGCTCTCTGCAAATTGGCAAATTTGAATGTTCGCTGTGATTGTACTTTTATCTAAAGGTTTAAAGGTGTATAGGAATAAGATCACATGGGTGTTTGAATTGAGATCATGATATTTTAATGAATAATTGTACGATTAATTGGCTAGCTGGTGTCAAATAACATCCAAAATAATCCAAATGTCTATGCATCTGTAGAATGGTTTGAGTTCGTGTGAGATTCATTATCAGTAAATACTGTTTACTGCAAGCTGAAGAAGGAGAGCAGTGGACAGATAGCAAGGCTTGGAGTGTCTCACACAGGTCCTGCTATCAGCATTCATCTCATCCTAATTTCACTGGCCCACTCCAGATCTGCGTGGAGAGGTTGGGAAGAGACTCATGGTCAGCTGCGATTAGATCCTCAGCAACTGATGGCCACCACACACACACACACAAAGAGGCCCGGATTCTACAGCTACAGCACAGAGTTGGGACCGACATGACTATATGATAAAAATGCTGTGAGTTTGTGTGTGTGAGTGTGTTTATGCATCCGCAATCCTACTTAAGTACAATACTTGAGATTCAATTTGAAATTTCGAACACTATGTCTACACCGAATGAGAGTGAAGTGTCACAACATGTCAAAAGTAAAACGTTCCCATTACAGTATAATCAATGGCACTGTCTACACTGCAAGCGCCCACTGGATGTTTACTCTTCAGCTGATGGAAACATTTTCTTAAAGCATGTTTGCAAATAGACTGCAGTGGATTTTATTAATTATTTAAATGACTACTGACTAATAAAAAGCCAGCTTGTAATGTTTCTCATTTCTGGCCTTCTACATTATATCATATAATGAAAGGAAAGTAAAGTAAAGTAAATTTCCATTGAAAATGATTGAGGATACATTAATTGTCATTACCAAACTCTAGCATTGAACTTCACAGCTGATTGGACTGTGTTTTTGAACAAAAGATGGCACGACATGTGCTTCCAGTAGCTTCCAGTGTAGACGTGGTGTAACACTCCCAGATACTTGACAGCATGAGCCTGGGTTTTACAGTTTAAGCAGATCTGCTCAGTGGACGTGAAAGGATCAGAAAGGATATCAGAGAGTTTTCACAAGAAATACAGGTTGTAGGTCGTGCAAAATATAGCAAATGGCTGCCATGTGTCATAAATCCTCCACTTTAGATTTGTGTGGACTTATGGCAACAAGGGTCCAGACACAACTCAATCAAACAGCGGTGGCACCGTGTGTGTGAGTAAGGGGAAAAAATAGATGTTATTATACAGGCTGAGCAGATGTGTGTTAGTATTCATAGCCAACTAGAAATATACAACATATTGACAGAATATAAAATATAAACCCCTTCACATGAACACTACTGTTCTACAAAACTTTGGGGTTAGTAAGATTTTTTTATATTTTTGAAATAAGTCTCTTATGCTCACCAGGGCTGCATTTATTGATTAAAATTACAGTAAAAAGTAAAAACAGTAATATTGTAAATGTATTTGTGTGTGTGTGTGTGTGTGTGTGTGTGTGTGTGTGTGTGTGTGTGTGTGTGTGTGTGTGTGTGTGTGTGTGTGTGATGGTAAAGCTGAATATTCAGCAGCCATTACTCCAGTCTTTAGTGTCATGTGATCCTTCAGATGTTTTTCAGGATTCTTTGATGAACAGAAAGTTCAAAATTACATCAATTATTTGTAATAGAAATATTTTATTTTGTAACATTATAAATGTCTTTACTGTCACTTTCGATCAATTAAATGTTTCTTACTTTCTTAAGTAATCTTCTGAAAGAAGTATTTTTTCATCTTACTCACTAAATGGTAGTGTATACTATGTTAGACGTACAGTGTAGCATACAAATCTGTATGAATCCGGACCTGGGTTGAGAAATAGCATTCAATACTCAAGTTCAGTTCTCAAAAAAACCTCAGGATAATTTATTGCTATTTTATGTATCTATTTAAATTTAATTTAAAAAAATTAAATTGGCAAATGTATTAATTTATTTATTTGTAAATCTAAATAAAAGTGACATGATTAAACAATAATAATAATATATTGAGAGTTTCAGTGTGTACAAAAGTGTTTGCTAGAATTACACATTATTGATCTTAATTATCAGATTTTTTGATGACGTTATATGAACTGGGAATCTAATGCGAGGTCTAATGAAAAGTGTAACGTTTTGTACACGTACGTGTTAATATGAATGCATCTGTGTGTCCACATATGTAAATGTGTCAGTGTGTATTTGTGGGTGAGCGCCCACAATCTCCAGAGAAGAGAGATTCAACTTTCATTGCAGCACTTTAATTGTGCTTTAATATTAAAGGATGTGAGATAAACAAAGTGCAGCAATCTCTTCCTGTGGTAATAGACACACCAGGGGAGGCAGCTTAACAGCAGATTGGTGCTAATGGAGAACAACCTTAAGCCTCTCCTATTCTTCATGCGCAGGAACATTCACTTCTCTCTTTCAGGGGACTTTGGGAGATGTGCTGTGTGTTTGAATGGTAAGCCGCAATCATGTTTACCCAAAATACTCTGAACCCTGAAAACAATCCAAATGACCAGCCTGGTATCTCCTTTATCGAAAAGGAATACACACACAATCCTAACACCCCCGTAGAAGAGACCTTTATAGCAGCATACTGGGTTTCGCAATGTGCAAAATAGAACAACATCCCAAGAGATAATCTAATCTAATAGTCTTTATAAAGATGTTTCGCCCGTGCACTTCTGGTTGCGGTCGGACCGTTTCTCAATCTGATCAATCTGTGTTTGGGCTTCAATCACGCTAAGGCAGCTTTTGTGGATGAGTCATGTTCTCATTGCGGTAACATGACCATCGCGACGCTGTGGTCGAGACTCAAGGACCTCACTGGAGGTAGAGTCCCCTCATTCACACCCCGATCGATCCCCTCTTCGAGAGGCGATACTTTGGTTGGTGGCCAGGGTGACCTGAGGGTGACAGTGTGGAACAAAGCGCCAACGATGCTTCCTCGGCGGGTCCATCTTCGGACACTCCCCGTATTTCATTTGGTGCCCCAGACAAAGAAACCATGTCCATCTCAGCATCACAAGGTGGGCTGGAGTCCTCTGGAGATGAGGATTCGGCTGTGCTGCCGCCTTTGGGTGTGCCAGCATTGTCCGAGTCTGATCCAGAGTTGACAGCCATGCTGCCCGGGCAGCCGCGAGCATCGGGCTCGAGTGGAACCCTCCACCTTATCCTGAGTGTTCGTGGCTGGACGATTTGTTTTTGGGTGCCGCCAATACTTTTCTTCCCGGAAGTCTTCCCGTGATCGCTCAGCGGCCTCTCTTGTCGTGAAATCCTATAGAGCTGCGGGGAAGGCTGACGCCTCTTTGCATGCCATGGCCATCCTGTAGGTTTATCAGGCACGGATGCTCAGGGACATGCACGAGGGTAGAACTGACCCAGGGCTCTTAGATGAGCTGCGTGCCACCACCGACCTCACTTTCCGGGCGACAACCACCAATGTGGTCCAGGAGAGACACCTCTGGCTCAACCTGGCCGATATGAGAGAGGCCGAGCGAACCCGTTTCCTCGACTCTCCCATATCCCAGGCTGGCCTCTTCGGCGGCGCGGTCGAGGATTTTGCCCAACAGTTCTCGACCGCCCAGAAGCAGACTGAGGCTATTAAGCATATTCTGCCCCGACAGCCTGTTGCTGCCTACACCCAGCCGTCGGCCTGCTCGCCGCTGAGGGCGCAGTGTTTCAGTACCTCAGACCAGCTCTTTGTCTGTTATGGTGGGAAGCTGAAGGGTAAGGCTCTCTCCAAGCAAAGGTTGTCTCACTGGATAGTGGACGCCATTGTCTTGGCTTACCAGACACAGGGTCGACCATGCCCCCTTGGTGTGAAAGCTCACTTCACTAGGAGTGTGGCTTCCTCTTGGGCTCTAGCGCATGGTGCCTCGCTGACAGACTTCTGCAGAGCTGCAGGCTGGGCAACACCCAACACATTCGCGAGATTCTATAATCTCAGAGTGGAGCCAGTGTCCTCTCATGTACTCGCCACTATTGGCCGCTAATAGGACCCGCTCTGTGTGGGATTAGGACTCCACATACTGGATGCGTGCGCTATTTCACTCAGATGAGTTCTTCCTCCAAGACCCTGAGTTCCTTCTACACTTATGATGCCTTCACCAGAGTGTTGCCCAGTTGCTCAGCCCTCGTGATTGGCTAGGTGTTCCATGTGCATGGTTCCCCAGTTGGGTGTGTCCTTCAAGCTTGTGTTTGCCCTCTCTCTCTTGAGGTTGAAACATTCCACCCTGCGGGCTGGGAACATCTGAGTCTTCCATATGCATCCCGTACGCGGGTCATATGTGTATTCTAAGTCCTCCCTACGGGTAGTCGTTCCCCTCGGGATATGTTACCCAGTGGACCTTGGTATTCTTGCGTTAAGCCTACCCCTTCATCCGTGCTGGTCTCACGACAGGGAGCTCAATCTTGCGCAGGGCACTGGAAGACAGCCGATGTGGCGTGATTGAATTAGGATTCAATTTCATCATTCACTTACGTAACTCGTAGTGACTAAACGAAAGGGCACGTCTTGGTTACGTATGTAACCCTCGTTCCCTGAGGAGGGAACGGAGACGTTACGTTCCTCTGCCACAACAGCTGTACCGCTGGAATTGCCTGGAGTTCAGTCTCGACTCCTCAGCGATGAAAACATCATGTGAGATTGCCACCGCTCCTCCTTTTATACCCACGTGGAGGGGCGGAGTTGCGGCATTTTCATGCCATTGGCTTGTTTTCTAAAACTCAAAGGTGATAGGCTTCTAAGCGAAACCCCCATTTCGTCATTCACTGACGTAACGTCTCCGTTCCCTCCTAAGGGAATGAGGGTTACATACGTAACCAAGACGTTCTGCATTTACTAGCTTTTCACCCACATCTAACAGCAGGAACCAATCGCTAAAGCTGAACAGTAAAACCTTGACTCCTTGCAGGGAACAAGCATCAAGATGTTTCAAAATACAAGATATACAGTATTAAAAACAGAAAACAAGACAATGTGACCTACATAGTTACTGGTAAAACAATCATGTTTGCTCCCATAAATCTGTAAAGCCATTACAGACGACTAGCTTTGATCGAATTTTAATGCACCTTGAGAACATTGAATTCTGAATCTCTTACAAAAAAGTACAAATGGATTTGGTGTAAATCCGAGCCATGAGAAAGCGCCATGCTTGATTGATTGACTTCTGACGTAGATGCAGTTACTGGGAGTGAGTCTTGTTTCCTTTAATACACTTTTTGGAGTTCAGTCAAAAATGTTCTTAGGAGTCTAAATTTCATTGTACAAAGAACTGGAATGTTGAGCTGACCTTAATTTACATCGTTAAATGTATCTTTAATCCAAAGATTGTGACTCAACACCAACAAAATAGATAGAATCCATGTTCTAAAAGTGTTGAGCACTTTACAAGTACTTTACCAGATAGAGAGAGTGAGTGAAGTTGATTAAAACAAGCTAAGATGCTAATATGTGATTTCAGAAGAAATTATTTAAATTCAATTTACAGTCGGCCCCTTTCCAGGAAAGCCATTAAAGATTGTTTTCTCTGCTTGTCCTCGTCTGATTGTCGCGAGGGAAGTGACATCTTGTCAGCGGGAATTCTGGCAGTAAACAAATCAACACCTCACCAGACAGGATTAACAAGGTTTTGACTTGATCAGAGCAGGACCCTAGATGATTCTCTCGATGAATGTGTTATATAAACTGACTGGGTTTGTTCGGGCTGAGTTAAACCAGGATATTCTAAAGTTTACGTGACTGGTACTCTATGTATTAGATAGATTGAAAAATCTCTGGCATTGTCAGATGTTAATTTTGAGATTACACGTTGAAGGTAAAGTAATCGAAGAATGAGGTATGTTATCTTACAGCAGTGTGACAGCAAGATCTAGATGTTTTATCTTTTCACAACCTCAGTTATATCAAGTGTCTTTTATATATGTAATTTCTTTATTTTCATACATGTCATATAGTGTAATATCTCACAATTGTAGTCTATTATTTGTATAGTGTTTTGCATAATATTGTTCCACAGCAACCGTATAGTGTTTAATGCATTGCAAACCAGATTTAGCTGTGGAAGCCCACCTGTTCAGGGTGATTCATGTTTAAACAAATACTTTTAATTGCAGGGAATTGAATTGCTTCCCTAATATGGTAAATTAGAGGGTGAAGTAAATATAATTTTAATCAAATGTAAATCCTCTTAAATAAAAGTTTGTGAAGTAAATTACAAGCTGATATTTCTTTATAATATGATATATGATATTGATTATAATAATAATAATAATTATAATAAGAAATATTTAATGTGCTCCAAATCAGCATATTAGAATGATATCTGAAGGATCATGTGACACTGAAAACTGGAGAAGTAATGCTGAAAATTCAGGTTTGCCATCACAGGAATACATTATTTTTAAAATATATTCAAATAAGAAAAGGCTCATTTAAATTGTAATGATGTTTCACAATATGAATGTTTTTACTGTAATTTTGAATATTGTTATATTTTCTTTCAAAACATTAAAAACTTACCGACCCCCAACTTTTGAATGGTAGCCTATAGTGTTTATTTAACATACACACAATCATTAAATGTAATCCAGCTACAGAATATTTTTAATAGGCCTACATATTGTTCAGGTAAATATATCTCCCCGAAATGTACCAACACATTTACATGGAATAAACTGCAGCAGCTTGTTTGCAATATTACCTAACATTATATATACTGTATATATATATTTTGTTTTCATTCTCCTCTTATAAACAATCTATTTTATTTCATGAACTTTAAATAAAGAGTATTTATACATTTTAATATTTTACTTCACCTTCTCATTCCTAGAGTCAGGAAAGCAATTCAATTCCTTGCAATTAAAAGCGCTTCCAGTGATGGACATGACCTTTTGGAATTTCTGAATTTCTGAAGGCAGAGTTTATGTCTGTCAAGGGTTGTCTTAAGAAATACAGCTAGCAATTACCTTTGCATTTCTTTCTTTCTTTCTTTCTTTCTTTCTTTCTTTCTTTCTTTCTTTCTTTCTTTCTTTCTTTCTTTCTTTCTTTCTTTCTTTCTTTCTTTCTTTCTTTTCCATTTTCCTGTCAGGAGGTCAGGGAACCCAGAGGTCACACTGCATGAATTTAGCTTTAAATAATTCGCGCAGGCCTATGGGTTACCTATCCTGGGGCAAAGGAGGCTTGGCTGTTTGAAGTGCTATCATATGGCAATATGTGTTGTCTCAAAGGTAACATTGTCTTGATTAAGGCAGGAGTCTAAATGGCAGCTTGATTGACTTTTCAGCATATAGAAATCATGGCTTTAAAGTCCAAAAGAGGTGGACTGAACTTTATTTTTTTACTGAAAAAACTACTGAAGCAAGTCCATCAGATTAGAATGTGAATCACTTTAACATGAAAACCATCAGCAATCATTCGCACAAAGGAAACAGATGTTTCCACTAATTACATTGTGCTTTACAGAACTTTACAGAACATCTCCAGTTATAAACCTCTGTCTGGATAGTCTGAGGAAAGTGAAAATATGTCAGACTCTGTGGAGTGGTAAAAAAGCAATTGTACTGCAATCCATATCTCTCACTGACTATAATTGCTCCCTTGAGTCTCATACTCACACAAGTATGTGAGAACATGTGGTCAGTGAGCTCTGGATGCACCATATTACCATGAAAACGACTCAGATCAAAAGAGTCATCATCCAAGAGCACATGAAAAAGGACTTGACATGTCGTCTCAAGTTATAACACATACAGACATCAGGGTCAGAAACTTTCAATGTTTACCATAGAACACGAGTCCCAGCGTTCAAATACTGTAAGCAGACTACGTTGTGCATTAACGTTGTACATTTCACTAGTAAACATCCATACTTAACGTCAAAAGCATACTGTAGTTGATCACTTGTCTCCATGCAATTACAATGGCTAAAAAGAAATTCTTAAAGCTTAAAAAATATTCAAAAGCAACAATAACATTTTAGAAATATCCATGATTAGTGCTGTGTATTTTACGATAACTTTGTGTAAAGAACAGATTATGTTCAAAAAGTTTTTACATTCATAAGAGAAATAGTGGTGTCTTATTCATGAACAGATTATTATTTTGAGTTTCTTTTCAGTAGATCATTTCACAAACCTATGCTATATATAAATATTCGCTGTGCATAAAACATGCAATACACTTCAAATGGTTATTCATATATGTAAATATGCACTACTTTAAGCAATCGTTCTCCCCTCCATCGTGTTTACAGTTTATGGCCTGCCCAACTTGAGGAACTTGGGTATCAAAAGCCTTGAGAGGGAGTTCATGTTTAGGAAACTCGTATTTTGATTAAATCTGATATCACTTGAAGGCATAATTATTTCAGAGCTTGAAAGCCTCAGTGCCCATTTATTGTAGATGTAAGGAAAGGAGCTGTTAGGGCAATTCTTTACAATTCTCTTTATTTGTTCCACAGAATATGATTTTGAAATGGCATGAAGGTGAATAAATAATGACAGAACTTTAATTTCTTGCTGAAAGTAAGTAATTCTTTAACACTAAGTGTTTTAATGTTCAAGGTTTGGGAGTCAGTATACCGAAGATTTGACATGTTTCACTGTATTGTTTAAAGGTAACTGAAGCTGCAGGGAACCTTTCCGTCCCATGTTGTATGATGTCAGTTTCACAGCATGGCTCAAATGCATCTGTCTCCAAAAATAATACTTCCAGTTATAATAGTTTATAGCTGCAACTGCACAGTTCAGGACAAGAAAAGATCAGTACGGCATATGGTGGATGTCATGTGTCACATGCCTTAAAAGTTTTTTTAGAGAACATTTTAAATCATCTTTTAAAAACATCAAAGAAGCACACTTATTTTGAACATGTCAAAGCACATCTAAAATATAAAGATTTATTAAAATATGTTTAAATACATGACACAAGTTTCAATAGCAATTATATTATATTATATTATAAGTATATTTTAATTTATCATACACTCTTAAAAATAAAGATTATTTATTGGCATTTATGGTTCCATAAAGAACCTTTGACATCCAAGGAACCTTTTTTATTTAAAAAGTTCGGTTACACTTTATTTTAAGGTGTCATTACAGTGTAATTATATATTGAAGTACTGAGTGGTATTAAGCAACATGTACTATAGGGTTAGGGTAGGATTTGGTTGAGGGTTAGTTGCATGTAATTATGCATAATTTACTGTTATTACTATGGTAAGTACATGTAACATATGTAACAAGGACACTGTAAAATAAAGTGTTATCAAAAGTTCTTTAGATTATTATAAGGGGTCTCAAGCCCCTGCCCCTTTTGTCTCAAAATGTACTGTGCCCCTCTCTGATAATTGTAAATAATAATAATTATTATAAATATCATAATAGATAGCAATACACTTATTGTACTAAAAATTATTATATAATTTTTATATAATTTTTACGAATTATGCTTATCTAAAATAAAAGTATAACTCGATTTCAGCCGCATTCTGAGTCATTCGTTTTTATCCAAGGCAAGTTGTATTTAGCTTGGGGAAATACATCTAGTGAAATGAAATCTTAAGTTCATGTCCAACTCTAAATTGTAAGGAATGTAAATCTTTGATTTCATAGTAACACCTTACAATAAGTTTCATTTGTTTATTATTCATGTAACTAGCATGAACTAACCATGAGCAACACATTTGTTACTGTATTTGTTAATAATAATACACCTGTTAATTGTTTGTTCATGTTATGTCGTCAGTGCATTAACTAATGTTAACAAATACAACTTATATTTGAATAATGTTTTAGTAAATGCTGAAATTAATATTAACTAAGATTAATAGATGCTGTAGAAGTGCAATTCATTATTAGTTCATGTTAACACATTTAACTAATGAAACCTTATTGTAAAGTGTTACTGATTTCATGATAGCTAACTTTAATGCATATAATACATATACAATTTACAACATCAACACAACTAAACATGAATTCCTCATAATTACCTTCTTGATTCTCACTGTTTTGTTTGGTAAAGTAAATAATATTTAGTAATATATATCATAATTTCCGTATTTTCGTGTGTTATGCATTCTAATTGTATCAACGTCTTTTCATAGAATGCCAAGGAAATAAAGGATAAAAAAAGGAACTCTTTTTTTCTTTTTTGTTGCTGCCCTTTTTGGTCCTTCCGCCCCTGCCCCTGAGGAGGTCTGTGCACACCACTGCTTCACACTAAAATTGTTCTTTTAAGAACTGTTCACTGAAAGGTCTTTGGGGAACCATTTTTTTTTATTATTATTTTTTTTATGTCATTGCTTTATTACAATGTAAATGCTTGTCAGTACATTCAACAGTACACTTGCAAAGACAATAAATTATGAAATTAAACTAAAAAAGTACTTGGGTAAAAAAAAAAGCATTCTGAAGTTCAGCTAATTGCATTTAATATAAATTTAAACTATAAACCATTTTAATTTAATTCCAATTAACATGCAATTAAGGATTACATTCAGTCCACACATAAGTATATTCTTTAAACCAGTGATTCCCAACCCCCGGTCCCCGGACCGGTGCCGGTCCGTGGACCCGTTAGTACCGGGCCTTGAAATATTCCCAGAATAATGTTTTTTTTTTTTTTTTTTTTTTTTTTTTATAATAATAATAATAATAATTGTCTTTTTTAAAATGCTTTTTAAGTGCTATGACATGTCATGCTATTTAATCCAAAACATAAATAATAAATAGATTAAAATATGTTTCTTTGGGCGTCTTGAGATTGCTTAGCAACGCGTTGTATCTGAACGGACTGCAAAAAAAGCGCGGTGCACCTGAAGTGACAGAGAAGTGAGAGATGAGCGGGCCTCAGCAAACTTCAATGGCTAATTTCATTGCGGACAGTTCGGGTAAAAGAAAAGGCGATGACCAACTCGAAAATAGTGAGAAAAAAAAGAAAAAAAAGTCCAGCTTCAATCGTAAATACGATACCTCATACATTAAGTATGGATTTACCACAACAGGCGATTCCGTGGCGCCAAATCCATTGTGTGTTATTTGTGGTGAAAAACTCTGCAATGAAGCAATGAAGCCGTCAAAACTTCAGCGGCACTTAACCACCAAACACCCAACTCTCAAAGACAAAACGGAGGAGTTTTTCGAAAGAAAGAAACGTGAGTTGGACGCTCAGCGGCAAGTTTTGATATCCTCAACATCAGTAAACGTAGCTGCAACAAAGGCGTCATATCTGGTTGCTCACCGAATAGCTAAAGCTAAAAAAAACTTTACAATCGGAGAAGAGCTCATTTTTCCGGCTGCAAAAGATATTTGTCGGGAACTTTTGGGGGAAAAAGCAGCTAGCAAGTTGGAACATGTTCCACTATCTGACAATACTGTTGCCAGGAGAATTGATGACATGGCTGAAGATATTGAGGGGCAGCTGTTGGGCAGATTAAAAGCATCTCCGTGGTACGCAATTCAAGTGGACGAATCGACTGACGTGGAAAATAAGGCGATCATGTTAGTTTATGTGCGGTACGTGCATCAAGACGAGGTGCAGGAAGATTTGCTCTGTTGTCTTTCACTTCCAAGCACAACCACCGGCTCCGAAATATTCAAAGTATTGAACGAATACGTAGCAGGCAGACTGGAATGGAAGTTTTGTGTTGGTGTCTGCACTGACGGGGCTGCCGCGATGACCGGCCGGTTGTCGGGGTTCACTGCCAGGGTGAAAGAAGTTGCGCCAGAATGTGAGGCAACTCACTGCGTGATTCACCGAGAGATGCTGGCAAGCAAGAAGATGTCTCCAGAGCTTCACGCGGTCCTTAATAATGCTATACGTGTCATCAACCACATTAAAGCTCATGCACTGAATACGCGTTTGTTTGAATTATTGTGTGAGGACATGGATGCTGATCACAAGCGCCTGCTTCTACATACAGAAGTTAGGTGGCTGTCCAAAGGGAAAGCCCTAACACGAGTGTTTGAGCTAAGAGAGGAATTACAGAAATTCCTCTCCAACAAGCAGTCAGCCTTAGCAGCGCACTTCAGTGACAAGAGCTGGCTCGCAAAACTGGCCTACTTGAGTGACATTTTCATGGCCTTGAACGACTTGAACCTGACAATGCAGGGGAGGATGGCTGACGCATTCAGGCTGGCGGATAAAATCGCGGGATTTAAGGCCAAGCTGGAAACCTGGGCACGGCGCGTCAACCGGGGTGTTTTTGATATGTTCAGCAACTTATCCAGTTTTCCCGAGGATGCTGAAGGAATTGGCCAATTGATACATTGCCACCTGACATCACTGTCTGATGAGTTTGAGCGTTATTTCCCATCTGAAAATGACCCAAGGAATGGCAAAGTATGGATGCGCAACCCATTCCAAGGTATGCACATTACATTCATATAACGCCCCTGCCCAAAGTATATTTTCTATTTAATTTTCCATTTGGCAAAATAGTAATTTCAATAAATAAAAATGTTTCAAACAACAATAGGCTACTTTTTATATTTAATTACTTTAGTTTAAATATATTATTTTGACTGTTGTGGAAGCGCTCTTCCTGGAACAACACGACATGGCAACTAAACCCAAATAATTCACTGTTTTATTACAATATTGTTCTCTTTATTATGTTATGTAATATGACAGTCCCAATAGTAATAATTAGTCGTGTATTGCCGTTTGAGCTGCGCGCGCTGAAGCTGAAGAGGATCAGCTACACTTTACTACATTATTTTTTAACCAAATGCATCCTATGTCATGAGATAAATCAGATATAGATATGCCTACACAAAATAAACACAATATTACAACTTACATTTGCACAAAACAAAATGCTGCGAATGAACACGCAAACTCATGATGGTGTAAAATGGTCCCAAACATAACTCCGGCGCGCTCTCTTTTACACGCACGCACGCGCTTGAACCGCTTATCGTCGATTAATCGTTAAGAACCCTATTTTGGACCAAAACACCAAAGCAAATTAATTGTATGTGAAAACTTTAATGCTAATAGAAGTAAATTCTGATTCTTATTCTGAAGATGATGATGGTCAGAACCAGCTCTCATCAAGACAAGAAGACCAGCTGCTAGAGCTCAAAAATGACGGAGGCCTGAAAACTGTCTTTAATTCAACACCATTGACATCCTTCTGGATCAAAGCATCAAGAGAATACATTGAGATCAGCACCCTTGCACTGAAAACCCTGCTCCCGTTCCCGACTTCATATCTGTGCGAGGCAGGTTTTTCTGCCATGACTGCCACTAAGAACAGACTTAGAAACAGACTGGATGTGAGGAATACCCTGCGTGTCTCATTGTCAACCATCAAGCCCCGGTTTGATGTTCTTGTGGCTGCCAAGCAATCCCAGGGGTCTCACTGATATGGATATCAGATTGTAAACTGATTTTCGTTCATATTTGTAAAAAAGCTGACCCTTTTCAATTTTGTTTTATTGTATCCTAAAATTTGTGTGCATTGTTTTGGATGCATATATGTTTTTTATGGATGCCCAGGAAGAACAGCTTGTACAACTACAAATATAGTAATATCAATAAGCAGTTCATGCTCACATTGAAATATTTTTACCTGTTATAGTTGTCACCTGTTGGTGAGTGAAAACACTAAGTTAATAAATTATTAAGTTGTCACTAAGTGATTGACAATGTTTCTAGTTCATTGCAAATAAATGATAGGCTGTTGTTTTACACAGTTCCAAATGATGCATCCTAAAATTGAGGCATTAAAATTGACAACTGGTCCCTGGATTTTT
The DNA here is from genome assembly GCF_964197995.2 of Scardinius erythrophthalmus. Classification (NCBI taxonomy): domain Eukaryota; kingdom Metazoa; phylum Chordata; class Actinopteri; order Cypriniformes; family Leuciscidae; genus Scardinius; species Scardinius erythrophthalmus. The sequence continues at coordinate 36,276,359 of NC_138231.1, read as the reverse complement.
TTTTATGAATATGCTGGTCCCTGGCACAAAAAAGGTTGGGAACCCCTGCTTTAAACGATATAAATACTTTTTTAAAGATGTGTAAAAAGCATTTTATTCTGCATTAAAAAATAAAACTATTACAATAACCTCTATATTTCAACTCTAATCCAATGTCTTTTTGCTTTGTGGGTTGGTTTTAATTTTAGGCTAAATAAATAACTATCGATTTTTGTCATTATCCTAAACCCAGCTCCTCTGCTAGGGCCAAGAGGACAGGATTTTCGATGAGAATAAGCGTGAGCAATCGCTTCGCTACAAGCCAGAGGAATGCACGTGAGTCCTCCGACCACCTGGGAAATCATCTTCAGGCATCTATGGACTCTCTCGCTTCAGTGCTTCATCTGAAGCAGGCAAGGCCAGCAGTTACAGGCAGGCCTCAGAGTGCACATTAGGACGACAAGACTGAGAGAGCTGCAGTGCAGTCGCCCGCTCGCTCACTGCTGAAGTCGAATGCATATTCATGTGCTGTTGCTAGGATCAGGAAGTTGAGGAGGGGAGGTTGGGAGCCTCATTGGAGGGGCTGGGAGCCAGCATGGTGGCAGTCGTCAGGAGCGAAGCTTGTCTCTAGATGGATATCACAGTGATGAAAGATGAAGTGCACGCAGCCATCCGAAACTAACAGACAGGCTGAGCGCTGAGCGCAAAGCCGAACCTTTCGCAAACACGCATACACACACACTCACATAGTCATAAGCCCATAAACACACTTGAATTGCCTCGCTCACACACGTTTTCTCTCTTTTTTTGTCCTCACCACCACCCACACACTCTCAACTAACTTAAAAGTTCAGCTCAAATTCAGCTAGTTCATTTGCTCCTTCATCAGAATCAGAGGCAGACATGTTAATGAGCAGAAACCAGACCCAATGTTTATTAATCATCTCTCTGCAGACCGTCTCAACCACAATCTGCCTGATGACCCTCTATTCAGCTTACTATTAGATTTAAAGGTTGTTTCATTTTACAGTCTCCAGTGATTGCGATGCGAGAATGCAATATCATGATGAAAAGCCTTTGAAATTCATCACACTTTAAAAACTAGTAAAGTTTCCTTCATTTATGAGTGGAACGAATTATTGTGAAGGGTTGTTAAATTTCCCTTTTTTGTAATGTTTAGTTTCTCATAACATCTCTGCTCAAAATGCTGGTCTTAATTGGTTTAAGCTGGTTTAGCATGTCTACCACGTGTTCTTTTAACAGAAAAGCTCTGCCTGGGGGTTTAAATTATTGAAATCTGGCAACCGTAAACATGAACTTGTCTGTAATGTGTCGTCTCCTCCTTTATCTGACAAAAACAAGTGGTTTTGGTCAAGTTTTTATTTTTTTAAACACATTTCTATCTCATCTTTTTTCGTCAACGATATTGCATGTGTTGATATAGTCACAGTTATCGTTAAATGACGTGGGTGTCGTCTCTCATCGTCTTGTCTTAGTCAACGAACATTTTTCGTCATAGTTTTCGTTAACGAAATTAACACTGCAACCAAGCTGGTCTTAAGCTGATCTTAACTGTTTAAACTGGTCTAGCTAATATCCCAGCCTGACCAATCAAGTGCCCAAAACTTTAGACTGGTTTGAACAGTTTTTTTTTTTTTTTTTTTTTGGGCAGGGACATATTTTTATGACACATCTTTACCACACTCTAGTTGACCTTAATGAATTGATACATTTTTAAACACCCCTTCTTAATCCCCCATCTCCTACAGTTCAAGGGCAAAAGCGTTTGACTTTTTTCACACTGCGTTATCGTACCTGAAGGATAAAGAAGCAAATAACAACTAGCACATGACATGAGTGGCCTGACAGGGCAATGTTACACGTGCAAACCCTCACAAATCTGCCTATAGCTCAGGGTGAGAATCCGGAAACCCATCCGTGACCTTCACCTCCTCTGTTTTTTAAGAAAATTGCGCTTCCAGGACACGCACGCTGGGGAAGATGCAGTAATTTGATTCACTGTGGCTAAGGGATGTAATCTTAATTAATTTCACTATGTTATTTAATTAAAACCTGTGCATGAGTGAAATAAATCTGCTGATGGTAATTATTTGCAAATGATCTTGCAAGCAGATTCAGAAAGGCCCAGATGATATGAAAATCATGAGGAGGCTACTGCCAAACACGTCTATCACAGGTTAGCGCAGTTGTGTTTGTTTTCTGTCTGAGGTATCATAACAGCACAATCCTCTCTCATAATAAACACATAAGACATGTAATACTACAGTATATATATATATATATATATATATATATAAACTGTGACGTTGTTAATCTGGTTTATTTATTTTTTGACTAGAAGTTCTGAATGGCCAGTCAAATTTAGTAGCCAAATTGGTCAGTGAGAGTTAAATTAATTTCAAACCCTGTATATATATTGAATAAAATTATAATAATTTTGGGAAAATATTGAATATTATTAAATATTATTAAATATTAAATATTGTATGGTTTTACTTCTGTGCCTTTTTGGGGTGTCATTTTACTAGTTATATAATATATATATATATATATATATATATATATATATATATATATATATATATATATATATATACTATATTTAGTATACAGTATATATACTATATATACTATATACTATACAGTATATACTATATATACTATATACTATACAGTATATACTATATACTATACAGTATATACTATATATATATATATATATATATATATATATATATAAACTAATAAAATGACACCTAAAAAAGGCATAGAAGTGAAACCATACAATATTTAATATTTAATAATATTTAATAATATTCAATATTTTCCCGTCTCACTTAATTACCACCTTTGTGACTGAGTGCTCAAACTGACAGTGCTCAATTACCTCACCCACTGACCAATCAACCAATCGCACTGCCCTGTCAAGCCCTGATCATCAGAACCTGCACACAGAACATTAGCTCAATGTTTTAATAAAGCATTGCTCAAAACACCCGCAGGCTGCTTTGAATACCCCGTCTATTTCTACCTTTATATTTGAAGACCAAAACACGCATATTTTCTTCCTGTCAGAAGCCTACAGTAATAATTGTGTACGGCAGGTTAGCGTATCGCATTTGATTTGTGAAATTGATGGGTGCGCATGCGACTATGAGATTAGATCAAGTCATTCTATTAACGACAGCCCACTGACTAATCAAATATTATGTGAGAGTTTGTGTATATTACGTTCTTTAGAAGCAAGGAGGTGTCCCGCAGGCATCGCTCTTCCTCAATTACTGAAAGTTTTAGAGGAAATTACTGGTTTGATAAAATCAGCATTGGTGCAGATGCAGGGTCTTGCTGATTTTCTCTTAGAAGGAGAGCTGAGTTTGTGCATGCTTCTCTTTCTTCTATACATTTGCACTGGATTGCTGCATTTATCATAAGCGGCACACACAAAAACAAAGGGCAGGCAGTCAGAACATATCTGTTCAGATTTTATACTGCAATGACAATATATTTGATTAGTGTGACATTGATTAACTCCTCTGCCTTCATATTTCCATGACTTTGCAAAAGCAGGAACAGTCGATTCAGCACATTGCATGTATCTGGTGAAGCTCATGGGAAATATAAGGGCTACATTTGTAAACTACGTTAGTTAGAAGTTTCTGGAACGCAACACAAGACTGACCTCAATCTGAAATAGCCAACATTTCTCTCTCGTGGGGTTGAACTGAAAGTGGAGTCTTTCTGTCTGTCAACCTATCAATAAAAAACTAAAATCTTTTTTAGTTATGGTGTCATGGAAATATATTTTAGTTTACTTTATGGTGGTTTTCATTTCATTTTACTGAAAAAAAAATGTTTTCTCTTGGTTTCCATTAAGACTGAAGTGAAGCTTGTCGCATTCTCTGTCTTGTTTTCGGTGCCCCAACCTGTGTCACATAAACACATCTCTGTAGTTTGGCCATCCGTATAATCACACCAAGCCTGGTCTGAACTCCGTTTGGCCTGAAGATATCACCAAGCTTCCTCTCTCATTGGATCCAATCCATCATGCCTTCAAGTCCTCTGACCTGCTGCTTTGGGTCTGCCATTTCATAAACACAACTGGACTTTGTTAAGAGCTGGCTGCTGCAACCAACTGGCTCTGAAACTTGAAGAAGGGAAATTCACCATGAGCTGAATTCCAGCAGCTGGGGACATTTAATTCCTATTTATGTTTCGCCAATTTTCTAAATTCTTGGGATGCATCCAGTGGGATCACTCATCTAAAATGTATCATTACAGAATCTTTCTAACCCCTGATTCAGGATGGTTTGAAGGTGTTTTGTTCAGAGAAGCTGTAGGGTCTCGGACTCAACACAATTTTGGCACATAGACGTTTGCTCCCCTGAAACCTTCCACTGGTCCCAGTCAAAAGTGCCAATGCAGTCATGATTAATGTTATTTGCCTGACAAACTGAGCAACTACTGGAAATGTGAATGTGCTTCTTTGATTTAAAACAGAGAAGACAGGGTGACAGCGAGAATTAATGACCTGCGGGTTTTGGACATTATTTGTTTATGAGAATCGAAATTTTTGACCATGAACTCCATAGAGCTGAGTGATGGTTTGTTTTGAGAAAGTGAAAATGAACAGAGAAGACTGAAAAGAAATATTGGGTCAGGTATCAGATTAATATCACAGGAGCTTGAAAACCTATTCGTTATCAGGTTCATGTGCCTCACCACGAGAGGATGAAAGTTAATCTCGAATCCCTGCAGTTTCACACAAAAGCTAATCTTCATCCCAATATCACATATATTGTTTCAAACCATGATATCATACATATTTCACAGCTTCAGTTCAGCATAATTGGTTCATTACACTTTAACATTGCACTGTTGGAATGATGTTTTCACATTATTCACAAAAATGTTTAGAGTGACTACCGCACAAAACTGGCACATCGGAGAGTGTTTCAGCACTATGTTTTAACGTCAGCTTAACTGTCAGTTCGCTGTTGTTTTATCTCAAACTTTAAGATTATTTTCCAACGTTTATCTATGGACAATATGAAAATCAGTTTAAATGATGGACATTAATTTATTTAGATTTACTTTTTATATAACATCCCCGTTTAACCCCTTCCACCAACCCACCATTTTTGTTTGTTGAAGTTTTTTTTTCCAACTTAATATTGATATTTTTTCCAGCTTTATTTCTAATGATTTTAAAATAGTTTTATATTTAGTTAACAATAACACCTGAACAAATACATAACATACTATACTATTAGGGGGGAAAACAGACAGTGGGCCCTATCTTGCACCCAGCGCAATTGACTTTGTGCACCGACGCATGTATCATTCCTATTTTGCACCTATGAATAATGAAGCTACTTCAGACCAACCCATTTTAGATTTCCGCCTGGCGCAAGTGTCATTTATCCCGCCGGGAAAATAGCAACAGCGGCAAGACCCACCCAAAAGTTACTTGCGCTTTGACACTTGCGTTTCAGATCGTTAAAATAGGGCCCAGTGTGTGTGTCTGTTAGTCAACTTTACAATTGTGTCAAATGTTAGCTTATACACTCATTTTGTTCAATCTTTGTGGATCTAGTAGAAGTAAATAGGGAAAGTTGTCCAAAAACTCCATATTAGATATTATTTTTTACAATCTTTTGAGTAAACATGAGCAAATTGAAGCCTGCTTATTCAAAGGATAACAGTTTGTCATTTAACAGACATTAACTGATACTTAAACTTATTAACTTGTATACCAGATGTGGAATGTTTATTGATTCATTTTATTTTATTTTTATCTTAAAATTGTCCTGTAAATGTTTGATTTTTTGAGTCTACAGCTGTAGTATGACCAAAAATGGTGTTCATGTATGATAGTGATTTCACCTTGTAGTCCATTTCTGTGGTTATAAGGTAGTATTCACCTTGTGTTACAATACTCTCCCCTACTAAAATATACTCAATACACACCACTGCTGGCATAATTGGGTTAGGAACAGAGAGAGAGAGAGTTGTGGGTGTGTCTTGCAGTCAGTCTCTGATTACTCGATTGCCCTGGAGCACACCTATCCCTCCTACACCAATGAGACTCTCTAAGTACTGATCATGAGCAGCTGGTGTAGAGAGGGAGGTTTATAGACATTATCAGGCTGGCTGGCATTTTCTTTCTTGCGTCTCCGTCTGTTTTCTTGCAAAACAACCATACAAGTTTGGCATTTCCACACATTTTAAATCCTTTTTGAATCAGCAGGCTCAGCTCCTAGCATAGTTTTGCTGCCCAGCTCATTTTGTAGGTTTCTGAGTTTTGGCATCCTGCCGTAGAGCCCCGGTCCCGTGTGTCACCTGCTGTAGGGCAGCTCTTAACATTGCAGCATCTGTGCACAGTGGCCTCCTGCCTTCCAGCCCCACAGGCCTGCGGGCTGATGGATCCTGTGTGTGTGTGTGTGTGTGTGTGTGTGTGTGTGTGTGTGTGTGTGTGTGTGTGTGTGTGTGTGTGTGTGTGTGTGTGTGTGTGTGTGTGTGTGTGTGTTAATGATGAGGCCGGCATCGCAGGGATACCAGGGGCCACTGCAGCTACAGCTGGAGGACTGTAAGGGGGTTATTAGAGTCTTAGCTGGGGTCAGTCCAGCACAGGTGACCATTGTCACAGGTGACGATGAGGAGCACTGGCTTGTCCGCATGCATTTTGATCAGTAACTCCACTATCCCCTCAATAAATCAGATAACAATCTTAAAGGGATAGTTCACCCAAAAATGACAGTTCTTTCATCATTTACTCACCCTAAAGTTAGTTGTGTTCTTCTGCTGAACACAAAAGAAAATATTTTGAAGAATGTAGGTAACCAAGTTGAAAGTTCTCAGTTCTCGCGCATGCGTCGCGGCGCTCTCGTGCACTCACGTCAGAGGCCCACGGAAGAAAATGAATAGTTGAATAAAGTTGTTGTTTTTGCGCACAGAAAGTATTCTCGTCGCTTGATAAACTTAAGGTTGAGCCACTGTAGTCACTTGGACTATTTTAACGATGTCTTTACTAATGTTCTGAGCTGGCAGATGCAATTACCAAGCAGCCTATGAAGGAAACAGCTGTCAGATTTCATCAAAAATATCTTAATTTGTGTTCCGAAGATGAACAAAAGTCTTGCGGGGTTTGAACGACATGAGGGTGAGTAATTACTGACAGAATCTTCATTTTTGGGTGAAATAACCATTAAAAAAAAAAAAAAAAAAATTGATTGACAAAAAATTTAGATTGACAATTTAAATTCAGACGTAGAAACTGGAATTTAAAACCAATCTTAGTTGAATTATGAATGGCGTACAATTGGTATGTACTAATTTAGAATTATATATATTATAATTTATGATAGAATAATTGTAATGCATAAATACAATGCAATCATGTATTTACCTAATTTGGCAATACACGTTTATTTAATTAACATACAATATATACTAATGAAATTTATAAAAAAAAAAAAAAAAAAACTTCTATAAAGGGGGGGTGAAACACTCAGTTTCAGTCAATCTCATGTTAATCTTGAGTACCTATAAGGTAGTATTGCATCCTTCATATCTCCAAAAAGTCTTTTTATTATATTTATAAAAGAAAGATAGGCTGTACCGAGTCTTTCCGGAAAAAAACGAACGGCTGGAGGCGTGCCGTGTGGGCGGAGCTAAAGCTGTGCTTACACGCCGATAGCTAACAACACAGACATTTGAAGCAGTTTTACTCACCGCCTGCGGTTCCAACACACGGCCGCGAACCTTTATTATTGGGACTGCTCCAACCTTAAGCATTAGACGATCTGCAAATCCAGCGTCGAACTGGGCCTTGTTTATAAAACGATCATCGTCGAAATGCAGGGAACAAACAAAAACACTTGCACAACTCCGTTGATGCTCTGGACAAACAAACTCCATCCACTGGTCCCTTAACGCTGGGTTCTTTGGGAATCTGTGCAGGGTTGTCTTGCACTGGCAACCAAAAACCCACTTATTTGGTGGCACTGACTTCCCTAAAGCCGAGCACAGCGCTTTGATGGGCGTACTGCTTTCGCTCTCTCGCTCTGGTCTACGGGTGCGCGCGCGCCCTTCCGGGAGAAGTGCCCTTAGGACCCGTATAAGGAAATTCAACGTACAACTTTATTTTTGAAACTTTGTCCATGTTTAGCATGGGAATCCAACTCTTTAACAGTGTAAAAAACTCAGTATGCATGAAATAGCATTTCTGATTGATTTATATGATGGCCTGTAAATATGATTGGTGATTTAACATGTCAGTCACAATGTCGTTTGCCTGTTATATCTGAATAAACAGTTATAAGCCAGACCAAGGTACAATATGCACAAAATGTAATACCGATCAAAACTTTGACTTATGAAACTAGCAGTCTTTTTCCGAAAGTACACAAGAATAATTCAGAGTATTCTGAGCGAAATAGCACAGAATTACTGTTATTCTGTACCAGTGAGTACCGGCCCACTTATGACCCAACACTGCTTATGACCCTCTCAGCGCAGGAAGCTCATGCTGACATCGTTGTGTGAGGTATGTTTTGGGGTTCTGATTTGTTGGCTTGAACAGGCTTTCCTTCAAAGGCCCCAACATGACCTCTCTTGACCCCAGCGTGGCCCCCAGGGGTGCTATCATGGCAGCAATTCAATCAGCAAAACATGCAGAAGTCTGAAGGACAGTGCAGTGTGTTTGTGTGTAAGTGATACCTACAACCCACATCTCTCAGCAGTATCCCACAGGCCATTAGTGTTGTTTTGAACCCCATGCCCAAAACGTGATAATAGACAGGTTAGTGAAGGCTAGAACAGGCGCTTCTGTCAGGTGAATTAATGAACACTGTTCCTTTGGACACAGGGGATGACGTGTCTGAACTGCCAGACATATTTAGATACTGTGACAATGAAGCTGTGCCTTTGCAGTGATGATAACTAGAAGTCATATTATATTGGTTTCCATATAAACAATGGCACTGAAGGCATCAGTCTGTCAAGGAGTGAACATGTTATGTATTGCCTTTAGACTGAGACAGAACTCAAGTGAGGCTGTCCGTTTTTCCCTGCTCTCACCGTTCTTATCTCAGTCTCTTTTTAATTATTTCAAAGAATTAGGCTGGACGGACTTCATTTAAAACATTGCTTCAATTTAAGTGGATTTAGGTTTTACTGATGCAAACTTGACAGTCTGACAAAGTACTTTGAGACAAAGTACTTATTTCATTGCATTTGTGTCTTTTTATGTAAAAGTAAAGGGAATGACTCATGGACCAAACTTAATAATTTAGATACATTTTCAAATTTCAAGATGAAAGTGTAAGAAGATCCATTTGTAAACCATCAAGTCTTAATCTGGACTTCATCCTTATGATAATAACCATCAGTGGACGTCGTGCCACTGTCTTTTTTATGCACTAGTGGATGCACTGGATGAAGTGACAGTTCAGAATCTTTGCTAGAATAGAGACAGAGAGAAGCATTTAGTGACGGATCCACCATGCACTGAATACATTCATCGATATGTCATTACTCAATGGTGGGGCAGAATGTGGAATAATGTGGTTTTTAGAGTTCTTGCAATCCGATTGGTTCGTAATAGCATAGGATTTACTCAGCATTGTGCTTTGTATACTGAACAGGTATTTTGACACCAGCTTGCTATGCTAGATTATTAACTGTCAAATGCAGTGTGTATTGTGACTGTGTGTGAGTGTGTCAAGGGAGAGATGTCATTTTGCTCTCTAAAGCACTATGCACCAGAATATGAATAATGTCTTCAAAATAATGTCACGATACCTGACCTAAGTAAATTTTCCCCTTAGTGAGCCAGGCTTTAGAATCTGGTTTATATTAATGATATATTATTTTAAACAGAATTCATATAACCAGGAAGGTCTAGAGACCTGGGCTGAGTTTCCCGATAACGTTGTCTCTTAGCGCGCTACAAAGACTCTTAAGGTATAACTTAACTGAAGGTATACCATTTCTAGGCGTGTTCCCCGAACTATACCTTAGGAAGCCGCTTAAGATATACCTTCTTACGTGCGACGTTACCCGGCGCTGTCCGTGGTGATGGTGCTGAATTGGTTGATATCGATGGCTCGAGAATCAATTATTCTCTCGTGCAGGGGCTGTTTATGTGAGAAAGCGGTGTTCTTTATAAAATAAGCACTTCATAAATAGTTGAAATTGCATTTATTAGGACATTATAAAAAATAACCCAAACTATAATAGCCTATAGCCTTGCCTACATATTTTAAAATTGTATCATATATTGCTGCCTTAATAACCATTTCAATTATTTATGTGCTTTCTTCTCTTTCCCATTTTTGTTCGCTGAGGTGGAGCTGTGATGAAATATTGTTCTTGTAAATACTTTCCAGCATTTGAGTAATAAAAGTGTACGGTGCTCGGCAGTGATCAAAAAGGATTTAAACAGTGGATTTTGAATCTCTTCTTGTAAACTCGGAGATGTGGATTCAGACGGCAATTAAATTAACGTACAACCTGTTTGTCAAAAAACAGTAGGTACTAATTTGGCCAGGGATTTTTACGCGGGTTGGGTGAGAAAAAACACTGATATTATGGATTCGGACGGCACTAAAATAACCGACTTACTGTACGAGCCCATATTAGAAACAATATTAGCATCCGAATAGGACTTAACTGACAGTAGCCTATGCTTTCACTGGCTTTAATTTAAAAGCGCTCTTTAATTAAAATAAATGTATAGGCTAACATTTTATTATAGCCTATATAATAATATAATCAAAATTCTATTAACAATCAGTGTAATGACAATTTTATTCTTTGCATGAAAACACTTGAATTAGCCTAACTGAACACTGTCTGGGTGTATTAAAACTTCAGAATTATATTCATATAGACCTGCAACAGTGATAAGGTATAGCTAAGAGTGGTCCAGACCAACCTTCCGAAAGTATACTTAACTAAGAACGTTTCGGGAAACACGTACAGTATTAACGATAAAGTACAGCTTAAGGTGTAATTTAAGAACGACGTAGCGTTAAGAAGGTTTCGGGAAACCCAGCCCTGTACTCTATATTAATTGTCCTATTAATATATTGAATTACAATAGCAACAACAATAAGAGTTGAATCAAAACATAATTATATTTGAAAGACTTAATAATAATTAATTACAAAAAGGGCACTAATATAGTCTGTGACAAAGTACACTAAACCAAGTGACTACAATTATTACTGTTAATCATTTTCTCACCAAGTATTTTGGCTCAAATGCAAATTCTCTGTGTTGTGCTCATTAGGGTTGTGTTTTCTTGGCTTGAAGTCAATTTGGATATGTGGTGCTTCCACCCAGAAATTGCTGAGGTTTAATAAGGAATTAATAGGTGGGATAAGCTACCTCTTTTGTGGAAAAAGCAATTCTGAACACAAAAGAGCGAAAGTAATGTGGCTTTTTGAAGATAAGAAAACAGGCACAGGTTACAGATTCATGTTCATCTGTAAAATCACAGTTTCTTCTAATTTTGACAAGAAGTGGATTTGATTTTGGCTCTGGTTCTCTCAGTATATTCAAAATCTCATGCAAGTATCTCAGCAGAGCTTTGTGCTGCAATAAGAGAAACATTCCCGTTCTTTTTAAAAAGCTATTGGGCACATTATGTGGGTTTTAAACTATAAACCATCAATGTCAGAGTGCAATTCAATCCTTGCTCGTTAATGCAAACCAAAACAAGCAAAATAGTAATAGGAATAATGTACTTTGAAAATAACATAATTAATGTGAATTAAATTCAGAGTTTTAAAGGAAAGTAAACAAAAAAGAAAAACACCACCAGTGACAGAAACAGGGTGGCGCTTTCAGCTGTGAGTTTTATTTTGAGCTACTGCACCATTCGTTTCTTCCACATGTCACTAGAGTCCACCAAACCCTAAGTGCCCTAGCTGTGAAATAACTTGACTGGTTAAAAGGGGAAGAAAAAGTTTACATTGGTTTCCCAGTCTCTGCTTTGTAGACTGTCACCAGTTTAGTCAAATGGGTCGACATATTTTAGCCGTGAGCTTTTGGGACAGTTTTTAGAGATAAGTACTTGGATATAAATTGTGTGTCTGGGTTTTGTGTAAAGCATGTTGAATTTGTCCGTGAAATGACTGTTACGGTTTGTTATTCGTGAATAGATCAGTCTGGCATGTGCTTATCTCAAGCCAACAACTTCCCTCACTTTTCATGAATATACATCAGGCCAGAAACCTGGACACACAAGCACCTCCACCAGTGTGTAAAGTCTGTCCTGCAATTTCCATCAGTCATTCCACATTGGGTAAAGGCCATGAAATGAAGCAGTTGGCCTTCCTACTTAAATAAATAATCTCTTCAAATTAAACAATAGGAAGCTGAGGTCATGTAACATCAGAGAAAGTAAATAAACGCATACCTGCTGCCGCTCTGAATGTTTAGGAGTGAACTTCATGAATCCACCCACTCATTCAGACGAATGCATGAGATTTGGTGAAATGAAATAACTGGAAACACTAGTTAAATCTAACGCAGAATTCATAATAATAGTACAGAAATGGCAAGCTCCACGTAAGGTGAATGAATGGATATTGCAAAATATTAATAAAAAAAAACTGCATTTGCAGAGTGTGAAAATTTGGAGTAATATCACATCCTGGGTAATTATGTTCCCTTACAGCATGAATGGGCCACATCTTTTTTTTATCATATAAATCCCAATTTCATTACATTTCTTTTCATATTCACACAGTTCTTTCCACAGTAAGGTTAGATAAAGAAAGATATATATATATATGTTTAGGAAGTATATATATATATATATATATATATATATATATATATATATATATATATATATATATATATATATATATAAACGTATTAATAATAATAAAATAAGACATTGTTAAGCAAGCATATGACTTCAGCTCTACATTTTTGTAGAGTGCTTTATGAGATATAAAGCAGCCAAGAGACTTAGATCATCGTGTAGACTCCACATCTTTGAGTTTACATCTACTCCATCTGTTTGCTTTCATTTTCTACCAGAGCTTAGCAAAGCAGGATTTTTCCTGTGCTTTTAGTTCAGCTAGTTACTGTCAAACAAGCCCACCTGGAATGCTTTCATAATCTTTCCAAATGTTTAAAAATTTCCAAGTCAAAGCATTTATCTTGCACAGGCTGGTCACCGTATAAATCACATTGTACAAGTCTGATTTGCATTACTCTAAAAATATGTTTATACAGCCCTTAAACAAAGCCATATAAAGTTTGTGATCTCTCTGAGTTTGAACTCCAGCAACTTGTCATTATCCAGTTTATTTGATTAAAACTGCAGAGATCCATTACCATAAGAGCAGAGGTCACAGCTGACTTGAAAGTCGATCAATGTACTGAATTTAGTCAACATTCTAGGCCAATGAAATTTGAGGTTGAAGAATGGAGGAATAATATCTCTGTGCAGTACAGTTTAGTGCATGTTTCATTAAATGTCTAGAAAAAGATTAATGGTACAAAGCACGATTGAGCTGATTGTCAAGTGATTTTCTATAATCTTAAAAGGCTTGCATATTGACTGCTACCAATGGGAGTGTAGATCAAACATGTCCACAAGTCCCTGTAGAGGCAGGTGGAGTTTGAATCAAGTCTTTTAAGTCTAGTTTCACTTCTTCAGGTATTAGTTTTTTATCAAGGTCGCATATAAAAACTGTTCAGTACTAGTTGTCTATATGCTATGAGTTGTTTAATAATTTGTTATTTAATATTACTCAGTACTTGTAGGCCTACTCAGTAAATGTACAATTTAACAAGCACACCATAAAATAAAATGTAACCAATTGTTTTATAAATCTTGTCTTGGGAAATGTATACACAGTTTAGCCTAGTCCCAGACTAAAATGCTTGTTTGAGCTGTCTTAACTGAAAGCAACTTGCACTGACATCTTAAACAGTGCTATTGTTTTGTCTCAAAATGCAAACCAGTAAAAAATCATTTTTAAGGAAAGTTTAAAAAAGCTCCAGTACTTAAATGTCCTAATTGATAATAATTTAATTACACTGTCAAATAACAAATGAGTATTCTTTTTTTTAATAGCTTATAATGTTGTTACGCTTAAAGTCATTGGCATTTAAAGCAATTGATTTGTTTATTTTTATCAATTTAGACAAAACAGCATAAGCAGTATACATTTTAATATCAGACATTTATTATAAAGTAGCATGATCAAATTATCAAATATTAAACTGAATACTTTATGTAAATATGAGTTTTAGACTTAGGTTTCCATCTCTTTTGCAGACAGTGATCTATAGGAAGCTTGTTTCCACCATGGAAAAGAAAAATATAAAAGATAATTGTGATTTTTTATCTCGCAGTTCTGACTCTTTTTTTCTCACAATTATGTGAAAGTCACGAGTTATAATGTCAAAATTGCGAGATATAAACTTTTCATCATAATTATATGAATATATATCTTGCAATCCTGACTTATCTCAAAACTGTGATATAAACTCACAAATGTGCTCTAAAGTCAGAATTGCGAGATATAAACACATTTTTTTTAGAAAAAAGTCTGAATTGCAAACAGAACTTTATAACGTGCAATTGTGACTTTATATCACTAATTCTGACTGTATATCACACAATCCTGAGAAAAAAAGTAAGAAATTTGTGAGATAAAAAGTCACTATTTCCTTTTTTATTCCAATGCGGAAACAAGCTTACATAGTATTGCAAGTTCATATCTCACAACACTGACTTTATAACTCGCAACTGCATGTTAAAAAGTCAGAATTTCAAGAAATAAACTCGCAGTTCTGACTTTTTAACTGAGATGTAAACTCACAATTGCAAGAAAGAAAAAATCTGTATTTGTGAGACAAAGTCGCATTTACCTTTTTTATTTTTTATTCAGTGGCGGAAACAATCTTCCATAGTGATCTGACACCTGATTGAATAGGAATGTCTTTTAGCAATCAACAGCACAGAGACCAACTTCCAGGTGTTTAATCGCTATACCGGTGAAAATGCTCCATTGTTGTTCTGATCCACTATTGCTAAAGGAGGCTCATAATTTAGCAAAAAGATTGCAGTCGCCTGTTCCCATGAATCTGTCTGATCGCTCATAATGATCAAAAGACTATGAAGTAAAATTGCATGGATTTGATTGGACTCTCAAAATATCTTACATGAGCTGAACCCAATTTGATCAGTAGTCCAGAAAGTATTTAAATTTCTTTTAAAGAGCATTTCTCTCTGCGGTAGTGATGCTGAAACATGCACTTTGATCGTGTTATCTGTGTAATTTGTAATCTAGCCAATGTGATTATAAAACAATGTCCACCATGATGTCATTTGTCTGTGCCACAGCAACGGTTTGGTTCTGTAGGGTTCAATGAGGTTTTACTGGCCGCAGGATCGCGTGCCGGGACTTGAGTGTATTTGTACAGAATATTTCTAATCTTCCATTGTCTTTCAGACTCCAGCACTGACCCACAATGTGAGTCTCCATATTTTATAAGACTAATGGACTCCAGCAGCAAGCAAACATCTTTCAGCTCATCCACCCCACTTTCTTCTTGTTTTATTTACAGCTTTGTGTGACCTCTTAATGATAGCCATTGTTTTGCGTGGCAATCTGCAGGATAGCGTGCAATAACAGCGGCTTTTCGAATCCATCAGCAGAGAGCTTTCTTTCCCTATTCTTTCTGATTCAGCTTTTCCACAAGCCCAGGCTTAACCACACATGGCTCACGGCCACGGGGCATCTCGTGCCTTTCCCAAACCCCCACACACAACCCAAAATGTCAGAGGGCCGTGCATAACAAAATAGTCCAGACCGCGTATAACAACCCACACCCCCCAAAAAAGGTGAGCAAACCCTGGAGGCCCATAATTCCAGAAAGCCGTATTGCTTTGGGATGGGTCATCCCAACGTGAGTCTCACAGGTCTGAGCTGTTTTGGTAATGTAACTGGACAATAAACATGTGTCAAACCAATGAAATAGAGCTGCCACATGCAGACTTCTGCTTTAAAGTGTCTAGTATCTTGAGAGAAAAGAGCAGGCTTTTAACTCGCGGATATTGTGTTTTGACTCTTTCAGCTGTATGAGCTTGCCTTCTTAAACCTTTAAACAGGAACGTAGGCTCTGCTTTTAATTTCACCCGCGTAACCTCAACGGCTTCCTTGCCGCTTATAGATGGCAGAATGCTAACTCAACTTTCCCTCTCAGTCCTCTGAAACATTTCTTATCCTTTCTGTTCTTCACAGATGCTTTTAAAAAGCATCTTCTAAACCTTCTAAGGCATCATTGTTCTATTTCTCTCCCACTCAATCTGTCTTCTGTGTGGTTTTGATATGTTTCTCTCTTCTCCCACCAAACGCATTTCAAGAAGGAGGCTGGAGACACTGAAGATGGCCTTGGATGTGGAGTCTTTGTAGTGCGTCCAAGGCCCTCTTCTCCTCATCAGGGATTCGGCATCAGTGTGGGCTGCCCTTGCTTTCCTCATTTGTCTTTGTCTCCTTTAACCCTTCAAGCTGGGGTTCAGTGGCTCCAAAGGACCGAGCACTTCACCCGGCCCGGCTATCGATCGCCATCACGCAGGACGGAGCGGGGGTTCAGCTCTCTCAGGTAAGCAGAGGGTTTAAAGAGCTTGTGTCGGAGAAACGGAAAGTGAGAAGGTCATCAAAGACCTGCTGTCTAGGCGCTGGAAAGGCATGATATCTTGATTGCAAAATCTCAAAGCTACAAGTTTCTATAGGAACTGTGTATGAAGTGAGAGTAAGAGAGAGAGAGTCTAGGTAAGTGAATATGTCAAAATGTAGATGTGTATTACTCGAAAAGGATAAACAAAGATTATTGGAGTACTTTTTACTAAACAATAGAATTTCAGTTTTCTACTTAAAAAATTCACATTTAATAGAGTATATGTCGAACGTCATATGACCAAACCGTATGAACTGACGCCGGTATCTATGGACTTTTAAGGTAATCAGCTAACCTAGTTCACTTTGTTATTGCCGTTTTGTTCTATTTAAATATCTAAACATTAGTGTGAAGAAGAAAAAAGAAAAAAAAGAAAGAAAAGCTTTTAGATATCAATCTGCATATGCGAGGGACATTGGTTATGCTCATCTTTGCTCGCTCCTTTTAAGTTATCTTGAGTAAAACAGCTATTTTTTTCACAAAGCACATTCAAGAACTTAACCGGAAGCGATGCAATCTGTTTTACAGAATATGGAAGTTAAGTTGCACATAACCCCAATTCAATGTGTTACTTGCTGTTTCTCTGTGAAATATACTAGCAATTTCTTAATGAAAATTGTCTCTACACAAATTTTTGTGGTTTTTATTTTTTAATTTTTTTTTTTAAGGTTTATTTATCTTTTTTATAGGTATATTCACATCGATCATTGGATTTTATGGAGGGTTTAGACTTCTTTTTTCTTCTTCTAGAAATCTTTCACCTTAATTGCAACAGTTGCATCAGTGTGCTTGAATAAAGCATGCTTTTGTCATAATCAAATACAAATTTTTGCAAAATACTAACACACTGAGCAGCACAGTTTTAGGCTCTGAGCTTGGCCCTGTTTACACCTGGTATTAAGATACACCTGGTATACACAAGTAGACGAGGGAGACACATACCCATTTACACCTGGTGTTTTAATCTGTCTCTTTTGCCCACTTTCTTACTTCTGTCCTGATTTCTTTGAGGGGAGGGTCTATGTAAATGTATGTTTTTTTTTTTTATCAATCTAATGGACAAAATAAGCTTGTGCAATTTACATATGAAACAGACATGTAACAGACATGCTACTAGGTAACAGACAGTTTTTAGATTAGAGTTATTAGAGTAATATTCATTATTATTTTACTCATCTACATGTTGTTCTAAAACCATATGCTTTTTTATTTTATTTTTTCAAAAAGGGGACATTTAAAAGAAAAATGTTTATGCAGCTTTTAATGCAATGACAGTTTATAGTGACCATGTCCAAAAATGACATTATAAAAGTGGTCCATGTGTACGTTTTACAGTAGTTTTGTGGGACAATGAGACCAAAATGTAAGTTATTATTCAATTATCTTCCTCTCCACCACTGCATCTCATTTCAAATTGGGTCTAGAATAATAAAAGTATTTTTTTTTTTTTTTTGTCATGTAATGACAAACTGTGACTACTTAATGACTACTGTGATTGTGATGAACACAGCTGAATAAATATCATGTAAAATTATCCATTTTATAAGGATGCACAGATAAAAAAAATCTTGCCAATGCAATAAGCTGAAAACGGTCATATTATGGCTGATAAATTATTCATTCCTGGTATTAAAATTATGCATTATTTTATATAAATAAATTAAAAGAAATTTTGACATTCCAGCATTATAGTGCACAACATGGAAAATGCATATTCATTTTAAGATTGGCTCAAGATTGCATTTATCAGTGCTATTAAATTATAATTATTTTTAAATATTTGATATATGCGTTATATGGCAGCAAATGTAATCTAAATGTAAAAATAGGTGAAGAGAGCATGTACAATTAATGAAATATCCAGTTTTAGCCGATACAGATGAATAATAATTATTATACAAAAAACAAATATCTCTAAAATCATCTGAAAACATATAGTACCAATATATCATGTGCCCCTAATTATAATTGTGTTAAAGGGGTCATATAATGCCATTTTTTATAAGCTAATATGATTCTTTAGGGTCTAAATTAAATGTTTGTAATATACTTTAATTAAAAATTCTCATTAGTATTGTAAGAAAACACTCATTTTACCTGGTCAAAAACAGCTCTGTTTTCAGCATGCCATTTAAGTGCATGTGTCTTTAAATGATAATGAGCTTTGCTCACCCCGCCCCTCTGTTCTGTGCGTACACCGTTGGTAACACAATAACCATAATGCGTTGTTCATTATAAACATGGGATTATGAATTATATTGAGAACGTCGTACATAGAAAACATGCCGTAATGTGCCCTGAGTGTAAACATTAGCCGCATTCATCGTGAAGCGTGCTAGCGATTTGCAAAGATTACTATATAAAGATTAATATAAAGGTTAATAAAACATTACACTCACTTCAGTTCTTCTGGAGGTTCAGCAGGAACATGAATAGTTGGTACCGATCCTTTTTTCAGGAGCAGCTTCTTATACTGACCCTCGTTTGTAAAGCAGTCTTGTGTGTGTAATGATTCGCGCAAACATGAAAGCATTGACGTTGATCGTGGGGAATATTCCCTTCGAAAACAAAACTCAGCCACTGCGTCTTCAGCAGTTCGGATTTAGGAACATCAAAATGACTGCTGTGTTCGTTATTGCACCCAAGAACAGAACACCACAATCGCTTAGACGCCATTCTGCTCATAGACAGTGCTCCAGCGTATCAACAATGACCGCGCAGGTCCGCGCGGACTATGATTGACAGCTCGCTCACGAGCGAGGGCGGGTCTGTGTTGAAACGCTGCTGTCAATCAACAATCGTGGGAGGGGCGTCGATTTTGTGACGTCACAAAATCGAACGGCTTGATTTGAGATGGGGGGAAAACATATAAGGAGATAAAAAAAAAAAACACTGGATGGATTTTTATGATTTTATGATGGTTGTGTACAGGCACTGCCAACACACATTTCAGTACAATCAACTTGTAAAAGTGCATGTACCATTATATGACCCCTTTAAAAGCACATGACTTAATAATTTCAGAATTGCAATTTTAACAGATATCATAAACATATTCTGTACATTGAGAATATACAATGGTACAAAGGGGGGGGGGGGGGACGTGTGAAAAAAAGACTCTACAGTTGTAAAGAATCTACTGTGATCCTCGATGACTTTACTTGATCTGCACAATTTCCATCTGTCATTTTCCGTTAAGGAGAAAATGAAGCAGAGAAGGAGAGACAGACAGAGAGAGAAGAGATGTGTGTGTACTTGTGAAAGATGCCCAGACAAGGGCAGTAAAATGATGTTTCTTTTGTCTTTGAGTAAGTGACATGTTTATGGGCAGGCGCCGGCCTATCATAGCACATCCATCACTTAGAAAGGGCCGAGGGGATTGAGTTTCCCCCAATTTCATGCTCTCTGTCTTTTACCCTCACTCTCTTCTCTCTGTGACATCTTTTTATGAGTCACCCTGTTATAGGCCGTGAAGCTACCTGTCCCAACTTGATGTGCCTTTGTCCCAGAGCGGAAGAGGAAAAGAAAGACAGATGAAAATGTTCCTCAAGTGAGTTGTCGTGACAAGAAAAGTATTTCCATTCATAAAATTAGTTAACGTCCAACATTTGACCTCCCTGAAGCTTGATTTTTCTATCATGTCACCCAAACTACCTTCTGCATTTTTAGCATTTGAAATCTGCATCTTTTATCTTCTCGCTGTTAACGTCTTTTGAGTGGCATGTCCCATGGCCACTAACTGATACCATCATTACCAAATTGCACAACCTCTGGTTGAAGTATGAAAATGTCATGGAGATTGACTGTCTCACAGGGCACACGACACAGGAATAGAGGGCACGGTCAGAATGCCGGCAGACAGTCAGAGCGCTATCTCACTCCCTGCCACATCTGGGTCTCACATTAGCCTCTCCCGTCACATAGAAAGGTCAAGCATGAAATGCGACGAGTCTGATTATTCAGCGCACCATGGGCTCTGATCCCATCTGTACACAAGGGTCTCATACTCTCTCTTCATCTCTCTCTCTCTTCTTTTTCATCACACCCTGTTATTCTAGCCTATCATCCCTCCACACATCTCTTAAGAGTGGCAAATATTCTAGGCTTTGTGCTGTGTGAAACAACAAAGTGATAGTTGTCGATTGCTGCTTTGAATGCCAGCTTGGACTAAGTTGTGTACATTCTGGACTTTCCGAAAAGAAATCTATGACTGCCTTCAGATAATTTTGTGTGTGTTTGTGTGTGTGTGGGTGGTGGTGGGGTATGTGTGTGTGTGTAATGTACATTACATTATAATGTAATTACATATGCAATTACATATCATACAGCAGTGAGTACAAGGATGTGATTGAAACATCTGTACAGTAGCTGTCATTACACGATCTGGGAGCCACAACTGAAAACGATCACCTCTGCACTTAAGATGTGTTCAGGGAATCTTAAGCACAATCTGAGAGTTTGATTTTAATGATCTTGTGGAGGGTTGGATGTCTTATTATGTTAGGATCAGATCCCTACTTCGGAGCCAAATCATAAGTAAACAATATTTTGAGCTTAATTTGTTGCTCAATCAGAAGCCAATGGAAAGATGCCAAGATTGGAGTTAAATGGTGCCTCTTTTTAGTATTTGTCAATAGTCTGCACAGCATTTTAAAGAGATGACTGATCCCTGCATAAAAATCATTACAATAATCCAGTTGCGAAGATAAAAAAAAGCATGTATAACTCTGTGAAGATCATTTCTTGATAAAACTGATTTGAGTTTTGCAATCCTTCTTAATTGAAGGAAATAGGTCGCATTTATTTGATCGTCAAATTTGAGGTCGGAGTCAAAAATTACACCTAGATTTGTGCATTTTTATGCAGGATGAGAACTCTCAGGCACCGGAGTACATAATGCTTTTTATGCCAAAAAATTATAATTTATCATTAAGAAATTTGAATTCATCCAGCATTTCACATCCTTTAGGCAGTCAAGCTGACCATTTTCAGCCGCATTATTTCCTGTTTTAAAAGGAAGACACAACGGTGTACCATCAGCATAACAGTGATATGAAATGCAATGTTTATTAAAAATGGAGCCCAACGACATCATGTAAAGGGAGAAAAGTAGTGGCCGTAGAATAGAGCCCTGAGATACTTTGTAAGTTATAAGAACAGAAGAATGATGATTTCCAATATTTACCGCAAATGTTCTGCCCTTCAGGTAAAAGCGGAACCAACTTAATATAACTTCACACTAAATATGTTCACACAGCGTGTTGATACTTTGCACGTGACGTCACAAGTACTGGCTGGCGGGCAAGAACGTCGTTCTCCAGCAATGAAACCCAGTAAACTAATCAAGGGTCGCCAGTTTTGCTATACAAAAGTTGGTGTTTTGAGGTGTAAACGACATGCCAGATAGTTGTTGTGCAATTGGATGCACTAACTGAAAAACCTCACTCCGTGGTATCCACATATTGGTCAGTCCGTTCTCTAATTCCGCCGTACTTGCTGGATCTTTATATTGGTGGATTCCTTCTGTCACGATACACACACAGGGAAAAGGTAAGATCCAATCACAAGTTTAATTTATTAGGGTAATCCGTACTCACAAACTAGTCCAGGCAAAGGGTCAAAATCCATACAAAAGCAGTCCAACAAACAAGAAACAAACAGGCATGGACCACAGAGGTGCAATGACATTAAACAAGGAATCCACAACAATCACAGAACAGACAGGGTATAAATAGACAGGTACAAACAATGTGAGTGGAAACAGCTGTGTGCAATGATCATTGATGAGTTCAGACAAAGGATTATGGGAAATGCAGTTCATGAATGAATGACACCATGGGGGAAGAGGACCTCTAGTGGTTACCCGGGGATACACAAAACCAGACACTGTGACATTGATGACCTTTTTTTCCATGACTAGGACAAGACAATGATGAGATGACAACAGCATCATTAAACAATAACTGTGCATATATCAACATGCAATGTCGTTGACGAAAAAAGATCAGACTAAAATGTAGTTTAAAAATAAAAAAGTACCAAACATCTTTGTTTTTGTCAAAAAAGAGGAGACTGTTTTAACAAGCCTGTACAAGCTTTCATGCTTGAGGTTGCTAGATGTCAAGGATTTAAATCACCCAATCAGAGCTATTCTCTTAAAAAGAGACATTTTATTAGATTTTTTTTTAAATGAGCTGACACTCCCTTGATTTATGCTTATAGGTGAAAGTGCAATAATTCTGATGTAAAAATAAATTTCTCAAATGACCACAATCGCTTTGATTATAATTTTATACCAAATAAAAGTTATTATCAGTTTAACCATTATGCAGCATGACGAAAATGTGATTACATTTGTTTTATTGACTAAATCTAGACTAAAATGCTGAGACATATAATGCATGTTTGAGCTGTTTTAACTTAATGCAATTTGCACTGACATATCTTAAAATAGGCCAGTGCCATTGTTTTGTCTCAAGATGCACACCGGTAATGTTTTTTTCTAAGGCACGCATATAAAAGCTACCTAAATGCCCTAATTGACCTGGAGCGTAATCCTGGCTTAAACTAAGTCCTTTCTGTGATACCAGGCCTCAGTCGACTAAAACTTGATTAAACAAAAACAGGAAAAAGTTGACTAAATATGATAAATACTAAAACGTAAATTTGACACAGGACTAAGACTAATATAAAATAAAAAGACAAAATTAACACTGTTCACAAGGGAATCATTTTTGAGGGTAATATTAAGTAATTTTAGATCCTTACAGTTAATAAGAATGATTTTGTATGTAGTCGAGACACGGTCACAAAAAGATTAATTTTATGAGAATAAAATCTCTCTAAAATCCATTTTGACACCCCAGTATTATTGTGGATTGTCATGTCTCAGGCCTTTAGATATTTGAAATGAGTGAAAACACATCTTAGTCCTGCTGTTCTCTTCCATTCAGCACAACTGAAATGAAGTGCGTGGGAAAGACACGTGGGATGTTAATGATGTAAAGTGAATTGAATCCTTTGTTTAATTCTTGGGTTCAAGAACACGAGTAACCAATCTGTTACACTGGATTTTGCCCTTGTTAAAATGGATTTGTCTCCATGTGGGCTTCCTCCATTCGAAAGATCTAGTAAAACACAGCTGTTTTGATCATATAGCATAATAACACCAGCACCCTAGTGGCCTGTGAGAAATCCCAAACAACAGGCTTTCAGCGTTCAGTTTTCAGTATGCGTGGCACTTCCAGTTGTGACAAGAGGCAGTGGGCTGGAAATGGTGCTGTAAATAAAAGTCTTAAAAAGAATTTAAGAGAACTTCTAAATGACAGTATAGTTTTCTTTTAATAATTTATAGTTCCATTAGAAGCAGAAAGCTGTTTTGAGTGTGTTCTCCATTGTGCTGGCCTGTTTCTTTTATAACCGAAAGTCTAGAACATTCAGTGGAAACTAATGATTTGGGCAATGCAGGACACGGTAGACGTTATGCATGCACAAACTATTGAAACGTTTGTTTTGGGAGTGATTGCAGCCTACGTGACTCTTCAGAAGGCAACATGCGGTGCAATGCAGCATTATTAATAATGCATTGGTCAGCAAGCCACTCACCTCACAAATACAATGCTTAAGGCATTTTTGTTTGTGTGTGTGTGTATACAATGTGTGTGCAATGTTGAGCATAATTAACCCTTTGAGCTAAATGTAAGCTAAATATGTATTTAGCTGTGAGTGACCATTATTTTTTATTGAATTATTTTTATCATGATACAATTATTATTATTTATTTATTTTATTATATTTTCAATGAGAATAAAATAATAAGAGAAACATGTGCAAGATTTGATTTGAAATCCTATTTCCGTTCATTTGAATATCTCTCTTGTTAATGGCAGTGCATATTAAATCAGTCTAATTTAAAAATGAAATTGATGATGAACTGATCTGCGCTAAATCAATGCAAAAGGGCATTAGAGTGTCTAGTTTTGTATGAATGTATTTCTGCCATAAGAATCCTGAAGGATTTCAGCAGCTTACTTAGACATTCATAGATAAATATGATTGATGGTTTGAGTATGTAAATGTAATATATAAAATAAAGATATTAAGTTAATTAAAAAGAGGAGCAGATATATTTTGAGAAGGCACATTCTGGCCTCAATAGGAATGTGAGTCCATAATGTGTCTTATGTTATTAGTATCTCTGTATTGTTGTGACAAAAAAAGCTTGTTCATGTGGACCTGCCTGATCCCACGTCAGCTCTTGTTGGTGTCCAACACTCCACCCGTCCTGCATCAGAAGGAGACTAATTAACTAATGACATGGACTTCACTTCTTCCCATCAGAGTTCATTACATCTCCAAACAAATACTCCCACGGCACAATCGTGATTAACAGCAACAGGAATAAACAAGAGACACATCTCCCCAAAGGGCCAGCACTCTATAATTTAATCAGTCCACAAAATAAATGAAAAAGTGCCGATGAACTTCTGACAAGTTTCCTAAGCCCGCGATACGATCACGTGTATTTAGCAGCAGCTTTACTTTTGAAACGTTTCGGGATACACAATAAATCGGTATACTATTGGTTGATACAAAATAATTTGTTTTTCGTTTACACATTGCATGCTCGTTTCCTCTATTTTTACATTTCGATTTTGCTGTATCTAACGCTCACTTAAAGATAATCAAAAAGTATTATTGTACTAATAACACTCTTAAATGTTGTATAATGTGGGTACTCAAACAGCTGATGGACCCCATTGCCTTCTATAGTATGGGGAAAAGAATACTAAGTCAATGGGGTCCATCAACTGTTTGGTCTCTGACGTTCTTCAAAATATCTTCTTTTGTGTTCATCAGAAGAGAGAAATTCATACAGGTTTGGAACAACACAAGGGTGAGTAAATAATGACAGAATTTTCATTTTTGGGTGAACTATCCCTTTAAGTTACTTAGTGTATGTTAAAATCCTCAGCTAACAACTCTTGGCTTGCGGCATTATGTTTAAAAAATAAAAAAAAACATAATGCCCCAAAACTGACCCAGGTTTTTTACTTACAGTAGTGCTTGTATTTTGCTCTCTGCATCTTCAGTAGCTGTTGTGGCTAATTTATGAAGTCAACAGTATATTATGAATCACATGATAAGTCTGTATTATGATCTGTCAGGCGATTAGGTGTTTGTTGGTGATTGACTACATTGGATTGATATTCAACCTTTGAATCAGCGTGAGTTTGACGAGCCCTCTATAAAACCTGAAGCACTGCAGACACTGCAGTAATGCTGGCACATTCTCGGTGCTGATATATGATGTTGGACTGGCTTTGTTTAGCCATTCCTTATCTAATCAATGTTTTCTGGGTACTTTATGGCGTGGGATAGGAAAAATTGCAAAAGTACTTGTCATCTTTATTAGATATTAGAACGTGGAGCGTCTGCCAAGCCATTAAGTCATGTCAGCTTTAAGACTCTCTTTTGAAAAATTAATTATCGACACAGTAAAAATAGTTAAGAAATTAAACTGTCATGATCTCTGTCTTGTAATGCTATGTAATTAAGTGGTGTTACTTCAGACGGTGAGTTAATCTGAGCTATCAGTAATGAGAGCTCGCTAACTGTGCAGATAAAATGACCCGGCAGGAAACTGTTTGAGTTCAGTGGTCTGTCACAGGATGCGGTTTTAAGCCAAAGCAGGGAGACTAATATCATACGCATACTGTATAAACCCCGCTATTAAACCCCACTCTGCAAATCCATCCTGCCTCTATCACCACGGTAATAAATACCACAGTGACAGTGTGGTCACATAGATCGTTTGGTTATGCTAATATAACTAAAAGTCGGCATAACATGGAAATTCACCCTAAATCTATTTTCTTAAATCTATCTTATTGTGAACAGGTTTCACCTTTTAGCTAAATGAGAGACTTTTCTCTGGTGACGTATACCAAACCTCTCCAATAATTTAGTCAATTCACACTAAATCCTCTTTCTTGCAGTCGACTAAAGGGCCCTAACACACCGGGACGAATATCGGCTCGCGTTATTCGCCAGCGTCTTTCAACGCGTTTTTTGTGTTCACACCCAAGCAATTTTCGCTGACGCTGAGCCGAGTGAACATGCAAATTCATTCCCTGACATTAGATGGCGCTTAATGTAAAACAGAAACCACTCCATAACAGTTCTCTTTTATCAAGATTTTTGTAGTCACTGTCGCGTTTGTCATATAGTTCTTTACGTTCCGACACCAACGAGACCAACGTATGTGTGCTTGGCAAGACCGTTTTGTGTTTGAGCGCCCCCAAGTTGTGTTTTACTGTAACTTCAGAAGCTCCAGACACGTGAACAAAAGTGCCAATCTCATTGGTCGGATAGTTTTTGACACGGCGCGTCAACCCAAAAAAAACGAACCCGAGGCGTTTTTAAAAAAATGACGCTTTTACGCGTGGCGTTTTTCGCGCCGGTGTGCACACTCACATTGGCACCCTTTGTTTAGTCACGAGGCAATAAACGTCGGCGAATATCGCCTGCGAAATTCGTCCCGGTGTGAACAGGCCTTAAGAAAGGCCTTTTTCTTACAATCGACCAAAAGCTTGCATTCAGATCTGCCTCTATTCAATCAACAATAACCGGTGGATAGAACTAAATCCGCAGCCTACTCTTGTACTTTTTTTTTTCTTCTCGATAATGCGTTTCACTTTAATGTACATCACAGTATATGGAAAAAAAGATCTTCCGTCAAAATAGGTTTAGATTTGCAATATAAATACGTAATTCTTTAAAATAATTAAGTAAATAAATTCAAAGCCAAACAAATTTTTGCCTTCGTTTTTTAAAAAAAAATGTGCGCCTCACTTTTTGCAATCCATATTTGTACATTCATCATGAGACCTACAGGTTATTGTAAGCATCTACTGTTATGTCGGAAAGTTAGCGTGCCCCAAAATTCGAATTTTTATGAAACAAAGTGATTTACAGGTAGTTCACGGTGCTCCACAGGTGAGGGCAGGCCGACAAATCTCTTCCTCATTTTCCTAACCCTGAGCTCTCACTACACAAACACAACTGAGATCATAAAGCGCCAGTGAGAATGAACAGATTGGCAGATAGAGAAGACCTTGTCTTTTTTTTTCAGTTCCCTCTTCCCCCCGTCGGGTCTGATGGAGCTTTATTGATTGGCGCGGCAGAAAACCACACTGCATTTGGAGAGGATTTTCTGTCATCGTTCAGATAAAGAAAGAGAGGGAGAGAAAAAAGTCATAATCCGAACAGCAGGCTCCCTGACTGTGCTGAACACATCCGCCTTAAAGCCGTAGGTGCGCCGACCCGGTTAGTTCCATCGGGGATGGAAAAGCGACTCGGAAAGCTGGAGCCACGGATCGGCCACAGGCCGGCACTGGTGGAGTGAAGTCTGAGAATGGCTGTTCTCCTCTCTCTGGAAATCCTCTCTTTAACGGCCTCTGGATGACCTTGTCTGGTCAGATCGAAGAGTTTAGCTCAGCTTTCAAGAGGGGGGGAAGCTTTCTAATAGGCGCTGCATAGTGGTAAGGTGTCTACCTGTCATACCTCATCTAGCCTGATACACCGCGACTACCTGCATCTCTCTGGTCGGACAATTACTGTCCAATTCCAATTTACTTCACCAAAGCACCGATGTAATGAAAAATAATTACGAGGTTGAAAATGAGTTTTCTCATGAAATGGCCTCTCAGGTTGAACACAATCGCACTTGGCAGATGGCTGTGCGGGTCTGCTTTAATATGGGTGAGATGGTTAATCATGTCTAAGGTGCATGCGGCAAATATGAAGCGTTCACGCTGGCAATGCTGCATGGAATATTGAGACCCTCTTTACCTGCTTCCACACATCTGTATTGATGCACATCGTCACCTTCCTAAAATAATTGCCCAAGTCATTTTGATGATCATTTTGACTTGACATGCAAGTGATCCAAACAAGCAAGCAGTAATGTTAGCAGACACAAATCTGAAAAGCAATTAACTAAAATGAAATGGAAAAGCTAATGTTTTTCTTTATGCTGCATTAGTGTTCAAGAAAGTGCTACCCCTAAAAAGCAATGGTCAACCAAAAATAAAATAAAAATCGTGTCATCATTTATTCACCCTCATGTTGTTCTAACTTATAAGACTTTAGTTAAAGCCACAATGAAATCAAAATTGACCATCTTTATTCAAAAACGTTAACCTCCCCTAGTCCCTTCCCCCTCGAAATGACATCTGTTCTCTTAATGACATCGTAAAATAAGTCCATATGAATTCTTAATTGGTTAAAACCGCTCGATTCATAGGGATCTACAATGCCTTAATGACATTTTTGGATATTGGAAAATATCTTAATTTGTGGGTGAGGGTAAATGATGATGACAGAAATTTCTTTTTCTTTTTTTTTTCTTTTTTTTTTTTCAAGAAGGAACTCCTTGGCAGAAAACTAATTTCTCCATTAAGTCTCATTCATATTTCAGTGTAATCTGAGTCTCCTTGGATAGACTTGATATATTTCACCACTTTAAGCAACAAATTTAAACATTTGCACAGTAAAATGACTAAATAAAACTTGTGTCTGCCTAGTCTCATGAAAAAAATCTTTCTTTTGCCAAATAGGAAATATGCTACAAATCACACATGACCACTAGTGGTGCAATAAGGGCTTTAACTTTTACTTCCTTTGAGACAAATCAAGATTAGAGGGGAAGATTATCAATGAATACTGGCGTTCATCAGATAATGTGCACAAACTGTTATATAGCCTCATAGTTGTATAGAAAAGAATAGCCTGAGGTTGAGCAGATGATTTACAATCCAAATATTTTGCTATAAATCTATTTTAAGTTTTTTGGTGCACCAGGACACAAGCAGTCACAGATTCAATTCCAATGTAACTTTGATTGCTTAATTGTATCTGAAAACACAGTGTGTTTCTTCAAGGTTTAAATTTGATATAAACGTTAAATTTACACCCTGGTTTGACTGGGAAAAATATAATCCTGTTAGTTAAGTTAAGGAAATCAGCGCGCACACACACACACACGCGCGCGCGCATAGCATCTGTTTATCAGTAAATGATGGAGAAAGTCCTTTCTTAATGGATAATTTCTTTGTAAATCAATTCCAGATGGAACAAAACAGAAGTCATTAAATTCTTTATATGGTGAAATTTCACTGTCATTGACACACGGCTGAATTAGCACCATCAAATGTGCAAACACTGAGGGATCAGGCCAACAACAACAACAAAATTCCTTTATAGATGTCACATTAAATATATAAAGTAGTGGGTAAGCTGTCATTTTTAATTAAATCTGTATATTTTTAAGACATCTGTATATTTTAAGCACCAAAATATACAATGTATATATGCATGAATATATTCCATTTTAATTATATGATAACAAAGCTGATAAACAGTATATGAGAAAATGACATAGTAGTCTAGGAATCGCTCAGAAATGCCATTAAGAACATAAACGTCTTAGTGTTTGCCGATATCCTGTCTGTATTGTTCCACATATTTGGAATTGCTGGCAGTAAAATTGGATGTATTGACGGAAATTCCACTGATACCAAGGCCCTGGCCTCCTCAAGGCAGCAAGGACACTTTAAAGAAATAACAGACTGCTTCACCATGAAGTGCTGGTGCTGGTCAGACTATGGTATTACTGGACTTACTCTGATGTACATCAGCTATAATAACACAATGTAACATTTCCGTCTTGAAGCAGGTCCGTAAGAATGCTTCACTGTTGTTTACAGGCAGAAGGAAAAGGTGTATGGTGAGATTTTGTGATTAATTTTTTTATGTAACAAAATGTGAAACCAAATGGTATTAATTTTAAAGATAGATAGCATATTTTTCATGGTTTCATATATATATATATATATATATATATAATAGTTCAAATTGCAAAAATTTATATGAAAAGTGACGTTGGTACTAATCTCTCACATCATTTGCATATGCTATGTGGTTTTAATGTTTTGTAACTAATGCAACAAGATAAATTTAGTGTAGCTTAATTGTCCAAAAGTGTCTTTAAATTGGTTGTTGGTATTCAAATTTTCAACATGGGTTTATTGGAAAAACATGCCTCTATAATTAAACTTTTGCGAAACTTTAAATCCATATCTAAACATAGCTGAAATGAACACTAAAACTAAACCACCAACAACTTTTTTCCTTTTACAAATACATTATGAAAAACGTTTTACCATAGTGCATGATTTATACATTTTTACTTTTTCATCTCATAACCAGCTTCAAATGTATGGCTTTTTGGATGTTGTAAAACTTGCTCGGTAGCTTAACTGCACTTGTGATGCAGAGAACTCGAGTCCCGTGAAACACGACTCACGATAAAAGAGCTCAAAATATCTAAAATGGCTGGGCATGGCTGCTTTTATCTCACCTTTGCTAAATTTGTTAACACTATCGGTAAGATTTGGAGTAGGGTTTAGGGTACGTTATTTTCCAACATGATTTTTTAACCTTTTAGCACCACTCACTGGACATTCCGAACGGCCACGACAACAACCAACATAATAAAACTTTGGCAGATTCTTGGTCATCAAAACTTAAAGTAATTTCACTTTTTGAAAGTTTTACTAAATGTGCAAGAAGCAACATAATTCCATTGTGAAGAAATGTCGCAGCAGGCATATTTTTTTTTCAATGAGCCTGTGCTGTAATATTTTAGGGGAGAAAGTCCAGAGGGAAAGTGGGGTAAATATTGATGGTACGCTGCATCCTGCCATTATGCTTCAATCAAACCTCTTTGCACATTTTTTTGGACAAAAGCATTTATCTGGTTCACTGCTGCGTTGCTTGCTTATGCGTTTCTCAGTTTTGGTATTTAAATAGTATCTTTTGAGGCACTTTAAAGGGAATCTCTAAAATAAAAATGAGTTCTTTGTTTTGCCTTGAATGGAAATTTACAGCAGCTTTGCCCTGGAAATCCACTCAATAACGATTCGTTCAGCTTTAAGAGACAGAGTCCTTTGCTCACTCATAGCAATCCTTTCTTCTATTGTAGGCCATTGTTCCTTACTGGTTGCGTGACTTTAGTTTCACATGATTAATTATATAATATGTTTGAACATGTTACTTTCACATTGTAATATTGTTTTTTTTATTATGGATCATAAAATTCACATCATATTGGTGACTCATAATGTGAAAGTATCCTTCACACATCTCACATTTATTCAAATACAGGCTTAAACATCCCAGTATTTACACAATGATTTAAATTTCATCTTTGCATATTCAATTAGTTGCAAAGGTTTATTCAAAGCACCTATTTAAAGAAAACTTATGAAGAGCATTTGCTCAGTCAAAGATAAAGATATTTGAGCAAACATTTTATCTGTCAGTTTTAAACATATATACTGTTCAAGCTAACAGTTCCAAAGAAAGAATTCAGGCAATTAAGCAGCCCCATTCATTTGAGTGTTACCAGTCAGTGGAAAGAAACCATCAATCTCCACTAGTCGTGTTTGTTGAGATACCAAGGCATTGAAATACTCCTGGGAATGGTAAACCTTCTCATTCTATATAAACAGCGAATATGAAGCCATCCATTAGTTATATTTTATAAGCTGCATACATGAACTTTTAAAACATATATATATATATTTTTACAATCCAAACCCCTATTAATAATATGACTGTGTTGGTCTTTAGTGTAAAAAACTGCAGGGTCCATTGGTTTGGTAAATAGGGCTGAAATGAAGTCTGGCTCTGATCATGAATGTATAGCATGATGCATTGCTGCTGTGCATAAGAGTAAATGTTATATCTCAGTGAATTGTAAATCGCTGCAGTACAGGGGAGGCATCAAGCTTGTTCAGGTTAAAAAATATGTTTTTATAGATTGCACAACCTATAAAACTTATTAAGGTAAAAAAAAATGTGCTTGTCTAAAATGCTGTGGCAAATATCAGACATTCACATTTCTAAATCTGGTTGATATTTGACTGCACCTTCCATATCATTTGCTTTAAACAGAACATTTTGTTATCATCTACCCACCCTCATTTTACTTCAGACTCTTGCATTTCTTTTGTTTATTCTCTCACATATTATATTATATTATATTATATTATATTATATTATATTATATTGTAATATAAGTGAGCCAGTACTGCCACTCCCCTTAAAAAATTGGAGCATGATGTTCCTGACTATATATTATCATCTAGCATTACAAGAATTGTGCTTCTGAACAGTCTGATTGCCTAGCAGATACTTCTTATGACCATAGACCACTGTGTTCAGTTCTGTGTGAAGACTCCCACTGGAGTTTTACACATTTGTCTCACAGATCACAATCCAGCAGGTTGACGCCATTGCAGATCAGCAAAGAATTAATAGGCTAATCAAAAGTAATTTGCATATCAACACATTTGACATAAGTCATTCAGCCCTTATACATCTCCATCCGTCCATCCGTCCATCCGTCCATCCATCCGTCCATCCGTCCATCCATCCATCCATCCATCCATCCATCCATCCATCCATCCATCCAAAAATGTATGTAAAAAAAATGAAACTTTTTGTCTTTGGTAGTTCAATTCAATGGTCCTGCGGTGTTGCAAATACATTTTTAAAAGGACACATATTCCATCTTTAAAGCTGCATGCATAATAATAATATATATATATAGGGTTTGAAATTAACTTTCTCACTCACTGGCCAATTTGGCTACTAAATTTGAAGTTACCTGCCATTCAGAACTTCTACTAGCCTAAAGAAAAAAACACACAAAAAAAATAAAGATTAAGAAATAACCAGCATAACTACATCAGCTTTTAAAATTTGGATTTTATACATTTATTTCTTATTCAAACAAAATCCTGTCATCCAGCCATCTCCTCCCTTCCTCTTTCATCCTCATCCTTTTCACCAAAAAAAATATTTTAGGTGGACAGATCAATACAGTACAAAGAACATAAAAAATGTAGGATGTTGGAAAATAACAATGTCTTTCTGTCAACCAAATGCTTTTTAATCTTCGCTATTGCTTCAATGCAAATGAACAAGCACACCGTTATTTGTTGCGTAGTGACGTGCATGTTCAAGTAAGCCAGATATACGCAGATTCTGCGCAATATGCTGTATATCATGATGACTTTCGAGTTGAGTATTTGCGCTATATCTGCGCAGATCTGGCTTACACGAACTTCCCCAGCAAAGTGAGTAAACAAAATAGGTAACCCGACAAATTGGCTAGTGATTTGCTAGCGTTACCCGACACAGTTGAATTTTAACCGCATTTGGCGGGTGTTAATTAATATATATATATATATATATATATATATATATATATATATATATATATATATAGATTCATATAATGAAATATAGATGAAGTATTGCAGGTCACACCACAGGACATGTCAATTTCAAACATTTCATGTCAGCGACCCCAAAAAAAAGATGTGTAAATGGAAAAGAGATTGTTATCGACATTGGATCACAAGTTTAGCACACTTTTCATGACTTTCATGTGGCCCTAAAGTTTCACGGAGTCATCAGTGCAAATGGGGTGCCAAGTGTTGTTTTGGAGAGGCGCTGCACTTGCTGTGTGCATTAGACCTCTGCAGTGAGCTAAATGGCGATCTTCTGGCTGACTAAATGTCAGGAAATATACAGGAAATATAAAGTCACTCTCACATCCTTCATAGCTCTGACAGCTTCCTTCCAGATAAACACACACTTCTGCTGCTGCAGAGCAAGAGTCGTCTACTGCACTTATAAGGAGGGAGTAAAGGGGAAGGCTAAGAGAGAGAAAGAGGGAGACTTGTAACTATATAGATGTGTTGTCGACCTGTCATTTCTGATTGACCACCCCATTTAACATGGCACTCAGACAAGTTCTTGTTTATCTGCTCCTACAAAGGAACAATATCGGCCTTACCTGTTTTCACAGAGCATGAAAGGACTTCACCACATACTGTAGCTTATCGGTAAAGAATCAAAGACAATGAAGTCTCTAACAGAGTGCAACACTGAAAAATGTGGGCTTTTATATGAGATGCACTTCATGTGTTTATGTTCTAGAAGACTTTGCTACTCTATTTCAGATGGTGCCAAGGACACATTTATTAAAAGTGACAGTAAAGATATGTACAGTGTTACAAAAGATTTTTATGAACTTTCCAAAAAAATAGTAAGCAGCACATGTGATGCTAAGAAATATTTATTTAGCACCCAATCAGCATATTAGAATGATTTCTGAAGGATCATGTGACACTGAAGACTGCTGAAAATGGAGCTTTGTCATTACAGGAATAAATTCCCTTTTAAAATATATTAAAATAGTTATTTTAAATTATAAGATTGCACATATTATGTGTGTACGTATGCGTGGTTCAGGATCCCTACCTTTTGTGATGTAAAAGTGCAGAAAATATTCTGCACTTTTACATCACACAAGGTAGGGAACCTGAACCACGCATACATACATACATAATATGTGCAATATTACAATTATCTATTCAGAATGATCTTTTTTGAAAATTTGAAATGCCTATGGAGAGTCCCCGTAAAACGTGAAAACCCAACACGCGTGTGTGTGTGTGTGTGTGTGTGTGTGTGTGTGTGTGTGTTCTCGCATCGAAATATATTAAGCAAATGTTGGCTTGGCTGTTGACAAAAATGTTCTGAGGCCATGTAGAAAATCACTGAGCTAAGGAAATAAAAAAGGAAGCAGGTGTATAATCACTTTAGTAGGACCATAAAACGCATTGTTAAAGTTATACAAGTAAATAAACTCCTGTACACGGATAAAAGTGCCGTTCCCTTAAGGGAATACCTTGTTTTGGTGTAGTACAAGTATAGAACTCGAAATAATTGGATCCAAACATTACTACGTGACCAGTAGGAAGCGGTTTTGTACAACTTGTGTTGTTGTTTTGAAGGCTTTTGCTCTATCACCACTACCAGATTGAGATGTGGTCATAAATGTATCTGCAAAGCATGTTATACAGTACTGTATTGAATGTACTGTAAATAGAAAATCTGTTTTGAGGTCAAGGTCATGCTCAAAATCAGGGCAAATCAGAGAAAAGTATGCTGTAAAATCCTAGTTAACTGGGTGTCTCTCCCGCAGTGGGACCTTGGTATTAATTCTCTTTTATGAAGCGGAGTGACGTGGAATATCATATCCAGTTTTATTTCAGCCATGCTAGAGCTCCCCAGGGGCTCAGACTGTCTTTGGCTTTACATTTTCACCAAATTCTTTAAGAAAACTGTGAGGCATGTGTTATCTTCTGACAGCTTAGCAATATGTTGGATTCGAGGTACTGTACAACAATGCAGAATGACATTTGTCATAAGGCACAGGAACTGACTGTAGCTCACTAAGCAAAACTTGGAATTCGTTCAAATCCACAGTTGAGCATAAATCTTTCCACAGCACAATAACACTCATCCAAACTTTTGCGGCGTCCTTATGTTCATATATTGTTCAAGATGTAATGATGAACGGAGGTGCTAATTAAGTGCTGGTAATGGTGTTTTCATTTCCTCTCTCTGCATGTGCGTCTGGCTCAGAATCCGTCACATTCTCCCAAGCTTCATTAGCTATGAGCGTATCACACGTGGCTCAGAGCCTTGTCTTTACTTCCGCCTCGCTGCTGTCCACCTGCCCTGTAATTAATAAAGACCTGCCATTTACCGTGCCTCTCCATCTTTCTCTTTGATTCGCCTGTCAGAAGCCATTAAAGCCCACTCTGGAGGCCCACAGAGCACCAGCAGGAGGCCACGTCAGAATCACATCATCCTGATTTAGTGGGCATATTGGAAACCTGCAGTGGAATCCAAGGGAAACACAAAATGAGTGCATGAGCCTTGAAACATTGTTCGTTTGGCAGCAGGATGCTATTTGTAGCAACTAAGTTTTCTTTTTCTTTTTTTTTTCTTTTAAGTAATTTCCTACTAGATCTGTGAATGTCCAGAGATAACAACCATTACACAGTAAGCATAACCCCCTTAAAGTCACAGTGACATGTTAGTAGCGACAGATATTTTCTTCCATATTCTGACATACATATGAATGACAGGACTTGATTCTATGCATCAGTTGATGAGATGATTTGGATGGAGAGATGTGGGCATTGGGCCTCATTCACCAATATCTTCCTAAGAATTTTCTTAACTTTGTACTTAATAAACGTCCTAAGAAAAGTCTACGTCGGATTTATGACATGTTCTTAAACAACAGAATTATTCGCACCTGTGTTCTTAGGATTGATGAATCCTACGTCTTCGTAATTGAAAGCGCGTGCCATTTGTCCCTAATTAGCATAAGTAAACGGCCTGGGCCAGTGCCGCGTGCAAGAATAGTTGAAGAATTTTCCAAAAGACGCACAGACGGTGGTGGTCCACCGATCACCAAATGAAAAAAGAACTTCAGTGATTCTGAAATAGAAATTCTACTGCAACAGGTAAATGCCAAACGAGGCATAATATTTGATTTAATCAGGTTAATTGCTGATGTAAATTGCAGTGTGTTTCTTTGCATACTATGATTTTTTTCTTCAACAAATGATCAGAAATACATTACAGTAAAATACTGTCATTGTAAACGACTGTCGAATTAAATAAAATGCGGTTCAAACAAATAGGTTGGGCAACAAACTCTTCTCTTAGATCAAAATCCTCAGACATTTCTCTTTAAAAATTCTCATTTTAGACTTTTTATTTGTGACCTGTTTTGTTTTGCTCTATCCTCTGCGCTTCCGCATTTGCCAAATACGTCATGCGTCAGCTCAGGGGTTACTCATTCACCGTAAATCGATGTGTATGGCCGTCTGTCGGAAGCTAGTTATTTTAGTTTATAACGTTTTAAATATGGCGTTTTTCATATACACATACACATCGCTTCGATTCAGTAGGCCTTTATTAACCCCCCGGAGCCGTGTGGGGTACGTTTATGATGGATGGATGCACTTTTTTGGGGCTTCAAAATCTCATCCTCCATTTATGCCATTAAAAAGCTTGGAAGAGCCAGGACATTTTTTTTTTTTTTACATAAATCCGATTGTATTTGTCTGAAAGAAGATAGTCTTGTACACCTTGGATGGATTGAGGGTGAGTAAATCATGGGGAACATGCGCAACATTCACCTCCACCCTCCCCACCACCACCAGGATGGTCCTGTCTATACCTTCTGGGGGGTCGGCTGCGCCCCTGCCTTCGTCTTCAGGCAGGAAATGCAGATCCGCTACCCTCGGATTATGCATACGGATGGGGCCTACGCCAAAGAACTTTATAAATAATTACTTGCTGGGCTGTCAATAAATGTATGCTTTTTTACATTATAATTCCTCCCGAGTCTTTCTGGTAGAACTATCCCTTTAAAGGTCCCATGACATGAAATTTTCACTTTCTGAGGTTTTTTAACATTAATATGAGTTCCCCTAGCCTGTATATGGTCCCCAAGTTTCTAGAAATTTCAATCGGTGTAAATCGAGCTTTTGCTATCTTTCTCTGCCTTTGAGAACATGGAAGCTCAATCGCGCTGATCTTGAATCTCCTCCTTGTGACGTTATAAGGAGGAATGTTACCTCCCCTGTCTCTGCTTTGCCCGCCCAGAGAATATTTTCCGCCCATGAGAAAATGAGCTAGGAAGGAAGTAGGAACGCGCGTGCGCGATTTTAGTTTGTCCACGAAAGATATCATCATGGCATTTGAGCGAGCGAAGCATAATAATTGCTCAATAATTGGATGTACAAATGAACACCGAAGGGTTAATACAGAGCTGGGCTTGCTGAACGTCTGAAACTAAAGTCTGGATCACTCTCTTTGGCTCAGCTACACACCTCGGAACAGTAAGTCAACTAATGATATAAGTGTGTTGCTTTACTGTTTATGTTTGCCTAGACTGTTACACGTAGAATGTGGCTGTAACATTAGCTATGCAGCTATGCAGTTTATGTGTGTGAATACACACACTGTAACGCGAGTGTTGTACACTTCTTTGTTATTTGGATAACCGTTTTCCTGTTGGTTATATGGCGCGCGCGATATCCGCATTTCAAGATCGCAGAGCTTGATGATGTAATTGTAATAAGATAAATTACAGATGTTACAGATCTCTCATGAAAAGGCAACAGTAGGCTAGCGTTAGCTACATGATAATAACGGTAAACCATCCGAATAAAGTACCGTATCCAGACATAATATTTTAAACTAACCATTCGGAAATGTCCTGCTGGAACCGCTGAGTTGTTGCTTCTCCATCCGGATCAGATTCTGGGTCAAACTGAAATGCTTGAACGACTGCGTGTCTTTGTGCCATTGCTATATCCAACGTTAACATGCACGGACCGGTACCGTTGCGCAAGATGGTCAAGGCCACACCCACCCTCCACCTTACGCCGCCTTTCTCCTCCTCATTAACATTTAAAGCTACAGACACCGAAACGGCCCGTCTGAAGGAAGCTCATTCTGGGACTGGCTTGTAGTGGCTATAATTCTGCACCGAGACTGAATTTTTGAAAAGAGATTTATGATACAGTACTAGGGACCACTAAGGCCTATATTAAAGCCTACAAAAAATAGCATGTCATGGGACCTTTAAGAGTTACTCTTCATGCAGTCTGTGAATGTTCCGACTATGAACTATGAAATCATCAGATCACAATATATAGGCTTGTTTTTATTTCTCTTTGATATGTATAAATTCCTGACAGTGGCTTTGTTCATTGATAAACATCTTATGAACAAAATAGTGCATGCTGTGGCTCAGTATCAGCTTGTTTTGCTTTGCTTCTTAGCCTCTGGCTGTGAAGTGACATCATTAAGGGGCTTTGCTCACACTCGTTTACATGCTCTCCTCTGAACAGCCCTGTTTTTCCTCCTCTGCTTTGCCTTCTGATCTGATGGCCAACAGCCCTCACTTTCTTATTCATCCCTCTCTTTCGTCCTGCCTCCCTCCCTCCCTCCTGAGCTGTTAAGAGCTGTTTTGTTGGGCATTTTGATGTGTTTATTTAGTGTGTGTGTGTGTGTATGCGTGTGTGTGCATCTTTGATCCAACCTGGAGCTGAAGAGAGGGACAGAAGGGGAGAGGCAGACAGGAAAAGAGAGTGTGATGGGAAAAGGTTTGTCGACATAAGACACACCTGAGAGAAGTGTCACATCTGCTCTCTGTGAGGAAAGGCAGGCCGTGAGAGGAAGTCAGAGGGGATGCAGGGAAAACATACTGGAATATACAAATCCAGAGAGGAGCGCTGCTGGTATAGTAGCTGAATTTCCCAAAGGCACTGTTGAATACAGAGATCACCATGGTTGCTGGGAAACTTGGCTCGGTGCAACAAAACAACTATCACAATCCTTTGGAAGCGAAGTGATTTCAAAAATCATCCACCTTCATATATTGATCACAGATCTGTATTCTCCAAGACCAAAACAACTCTTTTCACTTTTAACTATTGTCGTTTGCAGCCTCTGTAGATCCAAGATGCACTTTTCCTTAAATAACTCTACTGTATAAATACAGTGGAAAGTGTAAAGAGGTTAGATGCCATAATATACGCTGTCACAGTCCATCAATCCGTAGAATAATGCAACTGAGCTTTTTTCAAAAACACGCCTTTCAGAAACACACAGACAGCAAATTGCATTATTCGGAGTCGCTGCATATTAATTCAGGAAGATCAATAACTCAGTGATGTTTGAAAGCTTGCTTTCATTTTATTGGCAAACACTGTATTTGTTATTACTTTGGCTAATGGCCTAATCTGGCTTAGAGTAATGAATGCACAGCAAAGCATGTTTACACAGCACTATTTTTTATATTTAAGTTATTTTGGATAAAAGGTTATCACACAATAATTCAGCACTATTTTTCTGTTTGTATTTCCGGTATAAGTGCAAGGATAGAATGGACTATGATTCTTAGGTCTAGAAAATAATGCAGTTTTGGTTTACATATTATTACTAAATTCTAACTTGCTATTTTAAGTTGATTAAAGTGTCATTTTATGCTTTTTGAAACATTACCTTTTATGCAGTGTGTTATATGTAGCTGTTTGTGAATGCAGTGTAATATATAATGTAATATTAACCTAAGCAAACATTTCCCTGAATTTACAAGTCTTTTTAAAGTTGACTCTCTTATGATTCTCTTATAATCTAAATAGATATTTGTTGCAATGGTGGAAAATTTTAACTCATGACAGCTTAATATTTTAACATCAGTTAGTACATAATTATTAAAATAATTTAGAAGAGTAGATTTAGTAGAGAATTCAACTTTTTTTTAGGTTCTATGAACAGAATTTCTTTCAGTGTTCACCTAAACATTTGTATTGGAGATATGTGGTTGCTGTAGCACTTCTGAAGTTAAGGATCATGCACTCTCTGATATTTTAGTTTAAATTCTATTGATTATTGAGAGACTCCCTTCAGCCTTTCTAGCACACAATTACACTCCCTCGCACACATACAGTTTGACCTCATTAAGGGGTCATGGGAGGAAGTCATGGAGAGGCACGTGACGGACTGTTATCTGGACAGAAAACATTCCTATCACACCTCACCTGATACGGATAACCTTGGGGCACTTAAACAATTCATAAATCTCCCTGTCAGACATCCAGAGAAATTCTCAAGATCTTTCCTGTTCCAGCTTCCAAATGATCTGGTAGTTGCATGAAGAGGATCCCATATCTCCAAAACTGAGACAGATGACACAAATGGGCCTAAGATACGTAAATATACCCTGATAACATGACAGGCCTTAGTCCAAAATACTTTATGGTTCCAAAAGGGATTTGTGCATTTGACCTGACAAATCAATGGAGGACTTTTAAAATAGAGAATTATTCCCTGACTACTGGCACACATTATATCAGCTATCAGTTTTAAATGATAGTTCACCCAAAAATGAAAATGTTGTCATTGCTTACTCACCCTCAAGTTGTTCCAAAGCTGTGTGAATTTATTTCTTCTGTTGAACACAAAAGAAGATATTTTAAAGAATGTTGGTTATTAAACAGCTATAGCCATTGACTTCCCTAGTACGAAAAAAAAAACATTACCAACATTCTTCAAAACGTATTCTTTTGTGATTAACAGAAGAAAGAAACTCATACAGGTTGGAACAACTTGAGGGTGAGTAAATGATGACAGAGTTTTCATTTTTGGGTGAACTATCCTTTATTAAACAAAAATCAGATATATTGCCAGGAAACTTTTTGGGAGATCTTAAGGAATTACAATTTTGCAAGCAACTGTCAGTTTTCAAAATAGAAGAAAATGATGGGTCCGTTCTTCAAAGACATCAGTAACATTGCTTAAGGCCCTGGGCTCCTGACAAGATGAAGTTATGGCCTAACCTTAGGCCTAGTCATGGCAGGCGACAGGTTTGACTCTTTACCCCCAGTAGAAAGAGACATCTGCCTCAAAGACAGGCAGACTGGATCAAAGGATCAAAGAGGTGCTGTAGCATTAAATAATAATGATGAACTCTCATTGTGCACTGTTTATGAAGCCTCAGTCTTGTTCAAGCAGATCATCCTCAGATCTTCCCCTGCCTTTCCATCCCTCTTTCTCCTGTCCGGCCTCATCAGAAAGACACCGGGGTCAGTGCTTGGGTCTCTTTCACAGAGGTCCATGTGTTGTATTCCATCTCTAAACATTCAGACCAACAACTTTATGATTTATCATGTAGACATAACTCTATGTCTTAACATTGGGAGTGACCTGTGTGTAAGTTCAACTCTTTAAGTTATTGCTCACTTCTCTTCTGACCCGACCAGCTCAATTCCTGTCTATTGAATCGCTTCATCCTTAGACATTTATGCAACAATCTGGGATCCTCTTGTCATACATTTATTCATTAGTCTGCTCATTGGCTCTCTCATGAATACAAATGCAACTGTGACCTGCTTTACCTAACCCAAGACGTTTACAGGGATTTCGCCACAGCTTTTGATACCTGCTCTCCTCATGCATACACATCACATCAACAATAACCAAAGGGCCGGGCACGCTGATAACACAAGGCGGAATTGGACTTCCTTGGCTTGGCTTCGCTTTACTTTGCATGGTGCAGTTTTCATTTGCATAGATCAAAATACAATTTGATCCCATTCCGTTTCAAGGAGGAAATACAATATCATGCTATTTCTAAGAATCTGATGGCTGGTAGCTGAAAACGCATATGCCTGTCAGAAAGACGTGTAACGTCCTAGATTTAATATAGATGTTGTTATGATGAAAGGTAGGGTCTTAAACTAAATGGGAGGTCCATTGTTTTGCAGCCAAGTTTCTTTTGTTTTTCATTTGCATGTGTATTGGCTTTCACATCGATTTGGTTACAAGCACAACCAAAAAAACACAAGGCTTACACTTATGCAAACCTTTAACAGAGACTAGAGACACAAGGACGGAAAAGATGGAAGCTTCATGTCAGTGTGTTTTTGTTTTATTTTTAAATAATTTATTAGGGCAGTGATGATGATCGGGTTAATGGCAATGCTAATATATTGGTAATTCCATATATTATATTATATTATATTATATTATATTATATTATATTATATTATATTATATTATATTATATTATATTATATTATATCTCTTTTTTTTAACTACAAAAACCTTTGGCTAACTATCTTTCTTTATGCCTCTCTTGTTTTTCCTTCAGTTGTCTGTTTATGTCTTTTCAAAGTGCTCATTGATCATTCTTTTTTTCCCTGGACTTTCTCTCTCTAATAATAACTAGGTCTCTTTCACCATATTCAAACATTTCAATGTCTTAATTAGCGCTAGTTTCTCTTAGATATCATCCTCACTGAAGGTTACTTACCTAACAATGATGTTTGGGTTCATGTGCATAACTTTGATCTGCCAAACTTGAAAAA
The DNA here is from genome assembly GCF_964197995.2 of Scardinius erythrophthalmus. Lineage (NCBI taxonomy): Eukaryota > Metazoa > Chordata > Actinopteri > Cypriniformes > Leuciscidae > Scardinius > Scardinius erythrophthalmus. The sequence goes on along the minus strand of NC_138231.1, from coordinate 36,232,758 downwards.
ATAACAGTGAAACAGCATCACAGTTGATGCTTAAACCCAACGCCCACAGGAAAGGCACAGCATACAAAAGAGAGCAGCTTTCCTATGTTTAAAGGTAAGAGCTGTGTCTTTGAACTGTCATTTGGCTGTTTTATCTCTCTGATCATGTGTCACACACTCTTCCCAAATGGCCCAGGTGGGGACCTCCAACCTCTCTGACCTCTCACACACCTCATTATTTAATCAGACATTCAAGCCAGGCAACAGGTGTCATCTTTATAGCGTGACCTTTGACCGTAACACTAAAAACAACCAGCCCGTTCTCATCCTAGGGCGTCATATATTGCCGCTTTTGACATTTCGTCGACATTGAACGCACATGGCACCCTTTAGCGTATGAGACGCAGATAGAAATGGGCCAGAAGGCGCCTCCTAGCGGTCTAACCCTAACCCTACACCAGACCTAAACCTACCCATAACCGAACAAAGCTCTGTGCGTGTCATATTGACGCTAAAGGGTGCCATGTGCGTTCGATGTAGACGAAATGTCAAAAGCGTCAGTATATGACGCCCAAGGATGAGAATGCGTTACAGCCCGAGGATGAGAATGCGTTAAAACAACCCACGTCTGCACACTCCCCTTGTGAAAGCGAAGTGTGCGTAATTGTTTGTATGTGCACTTGTAGTGTACTTCAAATATTAAAAGTATATTTAAGAAAAAAACTACTTGCAGAAAATATAATATTAATGAAATAAAAGCCCACTTAAGTGTACTTTCATGCACTTTCATGGCATACTGTATGTTTCTTAACACACTTTAAAAAAGGGATAGTTCACCCAAAAAATAAAATTAGACCATGATTTACTCACTCTGAAACCATCCTAGGTGTATATAGGACATTCTTTCCTAGGTGTATATAGGACATTCTAACGGAATTATATTAAAAAAATTTTGGTTATTCAGCTTTATAATGGGAGTGAATGGGTGTATGTCTTTTGAAGTCCATCAAAGTGCATCTATCCATCATAAAAGTGTTCCACACGCTCCGGGGGTTAATAAAGGCCTTCTGAAGTGAAGCGATGCATTCGTGTAAGAAAAATATCTATATTTAATACTTTATCGATTATATTCGTCTGAAAGAAGAATGTCATATACACCTAGGATGGCTTCAGGGTGAGTAAATCATGGGCTAATTTTCATTTTAGGGTGAAATATCCCTCAAAGTACATCTTAATCCATTATTTTAATGATATTTTGTCATGCTTTTGGAAATAATTTGATGTTTTGACTAGCATACTAAAGCATATGTAAAGTACTATAATTTGTAATGCTTTATTTGATGTAAAATTTAAAGTTAATACATTTTATACTAAATTGCAATTTCATCATTACAAAAGTGTAAGTACAAATACATAACACAATTTTTAATATGACATTAAAGTATAGTTTACCATAAATGCTAGGCTAGCCAGTACATTTAGCAGCACCCTTTAAGAATATTTGAAAGACAATAAAATTTCGAAAATTACATGTAAAGATGTAATTAAATGCTACTAAAGTAGGTGAAAAAGCATTCTGAAGCTCAGATAATTGATAATTTAATATACCTTTAAACTACAATACATTTTTGATGTAATTTGGAATTTAGTGTCCAAAACATTACATTCAATTCACAAGTAAATTCTTTTAACGTATATTATTTCTGCAAGAAGTTTCTTTTTTTTTTAGGTATGCTATAACACTTGTCTGTAAGTCTTTACTAAACTGATATTTTAACATCAGATGCTGAAATAACAATAGGCCTACCTGTATTTAATATTGAGATATTACTATTGATTTAAGGTGTGAGGTCTCAGTGATTTTAATAACATCAACGGTCGATCATTCTTCATTACTGTGTAACATTTTCATTATGGTTTATTATTACATATTTTCTTAAAATAACATAGCAGACTTACTTTCTTCTGAAATGTTTTGAACAGTGATTATACAACTTGTTCTTCATGGGCCTGGGCCTGCATTCTGCCCAACTGTTTGTTTTCCAGCATTTTTGAAGCCCCTCCTTCAGTTTCTGGCAACAAACATCACCTTTCTTGCGCTCTGTCTACTTCAGTGTAGACAGATATCGTGTTATTCATGAATATTCGGCGCAGAGGCAGTGAGCCTGGCACTATAGACAAGCCTTTGATCCTCGTTTCAAAGAGGTGGCTGTCTGTGGCCCTGCCAGAGACGCCCTGTGACTCACTGTAGATTTGCCGCAGCGACCTGTTTGTTTTAGACGAGTCGCAGAGCCCCGTTGCTTGCAGGGACGTGGGTAGAACGACAGCCACCTGCGTCAGCCCCCACACTGCAATTCGCCAGTGAATATATTAGCCGCGTGACAGCAGCTGCAGTACGTCAATAAGTTTGTATATATTAATGAAATAATTAGACATATATTTGTGCTTTGTGCTATCTGACAGTAACGTCAACAATGCCGTGCACATGCATGAGTAAACAGGAAGCAGTGACAGGCTGACTATATTATCAAACACAAACGGTAGAGTAATCTCCTCTCGTCGCCGAGCGAGCCGACAATAAGCGCATCTCAATTTCCAACAAGATTACGGGGTATGTTTCATTAAAACTCTGACGGGCAAATACACTGACACAATGTACGCTTGGAGCTCGGCAAGTTTGCGTCGTTTAATCTGTGGTGACATTCACACAAAAAAACCCCGAAAACTGTAAAACAACCCATCTGTCTGGTCGACGTTACCTCGTGAGCATTTCGAAAGCATTTGCGGGTGGGTGTCTGCGGTGCTCTGTGACACTTTCCCATTAAAAACAATGAGAAGCCGCCATCTGCAGTCTGAGAAGCTACTATGTGCCCGCGGCCCCTCTCGACCCCTGTAAGAAAAAAACAACACACCCAGTAGTCCATTCAATGCTGGGATCTTTTCATCCTGTCTGCTCCTCCAGTGTCGCTAATGATATTGGTTTCTCTCAACGAGGCATTTGAGAGGCAACCCGGTCTCAGGCTCTCTTTTGTCATGGTGAAGGAACGGAGGGTATCCTCTTCCCATCTGCCTCTCCCAGAATGCACTACAGAAGAGCGAGGACCTTGTTGGCACCCACCGATTCTCATAGTTCCTCACCTTTAGTATACAGAACAAAAGATTTTGAGCAGTCCTCCACAGCTACGTTTCCATAGGCCAAAATAATTGCCTAAAGAGCACCTGAAAATATTTGGTGAGTGAAACCCCTTAGCAGACGAGTAGCAGAGATGTTTTTAGTTCTCACAGACTTTATACTGTTTAAAAATTTGGGGTCGGTTCGATTTTTTTTCAATGTCTTTTATGCTCACCAAAGCTGTTTTTATTTGATCAAAAATGCATTTATATTTTACAATATTTATACTCATCAAAACACCAAGAAGTGTGCGCACAGCAGACAGACAGAAAGAAAGACGAAGATTCAGAAGAACATAATTCCAATACGAAGTTTAATCCAAACAGGCAATGATCTCATACAAGGCAGAGAAAACACACCGAACGTGAACGTGACTGAACAAAGAACAAATTTGAGGGTACAACTTAAGTAGGAGCACAAACGAGCCTAATTAATTAAACACAGCTGAAACCAATGTAAACAAATGAGGAGCGGGAAAACTGAACAAAGGAAACATGAGGCTAATGAAGTCTGTGAATAACAAAACTAACAAAACATAACTGTGACAATACTATTAAAATAAATTTTAAATAAAATAAAATTCTGTATTTGAGTATATTTGAAAATGTCCTTTCTGAATAAAAGTAAAAAAAAAAAAAGCTATTGGCATTACATATAAAGACTCATAATGTATTTTTTACAATGATTACATAATTTATTAATAGTAGAATTTAATATATAACTATTTTTTTTTTAAGTTTACTTAGAAATTTAATTGGATGTGCTCAAAAAAAGAAAAGCCAGTCAGTTCCTATCAATAAGTTATATCAACCAAGTAGCCAAAGTTGCCTGCACACTGAAAAATGCAATCAAAAATGTATCTTTAATTTAACTTTTTGCATGCGAAAATGTGCACAATGTATTAAAAACAGACCGGAGACTTCAGCCCATAGCTTTCTTCAGTGCTCATCAAGTTTTCTTGGAAAAAATTTAACTTTATAAACATTATTCCTCCCAAAATCAGCAACAATAAACAGTTAATTTATCAAATGTTTTGAGTGTGCCACATATATAGTCAATTTAGTTTTTGCCATCCAATTTTCATTCACAAATAGTTCGAATATCTTAAACAAAAGAGCATGGCACTAGCAACCCCAAAGTCATGAGTTCAATTCCCAGGTAATGCAAGAACTGAAATCTGACATAAAATATGTACCTTGAATGTTGAATGAGTCTTTTGTAAATGTTAAAGCCTGAGCTTTATAATCTGATGATATGTATGTTTGAGGATGTATTTTGTATTAATTAACAATAGTATAGTTTTCTGGACTTTGTGTACTTCTAGTTTAATTGTATCAAAGTTATGAATTTAATTAACAGGTAATTACTGCCATTAAGATGTTTGTGGCAAGTTTCACAGCTTTAAGGTCCTTTCACACTGGACGCGATTTTGACGCACGAATAATTCGTGCAATGTTTTTATTTTTTGATCAGCTGTTTGTGTAATGAGTGCTTCCACACCGAACAAGAATGTGCTGCGGCGAAAAAAAGTTTTTTATTTTTTTCGCTTCGATGTCGTTTTTTTTTTTACTTTTGCGGCGACAGAAAAGGCTTCAGCCAATCACATACTACAAGGACAACGATTTGAAAGACAATGTGTGACGTAGCATTGTCAACCAACTCGGTTATCTCGACTGTGAGTATGTTGTGTGATAGTTTTAGTCGTTGTATATTCCAGTGCTGTGTAGGCTAGCAGGGAAGGCTAAACTACATTTGGGATAGAAAGCTAACACTATTATCGTCAAAGATAGAGACAGAGACCGTGTTTACTTTGAACATGTAACAAAATGTAGTGAGACTATTTAGGGCTGCTTTTAGTATACTATACATTCTTTGTGTGATGTCTACTGTTTCTAGTTGAATGATTTTAACCTGTTACTTCGTGTGTTACATGTAATGTGTATTGACATTACAAAACGCACTGTGTTTAGTTGAAGACGCAAAAAAACTGGAAAATCCTCAGGGACACCTATGTGAGAAAAAGGAGAGAGGAAAAGGAAACTAAAAGTGGACATTAGCATACTCCCCTACAGGCTCGTCTTCACTGGATGATGATGATGAAGTGTCCATGTTTTCTCAGCTGTCGGTGCGAAAGTTTTGGAATGTTGAAGCTCTGAACGTCACAGAAGTCGCAAATTCGCGTCGCGGCTGATGTGAATGGTTTTGACGCGAACTATTCGCACGCCAACAATTCGCTTATCGTTTCGCTTTTTCGTTACGCGTCTGGAGTGAAAGGGCCTTTAAACTTAACATTTTTCAGAATAACTAAGCAACATTGAATTGTTATTGTGTTATCCCTGCTCTCTCCAATTATGTGGATGTTGTGTAAGTTGAACTAATGTCTATTTTGATGGATAGCGGAAATAACTGTTAGACAAATGACAACATAGAATGATATTATACTTGTGTAGCTTTTGGACCTCCTCATGGCTGTTTTCTCAGTGTGATTTATGGGCTCCGTCCAGATGTTATGCTTAAATCAAGACTGGAGATTGGAAGGAAATCGGCCTTTATTGAAACCTCTGTGGTCTGATTTCACAATTGCAACTGTTGACCCAGTTTGCCAGTGAGAAAAGCCATTAGTAGCCTAGCCAGTCAGTAGAGCCCAAAGCAGATGCTTCTCATTGTTATCATCCTAACTAAGAGGAAGAACACAGGAGTTTTGGCAGGAACTTGTGTGCGCTCTGTAGAAAACAAAAAGAAAAAGGGGCGGGAGAATAAAGCAAGTCAGAGAAAGAGGAGGCTTGGGGCCTGGATGCAGTCTGTTGCCCTAGGCCATCTTTATGTGTTTTACAGTGTTGACAGTTAGTCGTATTGTTTCGCAGAGAGAGGTTATTTGACTGAATAAACTTCAATAACAGGAGTTATGTGACATTTAAAAGAATGATCAAATCTGCATCACCACATTGTGCTATCAATCAGTATATTAATGAAGATTCTTTCACATTTGCATAAAAAAATGAATACTAGTTCTTGTTTAGTCCAAGACTAACCACAGCATTAAACCAAGCTTTGTTTACCTCATTAATAACAGTGTTCTACACAGACCTGTCATTACCTCATGCTAATCAGATGATGGATTCGCATATGCTAGCCTCAGTGTGCAGTAGCAGGACACACACACACACACTGGGATACAGTGATTAATGTTTCTTCCCTTGTTTGTGTATTCGTCTATTTAGGCATTTCCAGAGCAGACCTCAGGAAATGTTGATTAAGTACTGCAGGAGTATCTCTCTCCCTCTTTCTCTCTCTCTCTTGCTCATTTTCTCGCAGTGAGAGTAACAGTCTCTTTGACCTCAGCCTGATTCTTCTGTAACGTGCCACCGTCTAATTGGTGCTGGCAGGACACAGACTGTCCAAGCTTACAATGGGGGATAATTTAGCAGACGTATTAGCTCCGGGGTGACACGTCCAAAGTGTGCCAAACAAAAGAATGAAGAGCTAAAGCATGTGCAGTCAGACACCTGCTGCAGCCTGTTCATTCCTATTTCTGTTCAGTGGACGAATAGGGTTTAACCAGTTAGCATGGTCCTGTTAGCCCATGCTGGTTGATGATGTACAGTAACTACAGATTCTGCTTGCATCAGTTATAGCTAATAAAAAGAGCTTTTCTGCTGATGTTAGTGCTATGCTAAGCTAACACGCAAAGTTGTTAGCATGCTAACTGAAGGCTGACTGAAAACATAAAGGAAATATTTAATCTGACCAATCTTTGTATTCTGACTAAATAATTTTATAGCAAGCAACATTACCATTCAAAAGTTAGTCAGTCAGTTTTCTTTATAAATAAATGAATACTTTATTTAGCAATTATGTCTTAAATTGATTCAAAAGTGACAGTAGAGACATTTATAATGTTACAAAATATTTTTTAAATTAATTTCTATTCATTAAAAGAATCCTGAAAAGTTTCCCCACAAATATTAAACAGCACAACTGTTTTCAATATTGATAATAAGGAATGTGTCTTGAGCAGCAAATCATCATATTAGAATGATTTCATGTGGGAAGTTAGGATCATGTGACATTGAAGACTGGAGTAATGATGCTGAAAATGCTGCTTAGCCATCACAGGAATAAGCTACATTTTAAAATATTAAAACAGAAAATAGCTATTTTAAATTTAAATAATATTTCAGAATATTGTTTAACTGCATTTTTTTTTATCAAATTTTTTTATCTTGGTGAGCATAAGAGGCTACTTTCACAAAAAAAAATAATAATAAATAAATCACCAAATACATACATATATGGTTTATTTTCATTATAGTATAGTAGATATTTTACCAGTGCCCAATTTTGTTTTTGAATTCAGCCTCAGTCATCTTTAATTGTTTTCCTGTGGAGTATAATATTTCTGCCCAGAAGGTATTAAAAATCAAAAATCAAACCATACTTTGGGCTTTCAACAAACAAAAATTTGTAAATGCTGTAAAAGCTAGCTATTAGTTAAATGTTACTAATATTCATAACCTTATTGTAAAGTGCTAGCAGTGCCTCTATGTGTTAACCTTATTGTAAAGTGCTAACAATACATCTCTATGGGCTGGAGAGGAATTTCTGCATTCATGTGTCAACTGCTGCACATCGACCAATAGTTCTTCTGTTCAGCCCAGGAATCAGATAATATTTTATATAATGACAGCTACTTTTTGTGTGACGAGGATTCAGTCTTTGAAAACAATGAACAATGAAAAGTAGCGAAATTTCTTGGAGCTGAGGGCTGATGAATAAAACATGAAATGGCAAAGGAACGTTATTTGGGTGTGTGTGTGTGAGAGAGAGAGAGAGAGAGAGAGAGAGAGAGAGAGAGAGAGAGAGAGAGAGAGAGAGAGAGAGAGAGAGAGAGAGAGAGAGAGAGAGAGAGAGAGAGAGAGAGAGAGAGAGAGAGAGAGAGAGAGAGAGAGAGAGAGAGAGAGAGAGAGAGAGAGAGAGAGAGAGAGAGAGAGAGAGAGAGAGAGAGAGAGGCTTTTTTCTCTGCAGCAGTAGCTTTTCCTCTGGAAGTGCTGAGGGCGGCTTGTATAGAGCCAGAGGGCTCTGCCTTTGAAACCCCTAATGAAGATCTTCTGCTGACAGCAGCCCGCACAGAGTGGCATCTGTAGTCCACATGTAGCATTTTTAAAAGGCGTGTTGAAACAAAAAGGAAAACAGTCTCGAACAAGCATCGTCAGCACAGAGGATGCAGACCAATACACACAGGTACACAATCTGACAAATATACACACACTGTATATATATATATATATATATACACACACATGCATATACATACATATATTTATATACAGTGTACAGTGAACTGACATTCCCATTTCTGAGCCCCCAGAGGCCGCGGATGTCAGTGTGCGCCACTCCGCCTTGCCACTCACGTCCCCCTCTGTCGCCAGACCCTTGTCAGAGCAGGCCCCCGTGGAACACTCGCAGCATATGACCGTGCCCCCACACTGGAATGTGCCGCCTCCCACGTCTGGGCCGGTCATTCTGCCTCGCTGCCCCATCGTGGGTACATCTGTGGTTCACATGACACCGCTGGTTCAGGTTTTGGAGCTTCCCAATCTGTTCGGCTGGATCGCGAGAACCATCAGGCTAGGCTATGCGAATCAGTTCGCACGGTCTCCTACTCGCTTCCGATGAGTCCGTTACATCATGGTCGGTGGATATGCCCCTGTCATGCGTGCGGAGGTCGCCACCCTACTGGCGAAGGGTGCGATCGGGACTGTCCCTCCAGTCGAAATAAGGTCCGCTTCTACAACCCTTACTTCATTGTACCCAAGAAGAGCGGTGGGTTACGGCCAGTCCTGGACCTGCGCATCTTGTACCGATCCCTTCACAGGCTTCCGTTCAAGATGTTGACAGCCTGACGCATTTTCGAATGTGTTCGTCCGTTGGATTGGTTTGCAGCGATCGACCTGAAGGACGCGTACTTTCATGTCTCCATTCTTCCTCGACACAGACCGTTTCTTCGGTTTGCTTTCGAGGCTCAGGCATACCAGTACACGGTTCTCCCATTTGGGCTAGCCCTGTCTCCTCTCGTCTTCACAAAGAAAGTCGTCGAGGCAGCCCTTGTGCCACTCCGGCAACACGGGGTTCGCATCCTGAACTATCTCGACGACTGGCTGCTTCTAGCTCACTCTCGAGACCAGGTTTGCGAACACAGGGATCTAGTGCTCCGGCACCTCACCCGTTTGAGCCTTCGGGTCAACTGGGAAAAGAGCAAACTCTCCCCCGTGCAGAGGATCTCTTTTCTCGGTATGGTCGACTCGGTCGCCATGTGCGCGCAGCTTATGAACAAGAGTGCAGTTCCACTGAAGTTTTTTCAGAGGCTCCTGGGCCATATGACGTCTGCAGCGACAGCCCCGCTCGGACTGCTTCATATGAGACCGCTTCAGCACCGGCTTCGCGATCAAGTCCAGAGATGGGCATGGCAACCAGGTACGGTCCGAGTACTACCTGTAGCTACCGCGGGCTCCTGGACAGGACCCCAGCGCCTCCTCGAGTTGCTGGCAGTACGGTTCGCCCTGCACCGATTCCTGGCATTGCTCTAGGGCCAACATGTACTTGTCCGGACAGACAACATGGCCACAGTGGCGCACACCGACAAGGTGGTCTACGCTCCCGCCGTATGTCGCAACTTGCTTGCCATCTCCTCATATGGAGTCAGAAGCGTCTGAGGTCGCTTCGTGCCATTCACTTTCCGTGGGAACTGAACCATGCAGCCGACGAGCTCTCACGGTTTCAGCCACTCCTGGGGGAATGGAGACTCCATCCCCAGTCGGTTCAGCAGATTTGGGAACAGTTGCCGCGGGGCTTCCCCAAAGTATGTGTTTCCCCCAATGAGCCTTCTCGCACAGACACTGTGCAAGATCAGGGAGGACGAGGAGCAGGTCATTTTGGTTGCGCCTTTCAATTGATTGGCTGTGAACATCTGACCAAACTCATTAGTTTGTTATTTCAATAGTCTTTATAAGTATGAATGTAGAGAATCCTCATGTTACACTATAATCTAAGGCTGTGTACAGACACGCAGTCTGCTTCATATGACCTTCTCTTGCACATAAAGATTTATTGCTGTATCACTCCATATCAACAGCTGCATTTCAAATGTCTTTAAAAACATGTCTACTGCTGATAGACCTATTTTACACTCAAGGTAAGATACAAAAATGTATGTAAACATGTCAAAACATGCATTAATCTCTTTTACAAATTGGCTTTCCTTTACAGAACTCTGTCCCTTATCCAAAACCTTGATGAAAAGATATTAGTAGGTCTCAACATAGGTGGTTCGTTTCAAGTAGGCTATGTGACATTATTTATAGCCGAGCATCAGTTCTTCATTAATTTTAGTATATAAACAGCACGTGTTTTGCGGGTGGATTTGTATGCACATATTGGGCTGGGTAAAATGAACACAGCAGGCTTGTGAACTGGAATCCCCTTACAGGTTGGATGGCCAACAAACACAGCATGGGTGTGAGAAATAAATAATAATACATTGACGATATTGACTTTTTATGATCAATATGATATTTTAGTTTTGTTTTTGTTAAAGTGCCCCTATTATGCTATTTTAAAGGTTCCTAATTTTGTTTTGAGGTTTGAAGTGTATGTCCATCAATAAATTGATGTGTATATTTCTAATTTATTGCGGTGCACATTAACTGTAACAACTGTATCAATAACAGTGCATTCATTAGCCGAACAGTAATGTGAATGACTGATGTAACATTAAAGTTTGCAAAACAAATCTTGTTCCATCCTTTATCTTTACGCAAAGTACTAAGAACGACAGACAATCTGCATTAATAGACACAGTTTTAGGTCATAGTGGCTCACAGCTGACTCGCAGAGCTATTTCAGTAAGACAGTAATAACATGAGTTAACCGGTTAGCTAGTTAGCCGGAAACTTACACAATATAAAACACAAAATGACATAAACAAACTCTCGGTAGAAAATATATACAACATACAGGTTGGGATTCTGAGGAGCAAGCTGGTCCAAATAAACTGGGTACTGACCCATCTTTCCACAGCAAGTGTTTTGTGAATCCCGCATTGAACTCCGAGATTTGAAAAGCAGTCATCAATAAAATTACGTGTTTGAAGGCGGGATTGTTGGGTGGACAACGTACAACATAGGCGTGCATTATGCAAATGCCTTATCTAGTGACATAGAACCGTAAAGCAGTGGGATTCGAACTACAGACAACTCGTTTAGGCGGTTCAGAGTCGATTCTTTCTTTTGGGAGACAATAACTTGATTTATCAAGCACTTTCGACTTTACAACTTTGCAGAACGTTTACATTCACAAACTGTCATATTACACACTGCATGAATCAATTGCTGATCGATTGCTCCTGTCTGCCTCGCTGCCTGCTGTGAGTGTGTTTGTTTGATTCGGTGCGATAAGCTCCGTCTTAGCCATATATTTCTTTGTTTTGAACCATCATTTTACTACCATTTCTAGTTGTTTATACTACTACATTTTACCCAACATCTCAGATTAACCTGACATCGCTAGCTTTTGTTATTAGTACTACTAGCACAAAACGCTAGTAATTCGCTAGCCTGGTAACGCGCCACCCGTGCGCTCAGCTATTTTATTTATTTATTTTTCTCTCGCGCGTCCGCGCCTTTGAGTTCATAAAAAGCTCAGGTGAGTAAGAATCACTCAACAAACACGGTGAGTAATGTCTTGTCCTGTTATTGTCACTTGCACTTCATGTCACATGTTTAGTATAGGCTTCTCTGTCGACAATATAGGATTTATATGTGATAAATGTAAGGAGACAGTTAGGTTGACAGAGAAGATTTCAGAATTAGAAACACGCATCCAAACTTTAATTGAGGATAGTAAGAGTGCTAGTGCTTTAGATGTTTTGGATGCGCATAGAATAGTGCACACTTTACATGAGTCGGTTCTGGCTGAAGTAGAGCCTGTGCAGCCGGGCAAATGGGTGACAGTGAGGGATCGCTCTAGTCACGGATCTAAAAACCACTCTTCCGTTCCGATTACCATAACAAATCGATTTGCCCCGCTCAGTGAAACACCCACTGAGAATGATTGTGCCCTAGTTATTGGCGATTCTATTACACGGAACGTGAAAATAGAGACACCAACCACCATAGTCACATGTTTGCCGGGAGCCAGAGCGCCTGACATCAAAGCAAATTTAAAAGTGCTGGCTAATGCTAATCGTAAATTCTCTAAGATCATTATTCATGTCGGCACTAATGATGTTCGACTCCGCCAGTCGGAGATCACCAAAATTAATATTAAAGAGGTGTGTGAACTTGCAAGTACGATGTCAAGGACTGAAATTTGCTCTGGCCCCCTTCCTGTTCGCAGGAGTGATGAGATAGTTAGTAGATTGTGTTCGCTTAACGGTTGGCTGTCTAAGTGGTGTCCGCTTAATAATATAGAATTCATAGACAATTGGAAAAGTTTTTGGGGCAAACCTGACCTGTTGAAAAGAGATGGTATTCATCCCTCCTGGGATGGTGCTGCTCTTCTCTCTAGTAATATGGCTCATAGTCTTAGAGCTCAAACATGACAATCTGGGGCTCAGGTCAGGAAGCAGACAGACTGGCTAAACCGACTGTCTGCTAGCGGCCTCTCGTCACCAAGGTCAGATAAATCCCATCACATAGAGCCTCTTTCACCTAGCTATCATCATATAGAGACTGTGTCTGTTCCCCGAATTTGGAAATCCAAAAAACGTTTAAACCCAACTAAGGTTAAAAATTTAATTGATGTTCAACAAATAAAAAACAGCTATAATACAGATGAGCAAATGCTAAAGCTTGGGTTGCTGAATATTCGATCGCTTACTTCAAAAGCACTCATTGTTAATGATATGATTTCAGATAATAACCTAGATGTGCTGTGTTTGACAGAAACCTGGCTAAAACCAAACGATTACATTACTTTAAATGAATCAACCCCGCAAGATTACTGTTATAAACATGAGCCTCGTCTGAAACGCAAAGGGGGTGGTGTTGCTGTAATCTATAGTAATAGTTTCAAAACCACTAAGAAATCAAGTTTTAAATATAATTCTTTTGAAGCATTGGTGCTTAATGTAAAAATATATAGTGTAAACGATAAATCACGTTTGAGATTTGTGCTGGCTACTGTATACAGGCCACCAGGGCACCATACAGACTTTATCAAAGAATTTGCGGACTTTCTATCAGAATTAATATTGACTGCAGATAAAGTACTAATTGTTGGTGATTTTAATATACACATCGATAATGAAAAAGATGCATTGGGATTGGCATTTAAAGACATTGTAAATTCAATTGGAGTTAGACAACACGTGTCAGGACCTACTCATCGTCGTAATCATACTCTAGATCTAATATTATCACGCGGAATAGATGTGGATGCCGTTGAAATTCTGCAGCAGAGCGATGACATCTCAGATCATTATCTAGTCTCGTGTAATTTGCATTTAGCCAAGGCTGCAAAGCCGACTCCGTGTTTCAAATATGTGAGACCTATCACTTCTGCTACTAAAGATTGCTTTATTAATAATCTTCCTAATCAGTTTCATCATCTCAGCATCTCAGATAGCTTAGAAGAACTAGATATTACAACAGAAACGTTTAACTCTCTCTTTTCCAGCACTTTAGACACAGTTGCTCCGTTGCGCTTAAAGAAGATTAAAGAAAATAGTCCAACGCCGTGGTACAACGAGCACACTCGGGCCCTTAAGAAAGCAGCCAGAAAAATGGAGCGCAACTGGAAGAAAACAAAACTAGAGGTATTTCGCATTTCATGGAAAGAGAGCTCAATTACTTACAGAGAGGCCTTAAAAGCTGCTAGATCTGCTTATTTTTCAACCCTATTAGAAGAAAATAAACATAATCCTAGGTATTTATTTGAAACGGTGGCTAAACTAACGAAAAATAAAGCTTCAAGCACCGAAGTTTCCAAGCAACACAGCAGTAATGACTTTATGAACTTCTTCACTTATAAGATTGATAATATCAGGGACAAAATTATAACTATGCAACCGTCTACTACAGTATCGCATCAGGCAGTGCATTGTAGTCTCCCTGAGGAAAATTTTGATTCATTCGTTGCTATTGGAGAGGAAGAATTTACTAAACTCATTAAATCATCTAAATCTACAACATGTATGTTAGACCCTATACCGACTAAGCTACTGAAAGAAATACTTCCAGAGGTCATAGATCCTCTTCTTAATATCATTAATTCGTCTTTGTCTCTAGGATACGTACCAAAAAACTTTAAGCTGGCTTTGATTAAACCGCTTGTTAAAAAAACGCAACTTGATCCTTCAGAATTAGTCAATTACAGGCCGATCTCGAATCTACCTTTTCTGTCAAAGATATTAGAAAAGGCAGTATCCTCACAACTGTGTTCCTTTCTTGAAAGAAATGATATCTGCGAGGATTTCCAGTCCGGATTTAGACCGTACCATAGTACCGAAACAGCTCTCGTTAGAGTCACAAATGATTTGCTCTTATCATCCGATCGTGGTTGTATCTCTCTATTAGTGTTACTCGATCTTAGCGCTGCATTTGACACCATCGACCACAACGTTCTTTTAAATAGATTAGAACATTATGTTGGCATTACAGGAAATGCACTAGCATGGTTTAAATCATACTTATCTGACCGTTATCAGTTTGTAGCAGTAAATGATGAGATGTCTCATCGATCACAGGTTAAGTATGGCGTACCACAAGGCTCAGTATTAGGACCGCTGCTGTTCACTCTGTACATGCTACCATTAGGAGATATCATTAGGAAACATGGAATTAGCTTTCACTGTTATGCTGACGATACTCAGCTCTATATTTCTTCAAAACCTAACGAAACTTATCAATTCACAAAATTAACGGAATGCATAGCAGATATAAAAAATTGGATGACTTGTAATTTCCTACTTCTAAATTCTGAAAAAACAGAGTTTCTAATTATTGGACAAAAAACTTCCTCACGTAATAATCTAGAATACTGTCTAACACTTGATGGCTGCTCTGTTAAGTCTTCGTCGTTGGTTAGGAACCTGGGTGTGCTCTTTGATACCAATCTATCATTTGAAAGTCACGTGTCTAGTATCTGTAAAACTGCATTTTTCCATCTTAAAAATATATCTAAATTACGTCATATGCTCTCATTGACAAATGCGGAACAATTAGTTCATGCGTTCATGACCTCAAGGCTAGATTATTGTAATGCTCTACTGGGTGGTTGCCCTGCACGCTTAATAAACAAACTACAGCTGGTCCAAAACGCAGCAGCTCGAGTTCTTACCAGAACCAGGAAGTATGACCATATTAGCCCAGTTCTGTCAAAACTGCACTGGCTCCCTATTAAACATCGCATAAATTTTAAAATATTGCTGATTACTTACAAAGCACTGAATGGTTTAGCTCCGCAGTACTTGAGCGAGCTCTTAACGCATTATAGTCCGTCACGTCTATTACGATCTCAAAATTCCGGCCAGTTGATTATACCTAGAATATCAAAATCCACTGCTGGCGGTAGATCCTTTTCCTATTTAGCACCAAAACTCTGGAACAGTCTTCCTACCATTGTCCGGGAAGCAGACACACTCTGTCAGTTCAAAGCCAGATTAAAGACACATCTCTTTGACCTAGCTTTCACATAATACATTATAGACTTCTATAATTTAATGTTATGCTGCATAGATTAGGTCAGCCGGAACCGGGAACACTTCCCAAAAATCCTGATGTACTCGTTACATCATGAGAAGAATGGCATCTACGCTAATTTTAGTGTCTGTGTTTATCCCAAGGTTTTTCCTGCAGCCTGCCGGATCCAGGCCGTATCCAGATCTGACGAAGGACCTTCACCTGGACCGATGACAACGCAGTGCTGAAGTGCCAACTAGTCTCTCCCTATAGAGGATCCCACTACCACTCTACAGATAAGGCGTTGTCGGGAAAATTCGTCTTGCGGTCCTACCCCAAAGCAACAAATAAAATAAAATTCCTTATCAAAATTTATAAGGAAAGACAAGTATTTTGTTTAGGCTTGGCTTGTAGGGAATTCCAAACCTGCGTATATTCTAACGCACATAACTATAGAACCCATTCTAAATGCGCATGTCACCGCCATCAGCGTTTCTCACAGGTTCGCGTTTAAAGTCTGTGTAGAGAGAATGGTGTCGTCTTAGCGGCCCCTAATTTAATAACAAATGATCATTGCGACGGAACCAAATCAATTAAAACTAACTTTAGATGGAAATAACTTAACTCTGCTGTAAAGCCGAAACAATATCTGTTACCTTAAATTATACGCTTATCTCTGTAAAGCTGCTTTGAGACAATCTACATTGTTAAAAGCGCTATATAAATGAAGATGACTTGACTTGACTTGACATGAAAGGGAATGTTCGAAAAACCATAATGGGGCATTTTAATAATAATAATAATAATAATAGTCTATTGTATTTATTCAAAGTTGCGGTCTGTTTTTTTACTTCTTTGATTTCTGTTATGTTTACATATTTCTCACTTGAGAATGATTGACTCTTATATAAACATTTTTTTTTTTATTTTTTTTATCTGTACTTTTGTTGTGAATTCAATGTACACATTCATTATTATGTGTGTTTCCTGGAAATCAAACTCATGTCCTTGGTGTTGCTAGCAGCAGAGCTTAATAAATCACTGGATTTAGACATATTCCTTGAATGGTTTGCATGTAGCATAGGACAGTCATGTTGGGAAATGGATTGTCATTTGAGAGACCATCAGAGCGTCCCATAAAATCCAGTGGATTATTAAGCCATTTATGGCATTTATGAGCACATTTCCACATTGGACTGTTGCATCAGAAGGTTGTCTTTTAATAGAGAAATATTTATGTTTTTTCCCTACATTAGTTCCTACATGCTGTTTTATGAATAAACGACAATGTGTTGTGTCAAGAATCTCATTCATTTTTGATTAAAAAGTCATCAGCTGCATTTTCACTCTGTTTCAAAAACAGGCAGAAACCACTGCAGGCCTCATTTGCATTGCCATTTTTAAGGCAAATTATATTTTAATGACTTAATTATGTTTAGTAACAAGAGTAATGCAATTCTGTATTCAGTCAATGACTAACCCCAATCTGTTGGCATAGAAAAGTGGCACTTTTTTCCTTGTAAGCACTGCATTTTTGTTTAGAGTTGATGTGTGTTGATTTATTCTTTAATTGTCATTTACACAGTGCTTGTGGGTGTTTGCATGAGTGAATGTAAGTGTTACTGTGGACATGTGTATGTGAGAGGAGGTGAAAGGGAGAGTGAGAGAAGGAGTGGGTGATTGTGTGTATTTGCATGTGCATGACGTGTTCACATATAAAATCTAGTGTAACCGAGACAATCGTTGTCTTTAATGTCACTGGGAGAAATGGTTAATCAAGCCCCTTGATTTCTGTTACAGAAGCATAAATGTTCCACTTGCCTTATCACAGAACTGCTGCAGTCTGTTCAAATAGCATGCAGTCGCTCTAAGTCTGTCATCTAATGGCCTCAACTGTGTAAAATGCAACACAGGGAAGGTAAATTTCAAATGGCAGGCATGAAGAGCAGGGAAAAGAAGTAGATGATGCCGATTTGGTTTGTATAATCTACCCATTGCTCTCAAAATGGCGTTGAGTGTATCACTTGTGGTGTGACAAAATTTATTTTTGCTGAGTGAGAGGCCAAATCTGTCCAAATTAACTTTGAGGTCCATTAGAATACTGCATTTAGATGAAAATCTTGAGAAAAATAGGGACATAATTATCACAATTACTACACTGTAAACCTGCAATAATTGCCTTAAAAAGTTATTTCTACCTTATTTATCCCATAAACATAGTTTTGTTGGTATGAATTCACATACTTATAGACATTATATTTCTGACTTGAATAAAAACAGTTCATTTAGATGTTAAAATCTTTTTAGTGACACTCTTACAAAACTCTAAAGATATCGTACATTCATTCTTGTAGTTCGAACATGAAGAGCCACTGAATGAGGTTAAAATATGTCTATATTCCATCTTTGAACTGGTCAGTCTGGTCTGTGTGCTGGTTTTAGAGGGGTTTTGGGCACAGTCAGCTAGGCTGGGAGACCATCTTATAGCAAAGACCAGCTTGGAATGTTTTTACATGTAGCGGAAGTATGATATTGCTTTCACACAGTATTTCTATATAAACAAGAAACTCATATCAACATGTTAACTTTTCTGTCTGCTATACAAAACCAGAAAGACCAGAACTGCAAAATATTTCTCTATTCAACTTTTGCATTTCGACTTTCACTCCAACACCATTCGTTCTGATTCTAGAGATCCTTTAAAGATTAAATAAATGTTCACCGGTAAACATTACTTTATCCCATTAGGTCTGTCTCCATGGCTCATTTCCATCATCATTCCTGTGGTACTACTGCATTAATTCTGGTGGAATGTGCTGTCATTATCTGCATTTGAAGAATGAACTAAGAACCCAAATATGCTGCCAATGAATGGAGGAATTGTGAGTATATTTTAATGGATGTCAAAGCTCGTGGAGTCCAAGTATGAGACGGAGGTTAGGGAAAGGTAATGGGGGCCAAGGGCACTTTAGCTCATACTGAACACATAATCTTATAAATGTCCTTGGGATATTGAGGAATACGAAGCTGAAGTTTGATGTCACCTTTATACAACATTTCTGTAAACACGAAAATAATGTCCCTCCTAAACATTGAGCTTTTTGTCATTGTATTAAAAAGTAAATTCATTTTTATACTTTATTTTATACACTTGATATTCCTCCAGTCTTGGCTTCAAAACATTCCCAGTGTTTTCAGTTCACCTTACAATATGTGTGATTGAACACAGACTTAGTTTAATGAAATGGCATGCCTCGGTATAGTCCCAGAACCAGGTTGGTTCAGCAGACTCCTGTATTTCTTAGTGTTGTAGCTGAGAAGACAGGAGTTTCCTACTTATCTCCCCATTTCACTCTCTCTTTTTTTCGCAGTCTCCCTTTTTTCCGCAGTCTGAGCTAGAGAGGCTTAATAATATCCCAGAGGCACGGATGAAACGCTCTCTCTCCACAGTGTCTGTTTACCAAAGAGAGTGTTTGAAGTTGAGCTCAAGATGTCTTCATTTCTCCACCAGAGGAATGTTCCAACAGGGAAGATTCGTTATTTAAATGGGGGGTTACGACGAGGAGAAATGATGAGGGAAAGAAAGAAAATTAGCCAGTGTTTCCTAGATGTGCTATAAATATCGCTCAACCGGAGGTTTTCGTGGTTGGAAGCATCCTTGTTTATATATATTAGAGAAAGCGTGTTTAGGAACTAGCTTCTCGTGGCATGATGGTTTAGCATTAGTGTCGTATCAGTCTGAGTCTCCCACAGCTGCATTAGTCTGGCCATCATCATCAATTCATCGCACATTTCACTCTCTCAGGACCTCCGTGCAAACATCTCCTTCATTTTAAATCTGAATACAAAGGTCAAATGTCAGATTTGCTCAACTTTTTGATAAAGTGACATTGCACATTAACTTAAAGGGGGGGTGAAATGCTCATTTTCACTCAATCTCCTGTTAATCTTGAGTACCTATAGAGTAATATTGCATCCTTCATATCTCCAAAAAGTCTTTTGTTTTATTATATTTTTAATTGAAAGATTGGCTGTACCGAGTCTTTCCGGAAAAAAACGAACGGCTGGGGGCGGGCCGTGTGGGCGAAGCTAAAGCTGTGCTAACGCACCGAGCTAACAACAACACACAGAGACATTTGTTCAACAGTTTTACTCACCGTTCCAACGCACGACCGCGAACCTTTATCATTGTGACTGCTCGATCCTTAAGCATTAGACGATCTGGGCTTTGTTTATAAAACAATCATCGTCGAAATGCAGGGAACAACAGCCTTACACAACTCCGTTTATGCTCAGGAAAACAAACTCCATCCACGGGTGCCTTAACGCCGGGTTCTTTGGGAATCTGTGCAGGGTTGTCTTGCCCTGGCAACCAAAAACACACTTCTTTGGTGACATTGACTTCCCAAAAGCCGGGCAGGGCGCTTTGATGGCGAACTGCTTTCACTCTCTTGCTCTGTTTTACGAGTGCGCGCGCGCCCGCGATCTTACCGGAGAAGTGCCCTTAGGACCCATATAAGGAAATTCCGCCCTCTCTTACGTAAGACAGAGCCATACTCGAAAAAAACTTTCCGAAGCTTGTGACAAACCGGAAGGACAATTTTTGGAACAAAAATACTCCTTCAAACGTACAACTTAACTTTTGAAACTTTGACCATGTTTAGCATGGGAATCCAACTCTTTAACAGTGTAAAAAACTCAGTATGCATGAAACAGTAATTCACCCCCCGTTTAAATAAATGGAGGGTAACAGAGCTGAAAAGTATTAAGTATGCATGAAATGTGAGGTGAACACATTTCAAAAAATTTAAATTAGCACACTTGCAGTTCATTTCAATTAGGGTGACTATCAAAAACTTGCATTTATACAACAATTTTCATAAACAGTTCAGTGCATGCAGGGAGGGACTCGAATTGGTGAATCGTTTGAATCTGTTTATTTACATGAACCATCCGAATGAACCACTAGAATGAATCAGACTTTCAAAGTCTACATATGAGTGAGAACCATTTAGGAGGAATTGATTTACTAGAATGAATTGGACTTTGAATGCTGCATGTGTGAGAGAGAACCGTTTAGAATGAACTGATTCACTAAAATGAATTGGACTTTCCAGTGCTATAAGGCGAGAGAGAACAGAATTTAAACGTTTTAATGCTACGTCCACTACAGAGAGAGGACTGTCTGAATGAACTGACTGTGTAGAATAAATGAATCATATTTTCCAGCTCTGCGTTTGAGAGATGGAGCTGTTTAGATGAGCCTTAGTCACTATAGCGTTTGGTCACGCTACATGGCTATTTGTTGGAAAAGTAGCTTGTTACCCATTTAAAACGCTGATTTGAAAATGTATACAGTTAAGTTAGCAACACTAGTTAATTCTGTCTGGTTCTGCCTTTACTATGCTTGAGATTGACAGATGGCTAAGCCTCAATGAACTTTAAACAGAGATAAAGTTTCTTGTTTTCAATTGTCTTCTGTTCACTAATTTTCTTATTATTTTTTCTAACATTAAAATAGAATATGATTTGAAAATGTTTAAATTGATACTATTTTAACAGTTTTAGCACAGTATATATTATTTTTCTTTGGTTTTGAATGCACAGTAAAAAAAAAAAAAAAAAGGAGGTCTGGACTCCCTAATGAAATATGAAGTAAAATAATTCTACCTTTCACAACATTGACAAACAATCCGATCCACTGCACAAGGCCATTCCCATTATTAAGGACCACAGTGAGAACCATTATACCTATATTTTGTCCAGAAAACATGTACAACTTTTTACAAAAATACACATCCCACTCAGGGTAAGCTGTAGCATAATGATTTTGTTATTTGTGTTGTCTATGCATTCAGCATAGAGGAAGAGAGAGAACAACTGAGACCAAGCCATCGAGCGCCACAGTATCGGCCTTCTGTCCTGCGGCTGAACAGCTACTTATCAGGTCACATAAGCCACCCATTGATTCCCATTACTGAATCTTGTTATTGTTGGTTTGTATGGCTCAAGGGAGAGTTTACCGCTTGCCACTTAAATCAGTTGACTTACAGTGTTCCATTTGTGCTCATTAAGGCACGGGTCATTGAAGGGCAATATGCCTTCGTCACAGTTTGAGGAAAATAGATCATTTCACACTCAATTTAAAGCACAATAGAGTGGTATTAATGTTCCAGTAAACATTTACGTTTCTATTACTCAAAAATATATCACTTGCATTTGGGAGTTTGGGCTTTGTTTGATGTGCATGCCAGTTAATATTACTTTTGGATGAAGGGAAACTCTGGCCACACAGTCTAAACCCATTTCCAAAAATGTCTTAATGTCTTAAAAATGTGAAACTATGCGTGACAGCTTTACATAAGGCAGGTCTATGACATCTTATTTGAAATGTTGCAGGTTTCACTGATACTATATGTGATGTTTCTTCTTCTTCCAAGCAGATTTGAAAGACGGAGCCCAGAAAGATAATGCATTCACCAGAGTCTATTACACTGTACTTCTGACGGTTTGAACATCCCGTGACCTCGCAGTAAAGCGATCTCCGCTTCTGACGGCAGAGATGAGTCTAGATCTGGATGCCGGCTCTGTGCTGTCTGGCCTTGGAGGAGAAAAGAGGGTGGAGGCCGGGGTCATCATCATCATCTGGTGGGCCTTCTGAGAGACACGATCACAGGCCTGGCAGCTCCTCTGACAGTACTGAGAAGCATCTGATTGAAGATGCTCTGGAAGAGAGCGAGCCAGAGAGGGAGAGGCAGACAGAGAGAGAGAGAGAAGGTGGAATATGGTCGGAGGGAATGAAATAAGCAGTCAAACTGTCAAGTGAGTCGTAAAATAGCTCCCACTTTGCCGAAGGACACTGCTCATCCTTTCCTGACAGCTCTCTTTCTCTCCCACCCCTCCCATTCTGTTTTTTTTCCCTCTGTCTTTGCTCTCTCTTATGGTCTTTTAACAATCATCCAAAACATTATTTATCTTTAAAAAAATGTAAAACATATATATGTTTATATATATATATGTTATATATATATATATATATATATATATATATATATATATATATATATATATATATATATATATATATATATACATACAGGGGATATGGGAGCTTGCGGTCATATTGTTTTTTTCTCAGTATACTGTAGGTTTATTTTTTGAAAGACAGTTTCTATAAAGAAATATACCTTAATGTCTGGGCAGCAAAAAAAGTTATTGAACATTTCTACTGTTATTGCGCAGGGAGAATTTTTTTTTTTTTGGAATAATTAGAATGGCCTGACATATTAGAATTATTTCTGAAGGATCATGAGACACTAAAGACTAAAGTAAAGGCTGTTGAAAATTCAGCTTTGCCATCACAGAAATAAATGAAAAATTTTATTAAATAAATGCAGCCTTGGTGAGCATTAGACTTCTTTAAAAGAAAACGTTAAAAACCTTAATTATTCCAAACATTTGATCTACAGTGTAGATGTATTGATCAATAGCAGGGAAAGTTGTAGCACTATATTTGTCACAATAGAACCTGCCGGTTAACAGCCTATTATAGATTTTTTGGTTAAATACAAACATTAAGACAATTTTGAAATCCTTAACATTTCATGAAACACCAAACATTGCTTTGATCAACAAATATAATTAAACATGGCATTGGTGTAAAATATGCTTAGGCCTAAGAAAACGGTTCAACCTTTCAGTTAAAATCTATAACCCAACAGCTATAGCAAAAATATGATAATATTGACATTTCTGTTTGGAGGGCAGAATTCATAAATTCCTTTTCTTGTTGGATTTTTGACTCCAAACCTTATGGTTATTTGGATATAGCCCCAGTGACAGCTTCCTAGAGTGACATCTAGCTTCTGTCTCGCCATCATGACCTTTTGACCCAGGAAACTTTCTATGCTGCCTTTCCTCCTCTGGTGCTCCTACTTCATTTACTTTCCCACACACGGTCTCACTTAAATCCCAGAGCTCTTCTGCTTCTTCTCACTAAAAAATCAGTGTGACGTGTGAAATCCCCACATGATGCAATAATAATATGATGAAACATCCCTGTAAATCTCATACTTATTATTTCCCTTAATCTACAGCACATTTAAAAACACGCATAATAACATTGTGTTGCTTATATTGGCAATATAAAAGTGATATAAGTATGAACAGATTTGTCTTTTTTTTTTTTTTACTTTTTTTTCTTATAAAATATGATTGAATGTTTTTTTTTCTGTTACGCAGATATGCAAGTGTTTTTTGTTTATATATATATGTATGTATATGTAAACAATAGCATGAGGTTATTTTTTGTTGCCTGTTTTGACATCAAAATGTAAACAGACATTTTTATCATCAATTAAAAATATAACTATTAAAACTCATTTTTAGTAACTGAAATAAAATGCAATTAAAGCATTACAATTATTAAGTAGTAAAATTATTAAAACTAAAACCTAAATCAAATTAAAGCTATATATATATATATATATATATATATATATATATATATATATATATATATATATATATATTCAGGTTTTAGTTTTAATAATTGTACTACTTAATAATTTTAATGCTTTAATTGCATTTTATTTCAGTTACTAAAAATGAGTTTTAATAGTTATATTTTTAATTGATGATAAAAATGTCTGTTTACATTTTGATGTCAAAACAGGCAACAAAAAATAACCTCATGCTATTGTTTACATATAATTTTACTACTTAAAAGCAAATTAGAAATGTGGACTTTTAGACCTGATATTTGTATTTTATTTTATTTTATTTCAGATTTATTTCAGTTACCAAAAATGATTTTTAATATAGAATGTAGAAGTTGTCAGGATTTAATAATGAGCTGATTTTTGATCGTTGCCATTGTTTACATGTTAATTTCAAAACCATAACTTAATTCCTGCCATACATGCTGAAACACCTTATGCAGTTCTTAAGTAAGGAATAAGTCTTCAGTATATAAAATAGTGATTCAGCAGAGATGCTTTGCACAATTCAGCAGATACAGCTAAAACAGCCAGAGGGGGGTATAAAGAGTTTCAATTCAGCTGGGAAACTCTCTCTTCAAAACACCTCATGCATCATTACTTATTCAGAGCTCTAGTGATACATTGTGCAAGTCAACAGTGCACAGTGTTGGAGGCCTGTTACCAGCTGATTAGATCTGGAGAACAGTTTGAGCTTTCCTCAAATAGTAGGGCCACATAAAGTTTGGGCCACTGGAACCTTTGCCAAAGTGATAGATGTGGGTAAAAGGCAAAGTTGACAAAGAAAACTGATTAAGATCTTACATAAATCATGGATCAAAAATGTATTATTTTTACATGACTGTATTCCCATCGCTTCTCCTTTATTCTTCTGCTCTTTAGTGCAATTACGTCATTTTTCCATGGAACACAATAAGATAATTTTTCACATTTTCAACTCAGTGACCCATTCTGTTAAGCCTTGAAAATAACAAACACCATACATGTAGAAGTGGCCCAACTCCATAGTTCTAAGAAACAGACAAATTTAAGTTGTAAATCTGAAGGAATTTGTACGTTTCACATTATCGACCACATTTCGTGAGATCTTTTCAAATTCTCAGCAAAAGAACAAGCTCTGCAATTGGAGTTTCCATGATCAACCTAGTCATCTCTCCATCATCCTCTGCTGTCCTTCAGCAAACACTTTGCCAAAACCAAGAAAAAAATTGTCAGAGGAAACAGAAAATCACCAATGTCAAAATCATCTCTCAGCATCTCAATTTTGATCCAAAACAGTGAATGTCAATCCATCTTTGGAGATTTATTGACATCGCCGCTCCTTTGTTCTTTTAACAGGATTTTTTCAATACATGCACTCAAAGGCCTATGAAAGCAAGCGGCCTCTGAGACTGAGGTGCCGTGGGATGAGCTGATTGATGGATGTGGGCATGCAGGGGGAATATAAATGCTGGCCTCTGATTCCTGCTTCCCCAGGGAGACACAGGACTTTCCCTTTTATGACCGGGAGCTTGCAGTGATTCTTCTGCTGCCTGGAGGGACTCCTGACTGAGCCTCACAGATTAAGCTGAGGAACAGGACACTAGGCAGATGAGATGTTCTTTGTTATGTGCTAAAACGTACTCGGTTACTAACGTAACCTCGGTTCTCTCTAGAAGAGGGAACGAGTACTGCGTTTTATTCAAAACGCTACGGGAAAAGTCTCTTTTCACGAAACACTGAAGCAAAAAATTATCCTTTAATTTTCATATATGTAAAACGCGTTGCGGCAGCAGCAGACAGCTATGGCGAGACGGCTTGCTCGCTCATTGGCTGCTCTGCGGCAACTGCTTAAGCCAATCGAGCGAGGCCTGGGATGACATCAGGCCAATGAGGGCGCTTCGCGCCCTCCTCGCCACTTCCCGCCGAAACGGGCGTGGCTTACCTCTATAAAAGGAGCTCGAGAAGGCTGACTCACTTGATTTTGATCGCCGAAGCGAACCAGAGTGAACCGTACGCACGGCAGAGAACGCAGTACTCGTTCCCTCTTCTAGAGAGAACCGAGGTTACGTTAGTAACCGAGTACGTTCTCTTACGAGAGTCCTCTCGTACTGCGTTTTATTCAAAACGCTACGGGAACCCCTTGCAAAACGCCGTGCGTGCTGGGATAAAAAAACACTGATCACCGGAAGCTTTTTCAGGCATACAGTGCATAATCACCAGATTGACTCACACAGAGTCAGGGAATAAGGGTGAGAGCCTTAAATCCCTATATTTTAGCGTCGTAGAAAAACATGTCCACAGACGCAAGTATAATCATCACATAGACAGGGTAGGGAACCTGAACTAATGTGGAAAGTGTGGGTCTTACACAGTTCTGCCCAAGATAGTCGGTAGCGCATAGCGCATGAGTTTCAGCGGTCTGATTAGACGGCTGAACAGATTACACCGACAAAAGCTTAGCCTGCAAGGCGGGAACCTCTAGGTTATAAAACCTGATAAATGTAGACGGCGAGGCCCAACCTGCCGCCGTACATATATCCTGTAGGGAAATCCCGCTGGACCAAGCCCACGAAGAAGCAACGCTTCTCGTAGAATGCGCTCTGACTCCCAACGGGCATGGAATGCCCTTGGCAGTATAAGCCAGCGCTATGGCGTCAACTATCCATCTGGATAGACTTTGTTTCGAAACAGCCATTCCTTTAGAACGTCCGCTGAACGAGACAAAGAGTTGCTCTGTCTGTCTGAAGACAGCAGAGCGGGACATATAAGCTCTTAAAGCCCTAACAGGGCAAAGAAAACTCGAGTCCCCTTCCTCACTCGATGCCGGCAGGGCAGCCAGGGATATAACCTGAGCCCGAAAAGGCGTGTTGAGGGATTTCGGCACATAGCCATGCTTAGGTTTGAGTATGACTTTAGAGTCATTAGGACCAAACTCCAAGCACGCCGGGCTCACAGAGAGCGCGTGCAGGTCGCCTATGCGCTTCACTGAAGCGAGAGCCATCAAAAACACTGTTTTGAAAGACAAATGTTTGAGGCTAATAGACTGGATAGGCTCGAAAGGGGCACCTTTCATGGCCGCTAGGACCGTAGAAAGGTCCCACAAAGGAACTGAAGGAGGTCT
This sequence comes from Scardinius erythrophthalmus, assembly GCF_964197995.2. Lineage (NCBI taxonomy): Eukaryota > Metazoa > Chordata > Actinopteri > Cypriniformes > Leuciscidae > Scardinius > Scardinius erythrophthalmus. The sequence continues at coordinate 36,205,329 of NC_138231.1, read as the reverse complement.
GGGTGGATTCAGTCTCCTAGCTCCCCTGAGGAAGCGGATGACTAAATCATTCCTTCCCAGCGACTGACCCAGCGTTGAACCAGAGAACGCTGAAATAGCCGCCACATACACTTTGAGCGTGGAAGGGGATCTGCCCTTATCCAACAGCTCTTGTAGGAAGGAGAGAACCTCCGTTACCTCACATTCGAGGGGTGAAATGCTCCGAGCTGCACACCAGCCGGAGAAAACCGACCACTTCGAAGCATAAAGCCGTCGTGTCGACGGTGCTCTAGCCTGAGTGATGGTATTCACGACTCCCTCTGTGAGACCAACGGGTATCCGTTGAGCACCCACACATGAAGGGACCACAGTTCCGGGTGTGGGTGCCAAATCGAGCACCCGGCCTGCGAGAGGAGATCTCTCCTCAACGGCAGCGGCCATGGAGCGATATCTGCCAACTGCATCAGAACTGGGAACCATGTTTGGTTCTCCCAGAACGGAGCTACAAGCAGGACTGGGTATTTCGTTTCCCTGACCCGTTCCAGCACCTGTGGCAGGAGGGAGACGGGGGGAAAAGCGTATAACGGGCAGCGCGGCCACCTTCGGGACAGCGCGCTGTCGGTCTTTGAAAAGAACGCGGGGCAGTGCGCGTTTTCGCGGGATGCGAAAAGGTCCACCTCCGCTCTGCCGAATCTCTCCCACAACAGCCGGACTGTTTGTGGGTGTAGAGACCATTCGCCCGGGGGAACATTGTTCCTGGACAGTCTGTCTGGGCCCACATTCTGAAGCCCAGGTACATGCACTGCTCTCAGCGAGCGTAAGTTGTGCTGAGCCCATAGTAGGAGGCGTTTCGCCAGCCTGTACAGGGATATGGATTTCAGACCGCCCTGGCGATTTATGTAGGACACCACAGCCATGTTGTCCGAACGGACTATGACGTGTTCGTCCTTGATGCGGGGACAAAAACGCGTCATCGCGTTGTGCACTGCCAGCATTTCTAGGCAGTTTATGTGTAGGAGCTTTTCTCGTTCCGACCACAGGCCGAAGAACGGTCTGCCCTCGAGCAGAGCCCCCCATCCCGAGGTGGATGCGTCTGTCGACACCATCCTCACTCTCGAGGAAGTCCCCAGGCTTACACCTGATTGGTACCAGTCGTCCGCCGTCCAAGGCACCAGGGCTGAAACACAGCTCTGATCGACCTTGAGGCGTAATCGACCGGACGCCCACGCTCCGCGCGGTACCCGCGTTTTCAACCAGAACTGCAGCGGGCGCATGCGGAGCAAGCCCAGCCGGAGAACTGACGATGCTGAAGCCATGAGACCCAGCATCTTTTGAAACTTCCTGAGCGGGGTGACAGCGCCGCGGCGGAAAGACCTCGCCGCGCGCTGAATGATCAACACGCGCTGTGGTGACAGCCGCGCTGTCATAGACTGTGAGTCCAGAACGACGCCCAGGAACAAAATCGATTGACTGGGGTTCAATGAACTCTTTGTCCAGTTGACTGTGATACCAAGATTCTCGAGGTGATCGAGTAAAATGGTTCTGTGCTCCACGAGCTGTGATCGTGATTGAGCTAGGATCAACCAGTCGTCCAAATAGTTCAGCACTCGCATGCCTCTGAGTCTGAGAGGAGCGAGCGCTGCGTCCATGCATTTCGTAAATGTACGGGGTGCTAGGGACAAGCCGAATGGCAGGACTGTATACTGGTATGTCTGACCCTCGAAGGCGAATCTCAAGTATCGCCTGTGGTGTGACGCTATTTGTATTTGAAAATACGCGTCCTTCAGATCTATTGACATGAACCAGTCTTCTCGGCGAACATGCGCGAGAATTTTGCTGGTTGTGAGCATTTTGAAACTGCGTTTCACCAACACTCTGTTCAACCGTCTTAGATCCAGTATGGGTCTGATACCGCCGTCCTTTTTGGGGACTAGAAAGTATCTGCTGTATAGCCCTCCTTCGCTTAGAGCTGGGGGAACGCGCTCTATCGCCCCTTTGCTTATCAGTTTTGATATTTCGGCTCGAAGTAGGTGAGCTACTTCCAACGAGACCGTAGTTTCGACGCGCGCTATGAAGCGGGGAGGGCGTCGACAAAACTGTAGCGAGAAGCCTCTCTTTATAATGCCTAGCACCCAGTCCGAAACCCCTGGGAGCGCTGCCCATGCTTCTGCATGGCTGGCTAGGGGCTGGATACGGAGCGCGCTCTGATCGCCGTGCGACAGAGGTGCTTCGGGGGATACAAACATAGGCGTTATGCCTGTGGCATTTGAGGCGGGTCGCGCGCTTAATACAGCGGGCGAGACGCTCGTCCTCGACCTTACTACAGTGCTTGGCTGAGTGAGGGAGGACTGAGAAAGTCTCATAGGACCCATGTGAGCGAGTAGATGTGGGCTGGGAGCGGGCACATTTACTGCTTTGGGCGCGGCGTCTGCCTGAGCAGAGCGCGCGCTCACAGTTCTCGTTTTTACAGAGAGCCTGTGATGTGTTAGACATAGTGTTCGTGGGCACTGGGAAGTGGGCACTCTCACTATGCTGGAAGCGCAACCGACCTGAGTCGATTTTATGTGCGCGAGCCCTACGTGTAGGGCTGTGCTTATGTGTAGTGATGGGCACTGAGGAGTGGGCATCGAGACTACATTTATAGCACCATCGGCCGTGGCCGGGACACCAGAAAACACACTCTTTTCGAGATTTATCTGGGTAGCCGTGAGAACGGCTTTTGCGTGCAGGCAAGCGGGCGGCAGTGCAGGCTTGCTCTCTGCAGAAAACACTGGAACAGTCGCAAACCTTGGGACTGAAACAGCGGGGCGCTTGGGTGGGAGGCCGGCCGCAACGGGACTCACACACCTGCGCTTTCCCAGGCTTGCTAGGACTTCTTCGGCACTTCTGGTTTTACCACAACCCTCGATCGCGGCCCGCGCGAAGAGGGGCGCCGGGCGCTGGACCGAGAGCGGGGCCTCGAGCTGCGCTGTTGTGGCTGCTGCGAAGAGGCGGCCGAAGGCGGGGGCTGAGGCTGAGAGCTCCGCGGGGTCCGTTTGTCACGAACCGCTGCAGAACCGGAGCGCTTCGGTAGGAAGTGCTTGAAGGCTTGAGACGCTTTCTGGGCCTCGGTAAATCTCTCCACGAACTCGGAGAGAGAAGAACCAAAAAGGCCGGTGGAAGACAGCGGGGCATCGAGAAACGCAGTGCGCTCGGAATCGGCCATCTCCGTGAGCGTCAGCCATAAGTGCCTCTCAGCGACAGTGGCGGAAGCCATACACCGTCCCATGGCTTGTGCGGCGGCTTTAGTAGCTCGGAGCGTGAGATCTGAAGCGCTCCTTAGATCCGCGATGCAGATAGCGTCAGGTCCCATCTCGTCCAGCTTACGGAGGAGATCACCCTGGTAAATCTGCAGCGTAGCCATGGTGTGTAGCGATGACGCGGCCTGCCCAGCGGCGGAGAAGATTCGCGCGAGCAGCGTCGACGTCATGCGGCAGGCTTTGGAAGGCAACACCGGTTTAGTCCGCCGTCCAGCAGAGGGCGGGCAAAGGTGGGTCGCTATCGCCTGTTCCACCGGCGGAAGAGAGAGGTAGCCTCGGTCACCGGCATTATCCAGAGAGGAAAACGCGGGTGACACAGATGAGCGCGTCCGCGCAGAGTAGGGCGCGTTCCAAGCCTTCGCAACTTCTTCGTGTAACTCAGGAAGAAAAGGAGCGGGCTTAGATTCCGGAGAAGTGCGCTCACCAGGGAGGAAACTACCATCCAGCCGGGTTCGAGAGGGGGGCTCCGGTGCAGACCACTCGAGGCCGAGGCTCGCCGCGGCCAGTGCGAGTACCCGCATGAGCTCCGTCTCAATGTTGGCTCTCGTTGAGGGCTTGCGGGCAGGGGGCGCGAGATCCTCAAAGCTCGCCCAATCCTCGCTGCCTGAAGCTAGCAGAGAGCAGGAATCCTTCTCCCCCGACGCGGCCTCTGAACCGACTTCCTCTGATGAAGCGGCGGCAGACTGCGGGCGCTGAGCATCAGGAAGTGATTCGAGAGAGGCCGGTGAAGCTGGCGGGCGAACCGGCGAGCTGGGTCGGGCTGGAGCGGGTTCCGGGACCCGCTGCGAGCGGCGCTTTTTACGGTGCGGCATCGCGGCGGTGAATGCAGGCTTGGAAAAGGATGCCAGGCGAGTCCTCAGAGTCACCATCGGCAAAAGCTCGCAGTGAGGGCATCCGCCGTCAGCGAGCGCGAGCGCTGCATGGTCCTCACCCAGGCAGGAAACACAGATGACGTGCTTGTCTCCCTCGGTGAGTGGGGCTCGGCACGAGCCGCAGGAAGGCATCTTGAAAAAGACGCAGCTCTCTTAGGGGTGAGTGTTGCGAAGAACACACACACACACACACACACAGAAAAGCAATAATATGAAAAGGATATAGGCGTCGGAAAGCGCAGCAGGTACGGCTGTAGAAGGCGGCGTTGGCCAGCGGCTTCGAGGGCTCGTCCCGCTGATGTGCTTGCCTCAACGACGCTGCTTCCGTGATCCAGCGATGCGTGCGCTTCGCTGAAGAGATTAAAATCAAGTGAGTCAGCCTTCTCGAGCTCCTTTTATAGAGGTAAGCCACGCCCGTTTCGGCGGGAAGTGGCGAGGAGGGCGCGAAGCGCCCTCATTGGCCTGATGTCATCCCAGGCCTCGCTCGATTGGCTTAAGCAGTTGCCGCAGAGCAGCCAATGAGCGAGCAAGCCGTCTCGCCATAGCTGTCTGCTGCTGCCGCAACGCGTTTTACATATATGAAAATTAAAGGATAATTTTTTGCTTCAGTGTTTCGTGAAAAGAGACTTTTCCCGTAGCGTTTTGAATAAAACGCAGTACGAGAGGACTCTCGTAAGAGAACCATGCAGGTGGGTGATGGCGACAATATACACATGTATATAAGTATATTTACAGTAAGGCAATACAGTATAGTTATACTGTATACAGAATGCTGTGTGGTAGTCTATAATTAAAATGAGTTTAAATGGTTGAGTGCAGATCATCTTGCAACAATTTTCTCTCTATTGTCATTTAATACATTTCTATCTATCTATCTATCTATCTATCTATCTATCTATCTATCTATCTATCTATCTATCTATCTATCTATCTATCTATCTGTGTCTGTCTATCTGTGTCTAGATAGATAGATAGATAGATAGATAGATAGATAGATAGATAGATAGATAGATAGATAGATAGATAGATAGATAGATAGATAGATAGATAGATAGATAGATAGATAGATAGATAGATAGATAGATAGATAGATAGATAGATAGATCGTTTCTTAAACTGATTAATTATTGCAAAAAATTGCATTGACGTTACTGTCTTACCTTTTTACCTTCCATCAATGTTGGATTTTTTCACTTAGACTGCAGCTCTCCTGATAATGGCAAACTGTCTCTGTTCAGATAGTACAGAGAGCTTCTACAGAGCCACGGGATTATTGTAACGTCACATTTTCCTGGACAATTTAATAAAAGACAGTTTATATCCACCGTCATATTCATGTGACGGGGATTTATTTCTAAAATGAAATACTGTTGATATGTAGAGCAGCTTACTCAAGAGGCTGAAAGGGGGCTTGAAATAGTGGTCTCTCAATGAAAATAAACTGCATAACCATTAAAGTTGCTTCTTACAAGCCCCCTGGGTACGTACGTGTGTTTGTGTAAAGGTACAATATATAAGCGCTCCCAAAGGCTGTCAACAAGCTATATATTCACTCGCTCACTTGCTTGCCATTTGAAGCAGTGATAACACCATACAATGTTAATGTTACAAAACAGTTCAGACTGTAAATTCTGATTAGGAGTCACATTTGAAATCGTAAAATGACTACACTGACCTAAAAAGTAGTATAAAACAGTATAAAGTTAGTATAGTGAAATACAAACTTTATACTACAATGCAGTACAGTATGATATTATTTGAAGTATTATTGCTGTTACCAAAGTTTTATAAAAGTAATAAGCCAAGACTGTGTGTTACTGTGGTTTTAGCCCGTACCATTGTACACGGTAAAAACACTGTTAAAAGCATCCTTTCATCAATGATTGCTTAATTTACAACAGCCAAATTACGCAGTGATTTACCCTGCAGCAGCAGGGAGTGCAAGTGATATGATACCTTCATCATCTCTTTCATTTTTTTTTTTTTCATTTCAATTTGTTTTTCTGTTTCATTTAGTATCTCTCACTCGGCTCTCTCGTGGAGGTTGGTGCGGGGCTAGTCAATATACTGTCAGAGCTCCATTTAGCGGTGACGGGGATGGGGAGGCCCAGAGATGTGCCTGGCTGACAGAGATGGATGCTACGGGCCGCCACCGCCTGCAAGGACAAAGGGACACACAGGCAGGCAGGCCAGCACAAGAAGGGGAATTTGCTGCAGTCCTGCATTACTGCTCTTTGCAATAGCCATCATCATGTGCAGGGAGTTGAATTGCAGTAATGGGGGGCGGGGAAGGGGAAGTGTGCCGAAGAAGAGGGATTCTTTTTTTCTGACACCTCTAGTTTTGTCAGCTCCGCACGCATTATTCACTGCTGTAGGGTGAGAACAGGGCAGTCAATTACACTGATATCACCCCGCAGCGAGAGAGATGCACTTGTCAAACAACGCAGTGCTGAACTGACAGCGCATTTGAGTGACTCAATGATCAATACACATAGATATGAAGCTGCCAATAAATATGCAGCCATTGCCTTTGAGGAATTCAATACAAGGTTCATTAAGTGAATTCTAATGTAATTTAATGGTGGAAAAATGACAGTGATGTTAGTGTTTTCGTAATCTAAAGACAAATGTTGTTGACAAATCATGAAAATAACAGTAAAAGGAGCAGATCTGCATAATAATTGAAAGCAAGAGCCTTATACTCTATGTATTTATCAGAAGTTGATGAATATATAAAAGCATATATATATATATATATATATATATATATATATATATATATATATATATATATATATTTTTTTTTTTTTTTTTTTTTTTTTTTTTTTTTTTGTAATCTGGTTGTAATCAACTGATCTTTCTTTGTATTGCACCCGGAATAGTATTTTTTATATTTAAAGTTTTGCGATTTAGTCTTCCGATAACCAATTCGAGGTTTTGCTCATTGTGTGCATTGATCGTGGATAGTGATAGTGCATTGAATCTATTTAGACTGTGTGAAAGATACTTATTTTTGTCTCACATTAGCATTAGATAACCACATTCTCACTCATGTCATCCAGAAAAACATGTGAAGAAAATGTGGTGACCAAAAAAAGAACATAAATAAATAAGATGAAAAAGAATCCTCTCCAAGAACTTGCTCACAAATACCAGAACAAAGTTTTTGAGCAGTCACACTTAGGGATGAAGTGTGAAATTTTTTGTTGCTCTTACTCAGATGAGGCACCTGGCACTGCGGATGTGTGAAAATGAGTCGATATTGCTCTTTACATGACAGTGAGCTCATGTAGTAGTCAGGACGATTAAGTTATCTCATTACTGTAGGTAGTCCTTGGATCCATCCCATCAACGCCTCTTACTGTCAAACAAATAACTAACCGCACTAACACATCACACACAAAGAGCGAGTGAGAAACAGATGGAAAGAGAGAAAGCCAAGGGGTCTAAGCTCACAAACTAAATAATCATTACTCCATTATAAAAAAAATAAATAAAAAACAACAACATTTAAATTAGGTGACCAGTATATACTTTACAGCATCGGCTAGAACCTTCTGAATTTTAATGTGAAAAAGTGCTTTCTCCACTTAGTTGCTTTGAATAAATGTTTTGCTTTTCTGAATACATTAAAATTTAAAAGTAATTACAGATTGACAATTTAAAATGTTTTTGTGCAGTTTATGGAAGTGGAATAAACTGTTTTGAACATTTATATATATATATATATATATATATATATATATATATATATATATATATATATATATAATTGTATCAGGCCCGGAGTGGGTAATCGGGAGAATCGGGAGAATTCCCGGTGGGCCGCTTCACTTTTGGGCCGGTCGAGGAATTTTTTGCATGAGAATTTTTATTTTTTTTACATTTCAATGTCACGTTAGTTACATTAGGCTACACACGTTCTGTATTTTGACACCGCAGCGCGCAGCCTCTGCATGGATTATACCATGTGAGGGAGTTCTCCCCTCCCCTCCTATAGAGTTGGTTGGGTCCATAGCCCGTCTTTTCCAAAACGTTTTCTCAGGTAGGCTACCGCTAGCCTGGGTGCCAGCCCGAACCCCACCCACAACATTTTTTGGTCGGGAAGTTCGGTCTGGACTCGATCCATACTTAATGCTCGGCTCCTAGAAGGCCGAGCCAATCAAATTGCCAGGGCGGGCTTTAATCGATGATGGACAGATGGTCTGCGGTTACGTCACCAAAGAGCGCTTGATTTGAATTAGGCTAGTTTACAACAAAGACGACTGCAGCTGGAGAATTGAGATTTCACGAGTTCACATTTACAAATAAGTCAGATAGAATAAATGCATAGGCTATATGAGATGTCATGAGTTCACACAAATAAGTAAGATAGAATAAATGCGTATATGAGTGGTGGTGGAGGGATCGAGGGATGCTGAAAAACTGTCAAGGAGTGTTAGGTAAGTTGACAGAGTGAATATGCTTCCTCGGTAACGTTAGACATGGTATTGTTTGATGACAAGTTGATATTGGATTGATTATTTGTACGTGCTCCTCCCGAACTTTGTTTATGAAACATCATGTGTTTCCGCCATCGCGTCTGTTATAGAAGATATCGACAGCGCATTAATTTTAAAAGAGGAACAGAGAGCCGCGCCCGCGACATTTTGTTGGTTGAAAATATGAATGAAGGACATGCGTCATTTACTCCGTTGCTCTGATTGGTTGTAGGTCTATCCAACTGAGTGCAGAGTTTTTTTTTTCCTAGTTCGGTTGAGACACGCCCCATAATCAAATCTCTATGGAGCGGTATCAGACTCACATTCTGACTAGAATATGAGTATGACGAAGTCAGGCTAGGCTACCGCGGCACCGCCGGCGCCTACCGATAGCTGGGCCGGCCCTGCAGTAACGGTACACGTCAGGGAGGATGGATGGGAGGAAGAGGCCCGGAGGTATGGAAGCTTTGTTTCCGCCACAGAATAAAACATTTTAAAAGATAATTGCGACTTTTTATCTCACAATTTGCGAGTTTACATCTCGCAATTCTGACTTAATTTCTCAGAATTGCGAGATATAAAGTCAGAACTGCGTGAAATAAAGTCGCAATTGCGTGTTATAAAGTCAGAACTGCGAGATATAGAGTCAGAATTGTGAGATATAGAGTCAGAATTGTGTGATATAAAGTCGCAATTGTGTGTTATAAAGTCAGAATTGCGAGATATAAAGACAGAATTGTGTGAAATAAAGTCGCAATTGCTTCTCATAAAGTCAGAATTGCAAGATATAAAGTCAGAACTGCGTGAAATAAAGTCGCAATTGCTTCTTATAAAGTCAGAATTGCAAGATATAAAGTCAGAACTGCGAGATATAAAGTCAGAATTGTGTGAAATAAAGTCACAATTGCTTCTTATAAAGTCAGAATTGCAAGATATAAAGTCAGAACTGCATGAAATAAAGTCGTAATTGCTTATAAAGTCAGAACTGCGAGATATAGAGTCAGAATTGTGTGATATAAAGTCGCAATTGCTTATAAAGTCAGAATTGTGAAATATAAAGTCAGAATTGTGTGATATAAAGTCGCAATTGCTTCTTAAAGTCTAAGTGAATTATTATTTAACCTTTACATTATTTGTTAACCCATAGTATTAATACAAACTACAAAAAAGTAAGAGCTGAACTGTTGCTTAATTTATCCAATTTAGAAAAAGTGCTAATTTGGAATTCCACCATGGAAAAAGTGGGCCGGTCTTGGGCCTGAAACTCCCGGGCTGAAAAGTGGCCCCACTCCGGCCCTGAATTGTATTAGTAGCCTACAATTTTTGTGAAGACTTTCAAAGAAATTAATAAAATGATTACATCAAATCAGTCACAAGTGAATTATAAGTACTCGTTTACAATAAGTTGTGGTTATTTTTTTTTTCAAGGCAACAGGTTTCCTCAATTTAAGTAGACAGACCTCCATTTGATTCAATTTAAGTAGACAGAACACCATTTGATTCAATTATGTTAGTACAACTTAAAACAAAAAGTTATCACAACACATTTATTTTGTTTCAATAACCTTTTCTTGCCAAAGTAACTTGGAATTGTCAAGTTTACATAACTTAAGGTTTTCAATTATGTATAATGTTTGTTTATTTAATAATTTTAAGGCCACGGGTTGCCTCACTTTTTTAAGTAAAATCAACAGATCCCTTTTTGCAGCCTATGAACTAATATCTGTGGATGGAAGTTGTTTAGGTTGCCTCCACTTGGAATAACTAATGAAGTTGTTTAGGCTGTCTCCACTTGGAATAACTCGGTTATGCGGCAGCATGCAGACATAGGTGAGACAGCTCGCGCGCCCATTGGCTGCCCTGCGGCAACTGCAGCAGCCTATCGAGAGAGGCCCCTCATGACGTCATGTCCAATCAGGGCGCTTCGCGCCCACTACGTCACGTCCCGCCGAAACGGGTGTGGCTTAGGCTTATAAATATAGCTCGATAGGCTGATTGAATCTAGTTTTTCATCGCCGAAGCGAACCAGAGCGTGATGCATGCACGGCAAGATACGCAGTACTCATTCCCTCTTCTAGAGAGAACCGAGGTTACGTTAGTAACCGAGTACGTTCTCTTACGAGAGGTCTCTCGTACTGCGTAATATCTTACACTAGGGGAACACAATGCAAAACGCCATGCGTGCTGAGATCCAAAACCAAAGTCCCATCTGGATAGGCTCAGTTTCGACACAGCTAGTCCCTTAGAACGTCTGCTGAACGAGACAAAGAGCTGCTCCGTCTGTCTGAAAACAGACGAGCGAGACACATAAGCCCTTAAAGCCCTGATAGGGCAAAGGAAGCTCGCACCCTTTTCCTCATTAGAGACCGGCAAGGCTGACAGGGAAATCACCTGTGCCCTAAACGGTGTGTTGAGGGATTTAGGAACGTACCCGTGTCTTGGTTTGAGTATGACTTTCGAGTCATTAGGCCCAAACTCCATACACGTCGCGCTCACTGAGAGCGCTTGCAGGTCCCTTATACGCTTTACCGAAGCGAGAGCCAAAAGGAACACCGTCTTGAGTGACAGGTGTTTGATATCTATCGATTGGATTGGCTCGAATGGGGCACCTTTCATGGCTTCCAGAACCGTAGAAAGGTCCCACATGGGGACTGAGGGAGGTCTGGGAGGATTTAACCTCTTAGCTCCTCTAAGGAAGCGGATGACTAGATCGTTCCTTCCCAGTGACTGGCCAAGCGTCGGTTTAGTAAATGTTGCTATGGCTGCCACATAGACCTTGAGCGTGGATGGGGTTCTGCCTTTATCAAGTAGCTCTTGCAGGAAAGAGAGAACCTCCGTCACCCCATAGTCTGGGGGATATATGCCACGAGCTGTGCACCAGCTAGAGAACACAGACCACTTCGAGGAATAGAGCCGTCTGGTAGACGGGGCCCTAGCCTGTATGATCGTGTATGATCCCTGCTCTTGGAAAAAAACTCTGGACAGTGAGCGTTTTCTTGAGACGCAAACAGGTACCTTCGCTCTGCCGAATGTCTTCCACAGCAGTTGGACTGTCTGCGGGTGTAGGGACCATTCCCCTGCCGGGAACATTGTTCCTGGACAGTCTGTCTGGTCCTACATTCAGGTGGCCTGGCACGTGCGCTGCTCTCAGCGAGCGCAGGTTGTGCTGAGCCCAGACCAGGAGGCGTTCCTTCAGCCTGTAAAGGTTTCGGGACCTGATAGCTCCTTGGCGATTTATGTAGACCACCACCGACATGTTGTCCGAATGGACCAAGACGTGGTGACCTCTTATCTGGGGACAAAAATGCCTCAGCACGTTGTCGACTGCCATCATCTCCAGGCAGTTGATGTGTAGAAGCTTTTCCCGTTCTGACCACTGGCCGAAGAACGGTCTGCCCTCGAGCAGCGCTCCCCATCCTGAGGTGGAGGCGTCCGTAGACACCACCTTCACACTCAAGGAAGTCCCCAGGTTTACACCTGACCGGTACCAGTCGGCCGCAAGGTTTCAGAGCTGAGACGCATTTCTGATCGACCTTGAGGCGAAAAAGACCGGAGGTCCATGCTTGATGCGGTACTCGCGCTTTTAGCCAGAACTGCAGTGGGCGCATGCGAAGCAGACCCAGCTGGAGTACTGATGATGCTGAGGCCATGAGACCCAGCATCCTCTGAAACTTTCTGAGCAGGACTACAGTGCCACAGCGGAAGGTTTTCGTCATGCGCTGAATATCCAGTCTGCGCTGCGGTGATAGCTGTGCTGTCATAGACAGCGAGTCCAGTTCTGTGCCCAGAAAAGATATTCTCTGACTGGGAGAAAGTGAACTCTTCGCCCAATTGACTTTGAGACCCAGATCCTCGATATGTTCGAGTAATATGGTCCTGTGTTCTATGAGTGTGACCGAGCTAGAACCAGCTAATCGTCCAAGTAATTCAAAACTCGCATTCCCGGGAGTTTCAGGGGTGCGAGCGCTGCGTCCATGCACATCGTGAATGTACGGGGTGCTAGGGACAGGCCAAACGGCAGGACTTTGTATTGATATGCCTGGCCCTCGAAGGCGAATCTCAAAAATCGCCTGTGACGTGACGCTATTTGTATTTGAAAATATGCCTCCCTTAGATCTATTGACATAAACCAGTCCCCTTGGCGAATTTGCGAGAGGATTTTCCTGATTGTGAGCATTTTGAACCGGCGCTTTGAAAGCACTTTCACGAGTTCACACTTACAAATAAGTCAGATAGAATAAATGCGTATTTGGCTTGCTGTCCGAGGAGAGGGCTCCGGGCTCGGTATTTGGCCCGAACCCAGAGTACTCCCCCCGTATTCCTGGCTGTGAAAGAACAAGCCAAGAGTGAGGAGACGGGGTGGTGGAGGGATGCTGAAAACTGTCAAGGAAGTTAGGTGAGTTGACATAGTGAATATATATATATATGCTTCCTCTCATGCTGATAGGGTAGACATGGTAATTGTTTGATGAGTTGATTGATTGATTGCTTGATTATTTGAACGTGCTCCTCCCGAACTTTGTTAATAAAACATCATTTGTTCAGCTGTCTTAGATCCAGAATGGGTCTGAGACCCCCGTCTTTTTTCGGTACCAGAAAATATCTGCTGTATAGACCCCCTTCGCTCTGAGCTTGAGATAAAGGCTCTATGGCCCCTTTGCTCAACAGTTTCGCTATTTCGGCTCGAAGTAGATGTGCTATTTCCATTTTCACCGTAGTTTCGGTTCGCGCCGCGTAACGGCGGGGGCGTCGAGCGAACTGTAGTGAATAGCCTCTTTTTATTATGTTCAGCAGCCATTCTGATACCCCGGGGAGCTTTGCCCACGCATCTGCATGAATAGCTAGGGGTTGAATGAGATCTGGGCTCTGGTCGCGACATGGTGGCGACCGGAGAGCTCCGGTATGCTGTAACAGAGACGCCGCGCTTGTGGCGCTTGAGGCAGGGGGCACACTGATTACAGCGGGCAGCCTGCCCGCGCTCGACTCTCCTATGGCGGCTTGCTGAGGGAGAGCGAGCGGACCGAGCCCCGTGGGGCTTGTCATGTCTGTGAGTGAATGTGGGCGCGGGACAGCGGGCACATTTACTACACTGGAACCGTCTGCATGAGCAGACTGAATGTGTGTTGGTTTTGTTTTTACAGAAACCGTGAGACATGTAGTATGTAGTGTTTATGGGCACTGGGTCGTGGGCACATTCACTACATTTAATGCACAATCGACATAAGCCGATTTTATGTGTGCGAGCCCTGTGTGACGGGCTGTGCTTGTGAGTAGGGATGAACACTGAACTGTGGGCATTTTTACTACACTCATAGCACCATCGGCCGTGGCTGGAATACCAGAAAACACACTCTTTATGAGATTTATCTGGGTCGCCATAAAAACGGCGTTTGTGTGCAGGCAAACGGGCTGTAGTACCGGCTTGTTTTCTGCAAAATACACTGGAACAGTCGCATTTTCTGGAACTGAACGAGCGAGAAATTTTGGTGGAAGTCTGGCCGCAGCGGGACTTGAACACCGTCGTTTTCCTAGGCGGGCTAGGAAGAATTTGAGGCCTCGGGCTTTATTTCGATCTTAGGCCAGGGCCCTAAGAGCTAGGGCAAGCGCGAGAGCTGCATGATCCTCACCCAGGCAGGAAAACGCAGATGACATGGCGGTCCCCGTCGCTGAGTGGGGCTCGGCACAAGCCACAGAAGGAACGAGACATCTTTACAAAGACGCTCGGCTCTTTTAGTAGGGAGTGTGAGTCGCGGGGGCGAACACACACTTAGAAAGAAAAAGGATATAGACGCCAGATAGCGTAGCAGGAACGGCGACTGAAGGCGGCGAGTTGAGGCCAGCGGCTTCAGATGCGAAGGCTCGTCCCGCAGAAGGCTTTCTCAGACGCCGCGGCTTCTTCCTCTCGGGATCCAGCGATGCGTTCGCTTTGCTGAAGAGATGAAAAACCAGATTCGATCAGCCTATCGAGCTATATTTATAAGCCTAAGCCACACCCGTTTCGGCGGGACGTGACGTAGTGGGCACAAAGCGCCCTCATTGGACATGACGTCATGAGTGGCCTCTCTCGATAGGCTGCTGCAGTTGCCGCAGGGCAGCCAATGGGCGCGCGAGCTGTCTCGCCTATGTCTGCATGCTGCCGCAACGCGTTTTGCATTATTACAAAATTAAGGATAGTTTTTTGGCTTCAATATCTCGCGGAAAAGAGATTTTCCCCTAGCGTAAGATATTACGCAGTACGAGAGACCTCTCGTAAGAGAACTACTCTACATACTCCGATGTTGCTTTTTTCCGTTATTACTGAGGTTGATTTGGCACAGATTCAAAGGTCAAGATATGCAAGATGTATTGATGGTATTCAAGACATAACACTCGCCTCTGTTGAAGAACCTTTGAGAACCCTCAAGCAGCACTTGACCAGTTGTGTGACCACTAACTCTGTTAAGCCTGCACTGACAACATGTGTTCTTCCTCTGATTGAGAGGTTATATTTCTCCAACCTGTTTCCACAGATGCAGGTTATCAGGCAAACTGTACATCCTTGAAGAAAATCACAGCTTAAGTGCAGTGTATTTTAACCAAAATCCTCCTTGTACTATTATCAAAGAACATTCTCATGGCTGACTGTTAGAATGCATGTAGATGTGTGAATTAATTCAGGATTTTGGTGAGTTTGTCAGACATTTAGAGCTTCTGCTGTTATGTTATATAATCATATTCAAACAATATAAAAATATATAAAAATATAAAACAAAAAAGTGTGTGTACATATATTATAAATTAAACTTTCATAAACACATTTTATTTGTCATTGTTATAGAAGATTATTCTGTGTACAAAACATTTAAACAATATATATATATATACTAAAAATATAAAAAAAATTAAAATGAACTGTTTTGTCTATTGTTTTAAGAGCCTTTCCCTGAGAAGGTGTTAAAGCTTCACAAGCTCTCTGTCTGTTCAGGTTGTTTAAATATCTGTTATCTACATTTCCTCCCTATCGGTTTAGGACACAGAGCTTAGATCCTGATACACAGAGGCTGATTCTTTGGAGAATGAGGTCTTTAAGACAGCCAGTCATTCTGTTCTTTGAGTAAACAGAGAAAGGGACTGTTTAACTCACCCTTTATCTAACAAGATATGGACTTCTTTCCAATCCTGTTTAGTCCAGATAAAGCTATGCTTACATTTCTGCTAGCTTAATCATGCTGAAACAAGACAGACTTTCCTTTTTTTTTTTTTTTTTTTGCCCAGCTGATATTTTATGACGTTTTTATTATGTTAAGTTTGTATACATGTGCCAGAGTCTTTTTTTGTGTGTTTTTTTTTTTACTATGCCTATAATTTAGTATCATATCAATAAAAGAGTGAATAATGCAGGCTGTGATTTAATCTTTTTTATGTGTGACATTTTGTGGAACAGGACCTGTTAAAGGCTTTGTAAAAAGTAGTCCAAGTGTTGCATTATGTGTTACTGTCGTCACCCACAGGAACTTCTCCACCTACACTAGTGTGATTTGTCACATAGCTTCTGACGATGAACTGGATCGATATCACACACAAACACAAGGTGTTTCAAGCTTTTCTAGGTTATTTTGAATGCATTGCATTGAGAGGGGGGGCATACATCTTTTAATAATCCCTTGTTGAGTCAGTGAATGTATTTACTGCGAGATAGTCGAGAGTCAATTTTTATATATTTCAATTATTTCTTTCTTCCCACCTACAGTGAGTTTGATATTCATTTAGTTTGCTCATGATATGTCCTACTGCAATTAATAAACAAATGCAGAATGTTTATTTTTTTTGTAACCCTGCAGAATGTGCATTTTTAGAATCAAGAAAACTGATCGTGTCATTAGAACGATATATTTTTTTTTACCTATAATCAAATTAGGATGTTTTCAAAACTTATGCCAGTTTCAAGGCCCACCGATATCGTTAGAGCATCCAGCCATAGCGACCTATTGAACTTCAGCGATAAAATCACTGCCAGTGATGCAAACCATCAATGTACTGATGTAGAAGGGAAAGAGAGAGAGAGGATATGGAGAACAGAAGCAACAGGTGGGCACCAGACCAGTGGATAAAAGGAGGCTTTGTGTGGAAAACAAGATGAACACATGCAAGGAGGCTCCAGGGAAGACGAAGTAGAGTCAGAGAGAATGTCAAAAAGTTTTATAAAGAGGGAAGAATGATTTGAAGGTCTCGATAGAAGCTTTGAAATAAAAGAAAACCCTCAGAGAAGACCAGCTGAGGAAAACACTAAACCTGAATCAATCAGCAACAGGTGCTGTATATACTCAAAATCTCAATTCTATACCATCACTAAGGCCTGTAGAGAAGTTAATTTAGTAATATTCATATTAGTCTTCAGTCCTACCCTGGCTTCTTTGGTTTCAGTGGATGAAGCAATCACAAAAGTGAATCTATATGGTCAGGATTTATCATGCATTTCAGCTCAGTGTTTTTCTTGTGGGTGTCAGTTACAGAGTTTGGTGTATTCTTTTGAAAACCTCACAAAAAGCACAAAGCTTTCGAGTAAAGAAGCCCTTGAGCAATGCTTTGGGTGAATACAGAGACCCAAAAGAAATTTGCCATTGCTTGGAAGTCATTGAAGTGTTTCATGATGAGGTACATGCAGGCCCTATCTGCAGGAGGAAAATTTGATAAATAAGGTTGCAAGTTGCCCACATTAATCTTTTATTTTGTACCATGTTTAAAGAATTGATGAAACTATTTTCCCATGAGATCCGTACTGTTTCTCAGAGCAGGGTTTACAGGGTAGAGTAATGAAGTAAAGAAGCAGAACTCACTTATTAAAACAACATTTGAAATAAATCAGTCTGAAAAGAAGAAAAGAAAGAAAAAAGAAAACAGGATGACATAGCAGGTCTGTGGGGGTCACAGAACATATGGTCCTATTATTCATTCTAAGCAAGATATTCTGCTCTTTTCACATATTACTCAGCCTCAGGAAGGGAGTTTGCCATATAGGCCTATTCATAACATTTTTAGCAGGGATTTTACCATGATCATCACGCAAAAAATGCCACAAGTTTGCATTATTGCATTTCATCTACGCTATTTTCTTCTATTTGTATTGTTGTAGCAATTTTGCAACATATCTGACTATGGCTGTCACTAAATGTTGAAGATGGATCTTGAAGAGGTCTCAGAACATCCAACTGGCATGATCCCTATTACAATTTTGCTTATACACTCAGGCCTACTCAGATTCACTCATATACTTAATCTTCAGACCAAGTCTGCAAAACTACAAGCAAGTTATATGCTCTACACTCAGTTTGCAATTTTAAAACAAACTTTTTGCAAAATGCTAAACACAGTTCCCTACATCAGACACATTATTCAAAACTAACAGCTCTTTTGTTTCATTTGGGAAACACTGCCATTCAAATGCCACACTCATTACCTACACCCAGTGATCATATGTGATTTTTTTTTAACAAATTGGTTGGGGGACTGATTCAATGACTCACTCCAAAAGACAGTAAAGGCCGCCACACACTACAAGATTTTCAGGGCGATTTTAGACAGATTTCTAGGTAAAATCCAGATTATCTTGATGGTTCTCCAGATTATGTTATGAGATTTTCCTGTGGTGTGAGGTGTGTAAAGAGTGACTGAATCTGCTCGATAGAACATTGGAGCCGCCACGATCTCGAATCGTAAATATTCAACATGGACAAATGCACACACGCTCTGGAGATTATCACGTGAAACGAAACAATACCCAAACAGAAATCAAGCTGATTTCAATTCACCTCCAGCTTGCGCTGCAACATGTAAAGTCCATGTTCACACCGTCTCCACGACTTCATCAGAATACCCCCCCCCCAACCCCTACCCCAACCATTCAACCCCACTCAGCACATAAATTTAACAGCTACCTCTCAATATATTCAATTTTTCAATTTTGTTACAATCCTACTTGCTAGCTCAGAGAGGGTTACAGGAAGTGATGTTACGGGCAAGTAATCATTTTCCAATTTTAGAAGCCATTTGTTGTGTTTTCTCATAAGGCAACACATGCCTTTAGCCTAGAGACTTGAGACAAGAGGCCAATTCCTTCACAAAGCACTGAAAATAAATCAGATTCTTTCTTCCTGCAGTGGGATGATGGGACGGTATGCTGCACAGCTCCTAACATGTTTGGCCATGTAAATTTACAGCTGACGGCAGCAGTGCAGAGGGGAGAAAAGGTTATTTCAACCGTTGATTAATGGCCCATATCTGAGGAATCAATAAATGTAAATCAAAAGGAGAAAACTCTTTCTTCAGGACATCACTCAGTTCCCTTGTGAGAATGAGCACATGCAACCGGCTTCCACCCTGGACAGATACCTGTTCAAATTCTGTCAATTCTCATTGGAGGATGAAAGGAGATTGATAGGCAGGAATGCCCATGAGACAGCAGTGAAGAGGGGTCTCGGAAGGAAAGGAATCATTTTATCACACGGTTCTCTGGAATACTTGATTCTGATTGGTCAATCACAGTATTTAGAGGTCTGATATTTCCTACCATTCGCCATTGTCCATGGCAAAGATGTACATAATCTAACTGAAACCATGCTACTTTCATGTCAGGTGTTACACACCTGTTTTAATGAAGGAAGTTTTTACTCATTCTCTCTTTTTTGCATGCAAACACAACTGGCTCATTCTATGTCTCAGTGACTGATTGTAATCAAATTACATCAGAGTACTTCAGTATTAATAACCGATTCGTCTTGTTGTTAGGCTGATTATTTTGTTGCAATTGTTGTATGTTGAAATTGCTATTTTTCTCAGAAAATTGTATATATTTAATATTTATTTATTTGGTGAGTAGCCATGAATTAAGTGAGATGAAATACAGTCATTCTCACAAAATAAACTCTAACAGTGATCAGGACCTCTGATCAAGTGTTGCTATTTGAAAAAAAAAAAAATTTGATGAAAAACTTAAATGTACATTAGAAATGTTGTTTTGGCAACTAAAATAAGTTTAAAATAGAGTTCTAAAAAAAATGATGAAAGCACATAAAGGACCAAACAGTTTAAGCTAAAATTATAAGCCAAAATATACAAATAAATGCTAATTCATATATAATACAATACTAAAATAACACTGCTCTGATCGTACTGTACCCAATCCTTTAAGCTTCTATGTACATATCTACATTTCCAGGAAAAATATGACAAAATTACTGTACCTGTAATATAGATTGTGTAACATTTAAGGCACCCATCTTGGTTTATTAATTAAAATAACAGCAATGACCAACAACAAAGTTAACTGACCTTTATACAGAATATCCAAGAGTTCTAAAAATGGTTGTTTTCAGAACCAGCACACCATGCATTAACTCACATCCAATGAGTTTCACACAGTGAGACTTCCATTGCCCACACAGTAGCGCATAATAATAACATCAGTTGTGTTTTTGGAATGGAGGTCACTGTCAGCCTCTTTCAGGTGATGGCTGGGTCAGGTTCAAGGATGAGGAGGATGAAGCTCGTTTGAAGAGCATGATTAATGGTTAGTGTGATGTCTGTGACAGCACCCCCTACAGCTGTCTCTGGGTACTCTACACATCTGTTCCTGCTCAGAGATGCCAGGGTCATGTTTACAGACGAGATATCATCAGGCAGACTGGCTCAGGAAGGATTTGATGAATAGTTGTGTAGCTGTATGTGACAGCGCCCCTGCTGGCCAGGGCCTGGTGTTTATGGGTGGTGAAGAGACCTCAAACTGTGTAACCATGGGGACCTAGAGGCACTAGGTCATGATAAATGTGTGCAGGGACTGTGCGTGTATTTGTGTGTGTAGGCTGATGTCTGTTTCTGTGTGTGTTTTATGTGTCTGAGAGAGCAAATTGATGGGATTGTGTGTGCTGGGATGTACTGTAACTTCCCTACAGGCCTTGTTTTCCATCATCATAATCTAGGCTTAAATACCCACACAAGCACACAGGGACACACAGACTACAACAGCATGCAGTAAGGCTTTGTCCTAACCAAGGGGTCAACTAGCCAAGGTTTGGATGGTTAGCATGGTCCTACTGCCACTGCTGGTATGGCATAACTACAGAAGTATTGGGCAAAAATCATATTTTTACAGTAACATTTCAAGCAACAATTTTGTATTATATTCAAATTTAATTTGAATGTAGTATACATTGTGCATATATTCAAGAGGACATTTATTTAATATTACACACTGTTCAAAAGTTTGGTGAAAGAAGGTTTTTTTTTATGTTTTTGAAAAAAAAAAAGTCCCACCAATGCAGGATTTATTTGATAAAAAATACACTAAAAACAGTAATATAACTGTTTTCTATATTAAAATGTCCCTATTATGCTTTTTATAGTACTCATGCAGTGTGTAATACAGTATATAGCTGTTTGTAAATGTAAAAGGTCTGAAAGTTTTAAAGATCAAAGTGACTGACAAAGGTATTGTCTCCTAAAATAAAATATTGAATCAGCAATTCCATTCTCACTTTCTCACTGTGTGTGTGTGTGTGTGTGTGTGTGTGTGTGTGTGTGTGTGTGTGTGTGTGTGTGTGTGTGTGTGTGTGTGATAAAAAAAAAAAAATTATATATATATATATATATATATATATATATATATATATATATATATATATATATATATATATATATATATATATATATATATATATAAAGGCAAACACTTGAAAAACACTTTTTGTTTTCTTTTTGCTGAGTCTCAGAAGGTTATAGGCCTCGTTGGTCCTATCCATGCATGAAGCTGGAGTGGCAAAGTACACACTCTTCTACAAATGTTTGGACAGACAACAACAGAAATACAGAAGGGACATTTTTAATCTTTCTTCAGTAAACATATGAAAGAGTGTGTGTTTGCGTACATGTACCAGAGTTATGACTTTTCAACTGGGGGCCGCTGACAAGCTTTGTTGATTTCCACATAAATACTTCATAATAGTTGGAGTGGTTTACCATATTCATGAAGCATGCATTACTTTAGTGGATCTCTGCTCCTTATTTCTCCAGAGGGTCTCATTAGAGTAAACAGATATGAGTTAAAGGTTTATGTGAATGCTTCACAAGCATACACTTACATCCCACTTTACATAGCAAAAGCTAGACACACAGCATCCAGGTCTTAATGCAGGTGAAATCAAGCTATGATTTCACGACTGCAAATTAAAGACCTGTTTTACTGTAACTGTACTGTAATGGCTTAAGTCATGTGTGGCTAATCAAAACAGCTAACAGTTATCTTTTCAATAAATACTTATTTTCTCTTATTATTTCATATTCTGTGCAACAACAGGGAAACTTTTATAAGGCTTCATAAAAAATGTAATTTATCTACCTCTGAAACAACCTGACCACACAGGTATTAAAAATAATATTAACCACTAAAATCAAAGCCTAGTTTTCATGATCTAATCATATTCTTATCAATAAAATCAAGCCCTACATTACATACAGCTGAAAATTATTTTACCAGAGTTATTTTAGTATTAGTATTTATATACTATGTATCATTATTTATATACTAGTTTAGGTTTTATTTTTCTCATAGATATATATTATAGTTTTAGTTGAGAATAACAACACTGCTTTACTCAAAAATATGTCACATTACGGATGCTAAATGCATTATGAATGTCATTTCCTATTTTATAGGTTTGTAAGTAAACAAAATGATTGCTGTCATTTTGGTCTGAAGCATTCCCTCCTTTTTATTAGAAGTCTAAAGATGAAAAACACACAAAGAAATCCAAATGACACCACTGATCAATAATGTCATGTTAAGAGATACTCAAAGCGAGCTGATCCGAACTGGAAGTGAAATTGCCTTGGGTCAAAAGTGGTAGGTCATTTGATATTTGCTTATCCGCTCTCAAACATCTTAGCATGTTCTCTCAGGACCGCCGCGTATGTGTACTGTACATGCGTGTGTGTGTGGGAATTAACCTCCTTTTAGTCATTTGGGTTTGATTCTGCAACACTGGGTGCTGTTTGTTGTCTCCTTGGCAACAATGGCTGTACAAAACTTAATAAATATGTTTTAAAAGATGTGGGGAGTGTAAGAGAGAGAACGCTTAAACATGAAATCAATATTGTGCCTGGCAGAGGAGTTTACCCACACCACTGTTTGTAGCAGCGGAGGGGTCACAAGGACACCCACTCACACATCTATCATGGAGGAGCTGGAGCCAGATGAGGAGAGAAGGGAAGAGAGATAGAGAGTGTTCAGAGGAGGTGAACAAGTTCAGTAGTGGGTGAGGATGAGGATTGTGTTAAACAGGAGCTCATATACTCCTTGTGCAGCTGCTCTTGTCAATGTTAGCAGGAGCTGTCTCCGACTGGATGAGCTGAACTAAATTGGGATTTTTATGATGACATGATAATACTGAAATGAGAACATTACCACTATGGCCTAAGGGGGTCTATAATACCTGGGACCTATCTGTTAGCATGCCCATTCATCTCAATGCCAGCTGGTCAGATGACGCTGGACCCCCAGGAAGTGTCTGATTTCAAATCTGACATTTTTGTTCATGGGAAGTTTTTATAGCCATTCACCTAAATCTTAAATAGGCTGTGACTAATTCTGGAGTTGTGGGAAAATGACATCATGACAGTAATAATAAGCTTTAAATTACTGTAAAAAAAAAAAAAAAAACATGATACAAAGCTGTAACAATGTTTAATTTGATATATACTCTATATTTAAATACAAATTTTAAAGCATTTTGTTGTTGAGATAACATGTAAAATGGCAATGTAACATTTACAGAGAATTTTTAATTAAATAATGTAATTTGCATTTGCCTTTTACTACACTAGTGATAACATTTACTGTAATTTAGGTTAGAATTGACCATGTTTCCATGTTTCATATTTACACACACAATTAAGACATTTGAACCTGAGGGGAAAAAAAATAACAAAACAAAATGTTTCCATTGTGAACTTTTTAAAAAGAATAGTCTTAAATCTATGGAAGCCCATTTCCAACACATAAGAAAAAAATTGTGCTTTGTTAAATCAAAATTATGACATACAAAGTCGGAATCATGTATTGTTTTATTATGTCATATTGATGTCTTTATGTTGTACTTTTTTATTATGATTTACCATTTTTATGATTTATGATTTTTTTTTTCTTATGTGTAGGAAATTGGATTCCATCAAAGTCACTGAAATGTGTAAACACTTTCCTGTATATTTGAGAATAAGACATTGGATCAATTAATGGCATGAGTCTGAGGCGGGACTATCTGTTTGGCTGACCAATGACAGATGGGGGATATTTTTTTTTTTTGTTACATTTTATTTTGGCAAACCTTTTATCATTATTCTTGCAATTCTGTCTGGTGGCAATAGCGGCACAAAAATTACACACTTGACCTTTGGAGCGAATAAAGATCTTATCTTATAAATATTGCTTAAATAAATAGCTTATCACCTAATGTTCCTCCCTGGTGTGGATTATTCCTCTGTCCTCATGGTCATTGTAGGCTGCTCTCTATTTTAAAGCCAGATCATACAGTGCTGGGTAATGTCAAGCAGACGTCGGAGGGGTGGGAGGTTGACGTTAATCATTGTGAGATTGCTGGGTAGATAGCGTAGTGACTAATTTCTGTCTTTGCTGAGAGAGTGATTAATGTTGGGTGCTCAGGTTGCAGGAGATAAGCTTCAGCCTTCTGTGAGGCTGCTAGGGAGGATAAAACAGACCACACTTATCAAGGGCATGATGGGAAAGTCAGGGGGGGCTCTAGAGAGTTTTGATGCATATGGTCATCAGCAGATATGATCAGCCAGTCAGTGGAGTAATCCATTAAGCCTAACTCAAACTATAGACGCCCTGCTCCTGGAATATGAGGAACAATAGAGTGTCATGTTGAATGATTCACAGGAAATTCAATTGGATAAAGCACAGGCTCTATAGATTCATGT
The DNA here is from genome assembly GCF_964197995.2 of Scardinius erythrophthalmus. Lineage (NCBI taxonomy): Eukaryota > Metazoa > Chordata > Actinopteri > Cypriniformes > Leuciscidae > Scardinius > Scardinius erythrophthalmus. The sequence goes on along the minus strand of NC_138231.1, from coordinate 36,180,732 downwards.
TTACACATTTGCTCAGGGTCTGATAGTGTTGAGACTGACATGAGCTTTTTGTACTTTTGCCAATGTTAACCCAGCGTAATTGTAAACCCTGGGTTAACGTAATCCTGAGTTATCTTGTACCATGTTTCACAGTTTAATCTTTATCCAAGGCTAGTAATGAATGGCCAGGTTTAGAGTTTCCCACAGTATATTTGTTAATGATGAGTTAACATTCTTAATTGCATATCTGAGGTCAGCAACACAATTTCATGGCAATTGTAATATTTATGTTTTAGAGACTTGGCGACTAATTCATATGCAATCCCATCCCAGTGACAGGTCTACCTTCATGTTTATAGTTTCCCTGCATGTAATGCATGCAAATGTAAAATCACATTCTAGTAGTCGTTTTATTCTGTTCAGCTGGATGTTTCCTTCTTTACCTCAAACATTTCAACATCCAAGTGGCTTCATTAGTTGTGGCTTGTAAAACCATGTTCTCATGTTCTCTTTAGTCAGCTCTCATTCAATAAGGACCATCCCTTTAGGTTGTTCTTTTTGTCTCTCATCATATAATTACTTTAACCGATGCCACACAACGTTTCACTTAGCAAGCTCTGCACCAGCTACATACTGACATCTGATGGTTAAATAGGGTAAATTAATTTGTTTTGCTCTTACTTTTGTCTCTCTCTCTTTTTCCCTCACACACATTCCTTATTTTTTGCTCCCGCCATGCTTGGACAGAAGCTGAGCTGTCCAGAAGGAGGGGCAGCATCAGATTCCACCGCTGAATGTGTCTCAGTATGATAGGAAAAGGAAGGCACATGTGGTTTTGTGATGGGACTGTGGTGAGATTCTTCCTTTCCCATGTCATGAGGCTGGACAGTGAGCTAGTTTTGACAGATCTCCTGCTGCAACGGTAAACAGTTTTACCCAACCACAGCTCTCAGCTCAAGATGGGCCAGCACAAGAAGCTCATCACAGCCATCTGTACTGCATTCAAAAAGACAAGTGTTGCAAAACGAATTGTTTTGCAGACAGTAAACATGGGAGAAGTTTAAGTTAGCATGGTGCGTTTTCCCCTGATTGCGGTTTTTCCAGGACCCCAGATTTTTGGTTTGAATAAATCATTGCAATTGCATATATAAATCAGATGCACATGCAGCCCAACCCATGGATAGATGCCTCATTTGCGGCTGTTTCTATGGACCGCTATAGGTAAGCCTTATTGGAACCGTCAAAACACCGGTACGTGAACACTCGAGAGCAAGTGGACTGTGCGTCTGCAACTGTTGTTAGACACATGTCTAAATATCTATGTCTGCAATAGACTTCAACAGATGATTTTGCTAAACTAACACAATACAACAAGACGAAGATGTCAGCTAACACGACATTAAAATGTTACCATAGTATTGAGTTAAAAAACACAAACCAACACACTCTCACCTGTGAAAGCTTGTCACATTTCTTCTGGAATTGAAATCTTGGCAAAATCACATGCAGAAGCTGTGCACTGTTTTGGCATCATTTAATTTTACTGTAAGGGACGACACACTGTCAGCAAGGCAATAGCAACGTCAGCAAAAGTTTTGTGTTCCCGAGCTTCAGACACAGACAATAAAGTCCCACCCTCACCTGCGCCACACGCCGTTATTGGCTAGGGCGACACACCCACTGGCCAAAGGTATATATAAAGAAACATAAAAAAAAAATCCATATGACTTGTGCCTCTGAAGTCATTTGATTGCTTTGTGTGAAGACCATAACAAAGGTTGTTCACTCAAAATCTTTTTCTCCTCCAACTTTGGAAACTTTGGCTGGTTCTGGGCCCATGTCAATATGTTTGTTTATTTTGTTCATTTGTGCAGAGGTAAAACACCAGACAGGAACTTTGGGACTTAAATAGCCAGACAAACATCAAATTAATGACAATTAACTAGGCTCAAGCAGTCTGTCTTGTGTGTCTGTCAAACTCTGAATCTTCTAATTAGACCCAGCATGTTCCCATCACTCGCACGGAAGACTGTAACTATGCTACTGACTGCACACCCAATTATTTTAATCCTCGGCCCACTCCTCCTGAGCGACTGCTCTCAGGGTCTATGAGAACAGATAACGCAGCTAAAGACACCCGCAGAAGCCAGCTCAGCAGCCACGTGGCCCAGTCTCTGCCTCACTGCCCCGAGGCATCTGTTATGCTGGCCCCGACTCCTCCAGGCTCTGGGAGAGCTGCCTAAAATAAGATGTCAAGGGATTGTAGAGGCGGTTGTCAGTATTCCCAGAGACTGTATACCAGTGGGGATGACTTGGTAGATTAGATGAGGCTATCTTTTATTTACCACACTAAACAGACTGGACAGTTGTCAGTGACACTGGGTGTATTTTGTAGAAACATGAGGGAATGTGACACCATGGGGAACTTCCTGCAGGCAGAGTGAGGAACATTCACTTTTACAGTTTTGTTGACAATTGATGTCAATCAGGAATGACATTAATGATAGTAGCCAGTCTAATGATTTATTCACTGAGAAATACTGTAGTATTCAGTATGCTCAGTATGTCATCAATCATCCACAGAGTTTTTGTTGCCAAAACTTTCAATTCTTATGTAATACGACACCTGTATCACTCGTATTCATAGAGAGCTGTCTTATCCACAGTGCGCATCTCTATAGACCCAAGTCAAACAAACCCTATAAAATCCAACTCTAGCCTCATGCTGAATGAAGCCCTGAGGCAGTGGAATAAGATACTGCACAGCTTCATTAACAGCTCAAACACTTTTACTTCGCTGCTACTTCTTATATGTGAGGTGCTTTGCAGAATTATATTCAATTACATATAATTTGTGAGTTGGAATTTGAATTTAATTGGCCACAGGGATACAGAATGCATTAAATTGATCACAAGTGACAGTAAATAAATTTATAATGTTACAAAAGATTTATATTTAAAAGAAATGTTCTTTGAACTTTCTATTCATCATAGTATCTTGAAAAATCTATCACAGTAGTTTAGTCTTACTGCATGCAATTTTAGGAGTAACATCTGAAACAAAGGTACTTAAATGAAACCTAAATGAGAAATTCTATGAAGTCTCCTGAGCAATGAAACAATAAATTTTACACTGGGACAGTATGTGCTTTGTTTAAGTCTGCTGAGACAAGATAATCACTGTCTGCTGGGTCAGTTCCCGAAAAATATGTGGAGTTTGACCAAGATGAACCTAGTCCAAGGTGAAGACTAGCTCTCAGGTGAGCTTTTTAGAGCAGGTAAACCAACAACAACATAGATTGAATAGGTTCATATTGAAGAACGCAAAGCCGTTTTTTATTACACACTACACACTTATTACACACCACAACTCCCCCGAGCAAGACTAAACTCTCACACTGTTGTCACATACATCTTGTTTTATTGAGACAGTTATTTTCAAAACACCAGCTCCTGACGTATACCTCAAGGATGCAGGCAATTATGTGAAGTGAAATGAGAGATCATGAGCAATAAATTGCAACTCCCGCTCTCAGCGCCTCAACTCTCAGAGCAGAGTTTGTTTTAGAGTCCAACAACCGTATGCTTTCTGAGTGGAATTAAACATTAAAGAACGGAGGAGATTAACAGAATCGCATTTCATTATCCAGCTCTGAGTGTGAACAAAAGAAAAGTGAGACCGGAGAAACAAACCTATTTCAAGTTAGCGTTCCCAAGGGAGGGAGCGAGAGAGATAACTAACCCGACAGCAGTGGATACGGGACGCATTAGCGAACACTTTTTGCCAATACACAAAGCTCACACTTAATTGATTACCTGATATTCTGTAATTGATTGTGAGTCTTGGAAATCAAATGGCTATAAAGCAGAATGTGTGTAGACGGGGGGATTCAGATTAAGGAGTGGCAGGACAGGCATCTGCCCTGAATAAGGATGACTCTGTCTTGATTGCTTTTGAGGTCGCAAATTATATCCAAGCAATCTGGAAATGCTCACAGCATTGTTGCAATGAGATTACCTCTGTCTATGGATACACTGTTAGATGCAGATATGATAGAAATTATGCCACTATAAAGCTGACGGGGGAGTCCAAGTGGGAGGGTTCCTCAAACAATTTGTCATTTAAAGCAAGAGACCCATTAATCAGGCATTTCTCTATGTGTGTTCACACCGAGAGTTACTTTCCCATGGGGAGGTGAGATGGAGGAGACACAGAGACGAAGGATGGGGAAAAACATCGGCAAAGAGCCTAAATCACCCGGTCCCCAAAAAAATCCAGCAACTTGATGTTATAGATGAGGGATAAAAAAGGATTATGCGCTCGCTGATTAGATCTCAGTCACTTTGTTCTTTCCGATAACACATTATTATTATTATCAGAGAAATCTTTTCATTGCTGATGGAATAAAAGAGAAAAAGGAGAAAAAAAGAAAAAAACACCGGGTGACATTGAAAGCTGTGACGTGCTCTTAAATCGTGCCCCCCACCCTCTCCCCAACCCCCTTCATTCAGACTATGACGGCTTGTTGTAAATATTTTAGCATGCTAAAGTTATCACAGCAGAATAGGCCATTAATCACATACAGGCTTGTTTGCTTGGAAACCCTTTCTTTGTGGCCTATAATCCACAGTCTGAATGAGTTCTCAAATGAGCTTCTATGAAGTTGTTTTCAATTACAAAGCCATTTAAGTGGCTGAGAATGAAGAGGACCAAGCTGAATCTTCCCCTGTTTTCTTTACAAATTAAACATGCTCTAATCCTCTCAGCTAGTTGCCTTTGCCCTTGGATTTAATTTGTAGAAATTTTAAATCGCTAATTCCAAAAAAGAAAACTTTAATACTTTCCTGTGATTCTCAAAGCAGAAGAAAGTTGTTCGCTTGGCACGTCCTCTCCGTCTGCTGCCCTATTTTCCACCGTCGCACCTTTTTAACTTTTTTTTGTTGTTTTTTTCAAAGGAGCAGTCACAGCCAAAAGGTGGGGGGCTCTGGGTATAATGATATCAAAGCTAGCACAGAAAGTGACTCCATTGAAGTGAAGCCTGATTTGGGTGAATCTGAGGTCAGGCCCTGGGCCCTGTCAAATGCAGAAGGCACTTGATGCTGTCAGTGTCACTCAATAATTCAGAGTCCATCCTGAGGGAAGGCTGACCCTATATATCTTCTCCTACACTGTCTCAGCCTGATTTTCACCTCTCGTCGGACCCCTAACAGCCAGGCAGGACACAAGCCTTGTGGTGCAATCTTTGAATTATCTAGAGGTGACCACTGGTCAAACTGCAAAAAGTGAAAAGGAAGATGAGGACATTCTTACTGCTACTACTACTACTAGGAGACAATTGCAACAAGGTAGTTAAAGTGATGACACATATTCAGCAGATGCTCATTAAAGTTGTATATCTGAGGGAGAAAAGGAGTATGATCATTTCAAATGAATGATAAATGTTGAAAGTTAAATATCTTTTTCCATTAAAAAAAATACTTGGAAATGTATCATACAGTTGAAATAATTATGTAATCTTACATACATATAAAATAATTAGTACCATAAAAAGGTGAAACCTATTCATTGAAGTGTACTCTTATTTGAGATTCAGTAGATTAATATAATTAACTACTATATTAAAATTAGCCACTGTTACATGTGCAAATGTAACACTCTTATTTCTTTTTAGTAGTCTTACTTACTTAGGGCCCTATCTTGCACCAAGCGCAATTGACTTTGTACACCGATGCATGCATCATTCCTATTTTGCACCCGACGGCAGTGGACTTTTCCCTTGGCAGACGCACGTTGGTAAATTGGGAAATGAACTTGCGCTCCCGGGGGCGGTTCAGCGAAAAGAGGAGGCGTGTTCCGGCGCAAACGTTCCCTGGTGCTATTTTCCAGTTACAGAAAACAATTCCGCCACAGACCGGGAAAAACCTAGTCTAAAGTCAGTGGCGCGTTTTCAGTGGCGCGTTCAGATGCTATTTTAAGGGCGCATGCTTGGCCATAATGTAGCCTGTGCACAACGCGCATACACTTTGCTTCTCTCATCTACACAGATGCAGCAGTTGACATTTTTGCAAACCATACATAATTACAAGGAAAAATATTCCATACGAGGGAAATCATTTTGGTGTCCATGAAGATGTAAAAAAATAGGCATAAATCTAGCTTACACATTTACCCAAATTTTTATACACCTGTTTAACCAAAGCTTGTTTGGGTGGGTTTCTCCCATCCCCATACAATGTCACTTCTCTGTCTTTTACAGCCCTGGCAAATCCGCCATTATAATAGCAATCCACCATGGAACAAGCACACCTGCTTTTAAAGGGAATGTGAGATGATGCTGGGATTGGTTTATTGCACATTACACCCAAATCACACCTACAGTGCTATGCATAAGTTTAGACACCCATGCTAAAGTTGACTAAAAAGAGTAATAAAAAAATCATCTTTTGGAAATTGGACTTCCCTAGAGATTGTCATGGTTTTATTTCAGTTAGCCTAATAGCTGGTTTGATTTGCATTGAGAGATGATCTTATGGAAAGTACTCCATGCCAATCTCTAGGTATGGTGAAGGCTATGTGATGATGTGGGGCTATTTTAATTCCAAAGGCCAAGGGAACTTTATCAGGATGCATAGTATCCTGGATCCATGAAGTAACTGGCCTTTAAAAATAAAAATCTGCTCTATGGGAATTTAACATATGGGTGTCCAAACTTATGCACCCTGTATTTTAAGGAAGAACATTTATTTATTTACGATACATTATTCATTCACAAAGAAAATTGGTGTCCTTAAAAGTTGGATTTTTCCAAATTTTTTTAATTAAGGCATTAAGTTCAATTTCCAAAAGATGATTTTTTATTACTCTTTTTAGTCAACTTTAGCATGGGTGTCTAAACTTATGCATAGCACTGTATGAGTAATGTAGCTACTTCAGACCAACCCATTTTAGATTTGCGTCGGGCGCAAGAGTCATTTATCCCGCCGGTATAATAGCAACAGCGCCTGGAGGTCCGCCCACAAAGTTACTTGCATTTCGCGTTTGATACTTCCGTTTCAGATCGTTAAAATAGGGCCATTAGTCTTACTTATTAAAAATCTATTATGGTATTATGTTACACTTACATATAAATGTTCAAAATATGGCAGCTTGAAAGCATTATAAAATATTACAATTGAAGAGTTCAGATGCAAAAGCCTCTAAGTGCCATCTGAAATTTTCTTCTAGAATTATCATTTTTATAAAGCTTGTATATTTAAGTTAAGTAATTTCACTTAAATGACAATAATTAATAGGTCATTTGCATTGCCATTTAAGTGAAATTATTGAACTTAAATATACGAGCTTGATAAAAATGATCATTATAGAAGAAAATTTCAGATGGCACTTTTGGCTTTTGCATCTGAACTCTTCAATTGTTCCCTTATTGTGCAATGATGTGTTTTGGAGACAGCTACTGTATGTAATTTTGTTTGTGCAAATATGTAAACCCACATGCTTCAGTGCTCTTTTTGATAGTGTATTTGAAATGGAGCAGAGAAAATAATACAAATGAAAACAATATGAATGGCTCATTACATTTGAGTATATTTTAAAGACATTTTTAGACCCTTGCAGTTATTTTACACTGTATTACTGTAACTACTTTTTTGCCTACACATAAAAACTTTGCCGTTTGTGGACAACAAACACAAGAACGTTCCTTAAAACTTGATCCAGAAAGCCAAAAGAGCTGCTTTCACAAAACTATTCTGAAGTAGTACGTATAATTACACCTGGTGATAAGGTTGTGTAAAATCAGAATGGTTGTCATGGGGGGCATAAATATTCTGACCTGTGGATTTAAGGTGACCTTTTTCTGAAGGAGCATCTCCTAACCTTCTGTCTCACATTCCTCTGGGCTGCTGTAAAGCTCACATTAACTGCATGGCTATTATTTCAGCTCTCACAGGAAAAATAAAGCCACTGGCTGTATGGATGCCATTTTGAAGCTCATTTTAACGCTTGATTAAAAGCTTTTTAAAGCCCACACTCCTTCACAAAATCTCGACCAGCGGTGAATGCAAAAGAACAAGACGTGAATGCCATTACCTGTGATTTATTTGTGCGAATTGTACACTCAGGGTTGATGCGGGCAGCAAATTTCTGTTCTGTTCAGGGAGAAAATTTATAGCCGTGTGAACAGCTTTTCCAGTATGCTCAGTATATCTCAACACAATGCAATTCATGAGCTTAAACATAAACTTGCTCTTCATTTCATTTATGGTTTCTTTACAAACCCTGTCATCACATCCCTTCTGAACTCTCCAGGAAGAAAACCACGTCCTCTTTGACTTCCAATACCCTCAGTCATGGACTCCGATCTTCTTTACCCCTCTTCAGAGGGGGCTGAACATATATTAACTGTGAGGAGTTGAGAATAGAGGGTTTGTTGTAGACAGAAGAGCTGAGAGAGCAGCAAGAGTTGATGGCTTTTTCCCCCTCTCTATCCCATCTGCCCAGCAGGCTCCCGGCTGCCGTGATCTCAGCTCCATTCCCCGCCAACATTCCTCCCCAGGCCACAGCCGACATAATCAGATCCCCCGCACCAACCCATCTCCCATCTTTACATGTTAATATGTATCCTGACCAGAGGGTCTGTGTCAAATGGGAGGAAATGATGGCTTGCGAGGGGGCAGGAGGGTATAAAATACAGTACACCTGCAATAGATTCAGCACCTGGTGGACACATGGAGGGCTTTTCACTGCCTGTTTAAAACAAACATTTATTGGGGACATTAAATCAATGTCCATGTGGCCATATGGATGGAGTTTCAACCTTTATTGGTCTATAAGACATATTAAGTGCCAAATTCTTGCAGTGCCCACATATCCAACAGCAAAACCATGTTGCAGCATGAGATATTATTAATACGTTTTTTTTTTCTCAAACGAGTTGCCTGATAAAATATGAAGCAATAATAATAATAATAATAATAATAATAATAATAAATGTAAGTAAATATTCTCATTTAAAAGTAAATACATTATGAAGCAGTTTCATTTAGTATAGTTCTTTTTAGTAAGTTTCATAATTATTGACCCAGCTAATTTCTCTAAAATAAATGAATAAATAACGTATTAAGTGTTAAGGTTTTTTTTTTTTTTTTTTTTTTTTTGTGGCATGAGCCAAGGCTCTCTTTGTAAAAAAAAATTGGGGCACACTTTATATTAGGGTCCAATTCTCACAATTAACTATTAACTAATACTTTTGCCTCAATAAACTCATAAGTACTGCTAATTAATAGTTAGTAAGGTTTAGTTAGTTAAGTTTAGGTATTGGGTAGTATTAAGGGATGTAGAATATGGTCATGCAGAATAAGACATTAATATGTTCTTTATAAGTAAGGGATAATGTACATCCAGCCGGTTGTTATCTCAGAATAAACACCGACAGGGTGATCAGGACCTCGACACGAAGTGGAAACGTCTTGCATCAGCCTGTAGGGGTTTATTCTGAGATAACAACCGGCTGGATGTACATTATCCCTTACTTGCTACTGACAGCTCATTGGCCACTGATACAGCAGGAACCAATCAGCTGTGCTCTTTAGAGAATGATGTGGTGGCAAGCAGATTGAGTTAAGGACATATAAGCCTGTGCCATCTAGAGTTTCATTACAACTTTGTAGTAAAGACAAAATGTAAAGATGTTTCATTTTGAACAATATGTAGCTAGATAGTCTGAATCCTGCTATGCACATATGACTCAGTCACTGCAGATGCACATCATTTCAAATAGAAGCTGTGTATTTTATTTAGGTCTAATATATACTGTATATATATATATATATATATATATATATATATATAGAGAGAGAGAGAGAGAGAGAGAGAGAGAGAGAGAGAGAGAGAGAGAGTATACCATAAATAAGGCCCTGTTTACACCTGGTATTAAGATGCATTTTGGTCGTTAAATTTCGTATTTAAAATTGTCATCTCTTTTGTCCACATTCAACCACATTTGTCCTGATTTCTTTGAGGGGAGGGTCTAAAGGATGAAAAAGCTAATGCAACTTACACATGACCATGACCAGAGAAAACACATGGAGAGAATTTGTTTACTAGTGCGCTTCCCATAATGTTTACGCATTAAGTCAGTAGGCAGCGATTATGCAGTCTTTTGTGGCTGTTCGAACACATTCGACCACATAAGCGTTCAAACTACGAAAGTAATCCGGTCAAATGTGTTTTCGACTATCTCTGGAAGTGGTTGAATGTGAACAAGCTCAAAATGTTTTACACCCCATTTCACTTGTATTTAGCGTCATCCACTTGTGATCTAATCGACCAAAACACATCTAAATACCTGGTGTAAACAGGGCCTAAGATACAGTTGATAGAAATCCCATCTACATCATGCCGACCCCATCCATGTAAGGTCTGAGAAGCTCTGAGTTAGAGAAATGTGGCTTATATTAACAGTAATGCAGAGGGATATGACCTTCAGGTATACCTTCAGGGCGGACTAATATTTCACCTAATTAGTCATATTGTCATTCTCATCATCAAGTGGTACTGCAGGATCCTTTTAGCGAAGGAGAGGCTTGATATTACGTAATGTGATTTTGTCTTGAGTCTTTATGGTGAATTTAGATATATACACTTCCTTCTGCCTTTCACTCCTTAAAGAACCATTACACAGCAAGAAGCTTCCTTTCATTTAGGAAACGGTAGCCATTATCTTGTATTTTAACTTAATCAATCCTTCACCCTCCTCACTCGTCAGAGAATCATTTAAATTCCTATTAGCTTTTACTGCCATTTGAAAGATATGAGCTTGTCAGAAACTAGAACAACGAGCACATTTTATGAGCTCTTAATCTGGCTAAATGAACCCCAGAAATGAAAGATTTCAGTAGAGTTTGCAGATGGGTACTTGATGAATTTTTCATTCCTTTGTATGGAGACACATCATCCCCGATATAAAGTGCAGTCAGGATGATGGCACCAGGTGGAACAGGAACAAACGAAAATCTCATACTTGACTTCATGAAAGCTTTTTAAGAAGCACTACAAAGGTGACCTTTTACCAGAGGTCAAAAACTACTTGTACTCCACTCTACTCCACTCAAAAAAACAAAACAAAAACAAAAACAGAAAAAAAAAATCCTTTCACTATCAGTGCTAAGTCATTTCTGAAAGACACTTAACACTGTTGCAGAGACTTTCAGTCTGATAATGGTCTGTTAATGGAGTGTCTTATCTAAAATTTGTGTAGCTCTAGTCTAAGGCATCTACGTGGGGCCTATATGGTTTTGGAGTCATTTTTCACTGAAAATGCCTCCACACATTTTGTGTTGGATGACACATATAGTATCACGAGTACAGATGCTCTTATTAAATATTACTCCACTTAAAAGAATTAGTACTGTTTTTTAAATGTTGAAATGCAAAAGTACAAATGTACTTATTTTTAATGCACTTAAGCATCAAAAGTAAAACTACTTATCATTGGATCATGTTTATTTATTTATTTATTGTATATTTTGCCTCAGTCTTGCTGCTCAAAATAGTCGTTTAATGAGAAAGAGGTCTAATACACATTTTTATGAATTAAAGAAAGATTATTAGATGTTAATGTTTGCAAATAAGAAAATATTTAATTAATTAACAAAAGTTCCTATACTTTATTAAAAGTTAAAACCTTTAAAATGAATTTAAAGGGGTAGATCACACATAAATGTGAGTTTCTTTCTTTTGATCTTTTGAAGAATTTTAGTAAACAAACATTTTAGGTTTCCATTGACTTCCATTGTATGTACGAATGTGTGTATGTACATTCTTCAAAATATGTTATTTTACGTTCCACAGAGGAAAGAAAGTCATAGGTTTTAAATGAGGTTGAGTGAACAATGATAAAATGTGTGGACTATCCCTTAAAGGAACACTCCACCGTTTTTTTAAATAGGGCTTATTCACCGTCTTTCCTACATTTAGATAGGTGGGCAAACGAATTTTTGTCTCAGTGCATGCATTGCTCTGGTTTGGCAGCGCCACCGCTAGCTTAGCTTAGCATAATGAATGGAATTCTTTGGAATCCTGGAGTCATGAGTAATTGTGCAGACCCAGAGTGATCACTAGAGGCAACTTTCATCCCAGGGCCTGTGCCCAACATGGAGTCTGTCCAGGTGAAAAATTTAATGAAAGCTGGAGCTCGACTGATTTAATACTGGATGAGGAATTATTATGTGATGAGCTGGACGAGGAGGTGATTGCTGGTCTTCAGACACTGCTGGACCCATCCAGTTCCAAGTCGCCTCAGCCATCGCTGGATAAGTCCAGTTCCAATTCGTCACTGGACAAGCCCATTTCCAAGTCGTCGCTGGACAAGCCCATTTCCAAGTCATCCAAGTTGTTGCTGGATAAGCCCAGTTCCAAGTTGGCCAAGTCATCTATGGATAATCCCAGTTCCAAGCTGTCACTGGTTAAGCCCAGCTCCATATCTTCACTGGTTAAGCTCAGCTACAAGTTGTCTACGTCATCCAGCCCTAAGTCTCCTTCATCACGGACGGTCCCACCCAGCCTCCCTCTCCCTCCTCCTATGCCAAAGCCTCAGTCTCATCTCTGCTGTCTCCCTCCAGTGGTTCTGCTCTCCTGCACGGATCTGCCTGCGCCTTCCCAGTAATCAACTCCGCCTTGGCCTGTGTATCCCTTTGCTCCATCTCAAGCCTTCAAGCCCTGGACCCCACCTCGGCCCTCTGACCCATCAGCTCCACCTTGGCACACTCCCTCTGCACCACCATGGACTGTCATCCCTCAGCCTCCGCTGGGCTCCCTTATTCATCTGGCTCCATCTTGGTCCATTGTCGCTCTAGATCTGCCTTGGACTTCTGAGTCAGCGGGTGCACCTTGACCCTCCACCCACCTGGCTCAGCCAGGCCCTTCTTTCTCTCCGGTTCCTCCATTGTCGTCACTCACAACATCTCCACCCTGTTCTGCCAAACCCACGTCTCCACCTCGGTCACATTTGACAGCAGCTTCACAGTGGTACTCCAGGCCTTCAGTGTCACACTGGGTCTTCTGCTATGCCTGGGTCTGGTTCCGCCGGCCTCTCCACCAAGGCTCCACCATGGCACCTCCCTCCATCGGCTAGATTGTGGACCTTCATGTCTCTGCTCTGGGTCATCCTCCTGCTTCTCCTGTCTCTGCTCTGGTTCCACCTGTCTCCACCTTAGCTCATTCCACCTTTATCTCCTCCCATGTCATCATACTTGGTGTCTTTCACTACCTGCTCATCGTCCTCTATGATTTGCAGCACGAGGACGGGTGGGGTTCTTTTTTAGTTTCTAGTCTTAGTTTTCATAGTCTGTATTTGCCTGTGTTCGAGTCATTCATTAGTTGCAAGTTCTCACCTGTTCCCTGTTCTGTTGATGATCATCCTCCTGTGTATATTAGCCCTCTGTTTCTTTAGTTCAAGGTCTTGTGTTAATGTTACATTCATGTGTGAAGTGCTCTTTCGTTTCTAGTGTTTATTAAAAGTTTTATAATCATTCATTCTGCGTCATGCATCATCCTTGGATTTAACTATACACGCAACCAATAACAGTAAAAGTTTTCCAAAATTAGATAAAATAGACATACTTACTGTTTTTTATATGGTTGATAGGGTTTTGCAGGAAAACAAACCTGACAACAAGAACATGGAGGGCTGTTAAATGCTGAGACTAAGAAACTATTTCCCCCCCCATCCCCCCCCCACCCGGATAATAAATAAATTATCATATCTGCAGATCCAGACAGGTGACAACCAGACCTTGTTTGATCATTGGAAGAATTCCCAGAAAACTGTCATTCACATCCTGAGTTATAATGGATTCTTATTTTTATGACATCTTCATCATTCCCACAGTAAAACAGTGTCAGTAATAATTTAAAGTGCTGTGCTGATTTGCAGCTAAACCTTTAGGCCTCTCAGGCCCTGAAGTTTTTTCAGGTATGAGAGAGTCAGAGCCTGAGGGGCACCTGCTCTGAGTTAGACACTCATAAATAATATTGGCCTGCTTGTTTAAGCCTTGTGTACGGTTCCAAGGCTCAAAACCGTGGCCGCACACGCATGTTATAAGAACACAATCAACACCCCGAGCTGCTTGTAACCTTCTCACTGTTTAACCTGGCATCAGACACAAGATTAATGACATTAAAAGCACCATGTTTATGAAGTAAAGAAAGCATTTATTTACACATCTGGATGAAATGAAAGCAACGAAGCATGTTTCTGAGTTTCTAAACATAGCTGTGTCTTGATACACGATCTTTGCACACACATTCTCTGTTTATCTTGATACTGTATGTCAGTGGACTGCTATGAACAGATGGACATTTACCTTACATGTGATTTACATTAGAAGCTCATATTCATGTGCACGCATATGAACGCAAAACATATACAAAGTCAATGAATTCCTTTGAAGTGCAATTTTATCTAAATACCACTGTATTATAGCAAATGCCCTTTTTTGTTAACAAGCTAAGGTTGTCAGACCGCAATTTATGGCTAGAATTTGAACTAAACTAAACTTTCAATCTTGTATGCCCTGTTTTGCTGTAAGAAATGGAAAGAGAAAAGGGAAAGTCCCACAGAGACTTGAATTAGTCCCTGTCTTTAAATGAGGAGTGGAGAGAGAAGGAAGTGCGTTTGATTTAATGTCCTTCTCTCCTCTCAGGCCTATGAGGAAGGGAGTGACTTTATTTATTTATTTATTTCTCTAAAACAGTGCTTTATTACTTTCTGATACACCACAGCTGCTTTACCCAGAATATTTGCTAAAACATTTAAGTGAGAAAAAAAAAATGTATGCACATTTAAGTGAGAAAAAAAAAAAGTATGCACATTTTGACAAAATGCTGTCACATGATTATGTATGCAGCTTTACATTCAATCAAACAAACATAAAATAATCAAGCCATCACAGCAATATAATTCTAGCACCTGATTAATTTAGCAAATCGACTCATTTTGATAAAAACATTAAAAACATGATTCTCTGATTAACGAGCCCCATCTCTGCAAGTATTCACATAAACACAATTGGTTAGGCTATGTTTTAAGTGAACGTAAACAGTTGAGAAAAAAAAATCTCATGTGTCATTATCTTTTATTATTATATTGGATTATATTGGATCCGTGCATTAGGTCATAAAGTGATAGCAGCCTATAAGTACCTGCTGCAGTCTATGTCAGTAATGTTAATTAAACAACAAAACACAGCTTTAACAAAGATTAATCTATATTTCATTTATAAAATGAACACTATGCAGTGTTATTTTAATTACATTTCAGGTTCTACTTTTAGGGCCAGTTCACACAGAACGTGTTTTTGCTGTTAATAAAGTGAGACGCTTTGAATGATCATTCTATAAAAAGATTTTAGATGGCACTTAGAGGCTTTTGCATATGAACTCTTCATATATATATACATATATATATATATATATATATATATATATATATATATATATAGAGAGAGAGAGAGAGAGAGAGAGAGAGAGAGAGAGAGAGAGAGAGAGAGAGAGAGAGAGAGAGGCTAAATATATAGACTTTCACGTGCGCACAGGATTTTTGCGTGCTCACGCATTACAATTTTCTGTTTATGTTTACTATAACCTACTGTATTTCATTTGTAAAATTTGCCTTTCGTTATAGGGCAGTATAGGCTATCTCTAATATCACGCCTTATGTCCACTTTAACGCATCCTCTGTGACAAAAAAAAAATGGCGCAATACAGCTGTCGGGCTGTGGGCATTGTCTTATTTGCCAAGTTCAAGGGTCCATAAAAAAATGCTAATACAGTAAAAAGTGCTTAAAATGTGGCTTTCGCAAGGGCAGTGCATCATATTTCAAGGCCTTATGTCCCCTTTAATGAATTTAACTCTGTGGCGGCCGAGAAAAAACGTGCCGTGAAATGGGCTCAGTGTGCAAGTTAAATGGTTCATGAAAAAACTTTTAAAATACAGTAAAAATAATAAATAAATAAAAAGGATTTCATTAAGGTATAGTAGGCTATATCGTCCCATATAAATATATTGGAAAAATAAAATGTACTAAAATTTCGTATTTCACAAGATCAAAACCCCCTTTATTAAACCACTTTAATAACGCATCCTTACAGCTGGCAGATATTATTGATGCAGATATCATTAAATTCTAACAGGGCTTATGGCGAGCAGAGCCATAAACATAAAGGACTTTAGATATAAAGGGGAGGCTCAAGCTTAAAAAAAACGACAAACGAATAAAGCTGTATTCATCCTTGTACTAAACAAACTGCTCTGGCCAAATCCAAAATTTTAGTACTTTTTATCAGCCCAATGCACACAGCTGTATTGCGCCATCAGCCCATTCCACAGGCTGTGGTGATGTTTCATGGATGCGTTAAAGCGGACATAATGCCGTGATATTAGAGATAGCCTACACTGCCCCTACGAAAGACAAATGTTGAGCAAATACAGCTTTATTAATTCATGGGCATCCATACTCTCGTTTTCATAATAGTAAAATGGCAGTGATGCTCAAATGAAATTTCTATATAGTATACATAAAACGGAAATTGTAACGCTTGAGCACGCAAAAAAAAAAAAAACTCAGCATGTGCACAAGAAAAGTTTCTCGTGAAAGTCTGTATACTTTTTTGTTACATTTTTTTGCAAAGGTCCCTTCAGGGGCTCCGTACACCCCCGCCCCCTTTTTTCTGATCTGAAAAATTATCCAATCTGTGACTCAATGTGATTTTGAAACATGAGTTTTATGATCCCTGCACCCCTAATATATATTATGAGCTTGTAGTTTGGGAGGCTACAGTTTTAGAGCCTTCCCAACACTACTTCAGAATAAGTTCAGAATGCTGGAAGATCAGCAGGTTTACAGTGCCTTTGTGTCTCAGGGGAAGCATACGGTCTGTGTTGTTGCTTCAACATAGCTCTGCTTTACAGATGTGATAGCAGAATGTGAGATCACTTGGCCTTCAAAAATGATGAAGAAATCAATGCTGTGTCAGCCTGCTACAGTAAGTGAAGCTCGGGTTTATATCTGAGACGCGCATGGTCTTTAAGATACGGACTGCTAGTTTTTGACTTATTGTTAGACATATAAATGCACTCCTTTTGAAAGATATTATTTTCTATTTTCAATAGCAACCTAAACTCCAAATCTTAAGGCTGCATTGTTGTGTTAAATTTGAAATCTATGTACTGTAGGTCAAAAGCTTAGGCTATATATCAAGCACGCTCTTCAGAATTTCCCCATTATCTCATATAATGGTTCTTCTGACAGCTATTGTACAAGGACAATGCATGATTACTGCAATGAAGAGTGGCACAGCACAGCTTAAAAGCATCAAAAATAACAAGTCTTACATAAAGTGCATTTGGCAACATTTACTGAATCTTTTCCATTTGGCCTTTATGGTCTGTACCTTCTGTCCCTGCATCACAGACCCCTTTTATTAAAGAGAAGCCATGAAAGACCCTGCACTACTATGAGCCATGCTAAAATACCAGGGCCTAAAATTAAGACTTGTTAAGTGCCAAATATGAGTAAAAATCAGCATGGCAAGTATATATAACTGTTTAATAAGAATTAATTCATAAGGATATTTAATTTATACAGTGTTATTTTACACTTGCCTACTTTATTAAATGTCTGTACCTGAAAACTACTGCCAGACCTACATGAAAAGCACTGTTTATTTCATTTGTCTCTTTGTTATATTTGATTTATTTGAGCTTTTGCTTGTAATTTAATTATATGTTTTTATTTTACTACTGGCTGTTTACTTGTCTTTAATGTTTTAAATGTATATTAGTTAGGCTAGTAGTTTTCGCTGAGGTATCTAAATTCAAATAGAGAATTGTGAATTTTCACTGGTATCTAAAATTGTGGTGCCATTACTGCCCATTTTTGCAAAAAATAGATTCATGGCCTGTAAAAAAATAGTTATGGCCGGTACATTTTCTGAAATCACTGGACATTGGCTGGTGTGGCAAAAAAAAAATAAGTTAGCTTTAGGCCTTGGTCATAACCATCACTTTTAAACAAGGCAATCATAAACAACACCAATCCTGCCACAGAATGGCAAATAAGATCCTATCTGGGGCTGGTGCCACTGAGAATTGCTTCTATAAATGCATGATTCCATTCTTTCAGGATATATACTGCATGATTCATAGCCTTACCTGTCACAAGAGAAACATTTTTAATCTTCTAGCATCTTCCTGCAGCGCTCCTTCCTTCAAAAATAGATAGCAAAATGTCCAGCATAATGAGTAATTTTGCCATGGAATAAACGGTTGTTATTTTAAGTTTAACTAAAAATGCACATCAAAATCAGTTTTATTATTGCCTTGGGCATTTTTGGAGGAAGTGCTCAAATCGCTTTTTGATGTTGTGGTTGACATTTATATAATGGAATGAGACATTATTTAAATGTACCGTGACCCTGAAATGCAGGGAGGCCATGTACAGATGTACAGATATTTCAAATGGAGGAGGTCGATTGAGCTCCAGGGCCTCCATCTTAAACATATACATTTAACAATTTTACACACCACCATTTTAAAGTATTTTTAATGAATACCTTTATTTAGCAAGAAAGTGATCACAGTGATGACAGTAAAGACATTTAAAAAATGTGATAATATATATATATATATATATATATATATATATATATATATATATATATATATATATATATATATATAATGCTTAATATATGTTGTTTAAATGATAATATAATAATGTTTAAATAAATGCTATTCATTTGAACTTTCTATTCATAAAAGAATCCTAAAAAAAAATATCATGGTTTCCATAAATATATTAAGCTGTTAGCCTGTATAAAAAATTAATTAAACTGTTTTCAACATTGATTAAAAAAATACCAACAGAGCACCAGTTAAGCATATTAGAAGGATTTCTGAAGGATCATGTGATACTGAAGACTGGAGTTAGGGCTGCTGAAAAGGTAGCTTTGCCATCATATTTTAAAATATATTAAAATATATTAAAATAGAAAACAGTTATTTTAGATTTGATCATATTTCACCATATTACTATTATACTATTACTATTATATTTTTAATAAAAAAAACGTAAAAAAAATCTTTTAAAAACATTCTCATGTGAATAACCAGCTGTGTGTGTGTTTGATTCTCTAAAGAATCGACTCAGAGTCATTAGTTCCAACTACTCTGGGGTGCATTTCCCAAAAGCATCGTTAGCCAACTATGGTCGCAAGTTCCGTCGTTATCAGCATAGTTCAACGAGTCGGTGTTTCCCGAAATCATCATTCCAACGAACATTTGCAAACAGCATCGCAAAGTTGTGTGTTTGGAACGACAGCTCTCGACCTGTGGTTAGAAGCATAGTTCTACCAGAAAGACTCGGGAGAAAAAATACCGTAACAAGTATACATTTATTAAAAGCTCAGCAAGCAAAATTATGATATAAAGTTATTTGGCGTAGGCCCCGTCCATAGCTCGCATTCCAAGGGTACGGAATCTGCATTTCCTGCCTGAAGGCGAAGGCAGGGGCGCAGCCGACCCCCAGGGAGGTATAGGAAGGACCATCCTGGTGGTGGTGGGGAGGATGGAGGTGAATGAGGGCGTCAGCATCTGCAAACTCAGACATGTGTAAGTTTCAATCTTTTATACTAGTTTTTAAAGGATAATTCCGGTATTTAACACTTTAAGTCTATTTTGTAGTTTGTTTTGGATGAACGAGTGGTGGACAAAGAAATTTTGACAATGGTTCCTGTCTCGACTTTTTGACTATTTTAGAATTGCCCATGACCGCTTTAGAATGGGAGTCTATGGCCATGCACAAACATGTCCTTAAAACAACCCTTAACGTTCGTTTTTCAAAACGTGTTCACCATTCAAAATGGTGTTCGTTGATGTTCCAAAACAAGTAGCGTAGCGAAATACAGTTTCTGTCGTGTTTTATTTGCCATTTTGTAAAATCCCATTGATTTCTGTTGGAGGACTCATTGCTCGTTGATATTACTGCGCTACCGGGAACGGAAAAGACGCTTCAGACTCAAATATCGAGTGGAAGTTTATACGCGGTTGTGGGGTATCTGAAAAAATAGTTCCACTATAGAAAAATAAACGGATTGAAATCATACATTGCGCCAATATATTTGTTTTTAATCATCAACGAACACCACTAACCACTCGGTGAGTCAAACAGTTTTGAAAACGAACGTTATAACGCCATAGACTCCCATTCTAAAGCGGTCATGGGCAATTCTAAAATAGTCAAAAAGTCGAGACAGGAACCATTGTCAAAATTTCTTTGTCCACCACTCTTGTTCATCCAAAACAAACTACAAAATAGACTCAAAGTGTTAAATACTGGAATTATCCTTTAAGTATTTAGAGTATGATTGGATAATGAGAAGGTAATCGGTGACGTAACGATTGAGTCTTCCCAGCAGAATTTATGCTAAAGCTTTCATTTTCTTGTTTCCATGACATGTGGACTCAATAAATCCCTATAATATCTTGAGCAAAATAAGCAAGCTGACATTCAGTACAACCTGTGTCTTTAATTTAGAATATATACAAATGTCATTTACGTCTTTTAGTTTGTCAAGAGATTTAAAGCACCGTTTATGAATAGTGTGCATGTGTGAACGTGCTCTAAGAACAAGCCTATGATTGAATCTGGAAATAAAGCAAATAACTGAGAAAAATATTAGATAGTCCTCAGATGCCATGTCCGTAATGTATAGCAAAACATCTAGCATTAATTTGATCTCAAACAGATTCATTAAAATAAGTTATTACTCCACCACCTGCGTGACATCATTAACCAACGTGGTTGAACTACCAATTTGCAACAGTACGGTTTTGGGAAACAGTCGTGACTAGCAAGTGGATTTCTTCAAAGATGCATTGTACTATGGTAGTTAAGCAGCGAGTTACGTCGTTGTACGGGAAACGAACCCCAGCTTGCGCTGTATGGTTTTGCTTCACTAAACGAATTGATTCATAACATTCATTCATCAGGAATCATACACTGCTTGAGCTTTTTCAGGGCTGTAGACTAACAGTGGTGTTGTGTCGTAGAATAAGTGCAGGAAGTCACAACATCAGAAAAATAATACATGTGTGAGATCTGCTTATGGAAGAGAACGTCATTCTGAACAGTTCTGGCACCATTTTTTTTTTTTGGCACCAACTTTATCAGTGGGGATACAAAATATCTTGCCGCCTAGGCTAATTACTTCTTATTGTAGTCCTTGTAAGGGCTTGAATGTGTAATGTTCCTCGTTTTGGCAAAGGTCTCTCTGCTGATGCTTCATTTTAGTAAATATGCTGATTGCTCTTCCCATAGTCCTGCCATGAACCCTACCTTTGCTCCTCATTTGAATATATAAAAAAATGGTTTATGAATGTTACATATAGTGTGCTACTTTCAAAGCTAGAGAATAAAGACAGGTTAAAGATGTTCCTGCAAATCTCAGCTGTTCTATTGCTCAAATTCCCACAGTGCAACTTATACAACACCAAATTCTGATTTATAATTTATTTATTTTATGGGCTCTTTTAACTCTGCCTGTATGTTCTACGTTCATCCTTTAAGATTTACAGCAAAAGTTTAAACACATTGGATGTCATGTTTGTGCTGCTCATAAAAAATGTCTTTAATATCATCGGAGCTGCAATGTTAGCACATATGCTAATTGGTCACAGATCACGGCTGACCTGATTTGTGCTACGCTCTCTGTTTTTCCTTATTGTGTCACTCCCTGTCATGTATTGAGCATATAAAATGATGAAGAAAATAGCACAGATGGTGTTTTATGGGAGAGGATTTCTCAGCAGACGTTTTTTGAATGCTTATTTAATGTTAAATGCAATAAGTGTTGGGGGGTTGGGAGGTTGAACAGCCTTTGTTTCAGAGGCAAGTGCTCAGCATATCAATCAATGAGGGAAAGCGAACGGTTTCATAAATACCAATGAACACAGACACACACTTGCTCACAGTCTTAGTACATACCAGACTGTTGGGAATTAGCAAGCACGGACAAACACACACAACCAAAACTACTATGGTAACATGTAAACACAATCAGATGGAATATGGCCAGGGTAATTTTGTTCATTGTTCGGTGAATGTGTGTGGACGTCTGGGTCGTGTTTGTTAGAAAGGATTTCTCATTCTGTTTCCCAGAAGACACTGCTGTGTTGTGTAGTACTTACCTTTTGTCTGGGCTCTTCAGAGGGACTCTAAATTAGATTGTACAAAAACTATGATTTATATGATTTTGCAGGACTATTTGGATATTTCTTGGCAGAGAGGACATTAGATTGCATCTGCCTGAATGATAAGCATGCTTAAACCAATGTAAACCTGTTTACACACACTGAAATCTGAGGGATGTTGAAGGTTTTCCTAGATACATACAGTATGTTCTCAGAAATACACTAAATTCCATATTAGTATGTTGTCACATCGGCTCTATGGTTTTTATTCAGACATTCAATTACACAAATGTGTGTTTCCTTTAGCAGTTATTTGGAATGTTTCAAATTCCCAAACCTGTCATACATTTGAAATGATATTTGAGTTCTGTTCTCTACACCAAAATGTCAACATTGTCATATTTTGGTTATAGCTGTTGTGTAAACAAGTGAACCTAAATTCCACTGACAAACTTTCAAACATGAATTAGCAATAATAAAGCTATATTTTAATTAAAAGTTTGAACTGTGAGCATTTTTCATCAATATCAGGCTGGGGCAAGCAAATTAACTGTGAGCATTTTTCATCAATATCAGGCTGGGGCAAGCAAATTATACAGTTTATTAATTACAATATTATATATAAAAAAAAAATTTTTCAAGAATTGTTTTGTGTTTCATAATTGTGCTGCTGTAAAAATGTTACTAGATAGCCTAAATATTTGCTATAAGCCTACAGTATAATAGGCCGTTTAATGCCAGAATACATTGTGACAACATGTCCCCTTGGTAAAGCAATTTTACCAAACAAGAGTTCATGTGTGATTGATTTAAATAAATAAATGAATCTCATTAAAGAAAGAAACTCCAAACATTTGGCCAACTTTCAAGCTAGTCAACTAAAGTCTGTCTTACTGACAGACTGACACCAAATTCAACTATTTTAAGCTTGATGATCTCATATAATCACAACAGGGACATTCCAGTCCCCAAGTTCATTTACCCTAATACTGTCACTAAAATATGCACAGAATATAAGATCACTTCATACTCATTAAAGCAATAGTTAAGAATGATAACTGGCTAATTTCATGATACTGAATGCATCATTGCTCTGCGATCTCAGCCCCATAGGCGAGTCCAGATAATACCGCTGTTGAAGTATTTTCAATGCCCATCTTTCCTTATTAACCCCGATCATAGATATGCATTATACCAACTCTGCTATTGCCCCCGGCAGAAATCACATTTTAATTGTGTCAGCTCAGATTTACAGCTTTCGTGTAATGCGTTATGAAAAGCATATAAACTGATTACTACACCATAGCACCCTGATCGCCCTTCTATTAGTGTAACTGCTATGAAATTATGAAAATAGCTGACAACACCAAAGATTTTCTGTCCTCCTGCTGTCAGACCTGTAATATCTCTTCTTAAATTAGATAACATGTCAGTCTATGCAAATAATAATAATAAAAAATATCACTGAAGCTAAAAGTTAACAAGGGCTGTAAGTTTAACATCAAGTAATCAGTTGAGTGATCTCCCCTGTGAAAACAAAAGCAATTAACTTTCCTCCTTGAAATGACACAACAAAACTACATTTAGTCACAGAACCGCAGACATATTGGGAGGAAGCACAAAATAATGAACACATCTGAGTGTAATGAAGCATTTTGGGGGAAAAGCTCAAAGCCATTCAATGTTTTCATGTGGAAAGAGCAAAAAGGCATTTGGCCTCTCCACAGAAAGTGCTGGAACCCATCGGGAAGTAAATAGATTAACAACAGGGAGCTTCTGAATGATCGTAGTGGTCAATCAGAGAAATGAATTGTAATTGTCTCTTAAATGAGGCAGTGTGGGCTGTATTGCTGCTTTATGAGGACAGGGTGATGGATTCTTAAAATGCGAAACCACCCCAGCTACCCATGATTCAAATCAGCTGGGGCCTGTGTCCTGGTGATATATTGAATTATTTTTAGTGGTGAAAGTTTCCGTGCCATTTTCATTGCTCCGGCATGCCTGAGATCAAGGAGAAAGGAGAATGGCTTGATATATGACTATGTTAAAACAAACACAGACGGAATCAGGTCTGATGTCTATGGGCAGAACTTTCCAACTTACTCCTTGATCTCAGGCATACGGTCATGGTTTAAGACTCTTTATTGCCCATCAAAGCAGCTTAAATACTGAATGATTAAAATTAAGTGGTGGCCAGACGCTGTTGTTGATTTCTATCAAATGGTATATCAGCAAAATAAACAGTCACTCAAGAAAATCAAAAAAGGGATGATAAGGCAATATATACAGTATATGAGTGTGCGGTCCTGATAAATCCAATGGGGACCAAATGTCCCCACAAGGGTGGCAATACCAGAAATCTTTGAACTTGTGGGGACATTTGGTCCCCATAATGTTGGATTTATTTGGTCCCCAGGGTTTATCAAGCCCAGAGAGAGAGAGAGAGAGAGAGAGAGAGAGAGTCCATTTATAAGCTGTTTTCCTCATGGGGACCAAAACGTGTGTGTGTGTATGTGTGTCTCTCTCTCTCTCTCTCTCTCTCTCTCTCTCTCTCTCTCTCTCTCTCTCTCTCTCTGTGTGTGTGTGTGTGTGTGTGTGTGTGTGTGTGTGTGTGTGTGTGTGTGTGTGTGTGTGTGTGTGTGTGTGTGTGTGCATGTGTGAAGTTTTGGTACTGCTATAGTATACATAGTATATTTATTAAGACATCACACCACATAGTTTTTTTCCCCTTCTAATCACCACTGCTCAGAACCAATTGCGTTACAGTTCCCATTCACCTCACGAAAACAGAGAGAGCCATGTCCTCTCAGCTCATGAATATTTAGAAGATAAGCAAAGCAGTCGACATTCCTATTCCCCCCAGGAAAGTCGATTTCTTCATCAATATGCATTTGCGAAGACTTCCGGAAAAGGCACTTCAAAGTTCATCAAGAATTCCTTTTGTCTTTTCTGTGAATTCTGCACGGCCAACCATGCAAACTTGCTCTCTCTCTCCCTTCCTATTCCTCCTGACGTCCATCAATAAATTATGGCTGAAGGCTTGATGTCTCACTCAAAAGATCTCAGTGTGGGATAAATGTGAGTCCAGAGACTCCAGTTCCTCAGCTGTGAATCACACGGCTCAGCTGCGGCACACAATTCTGAAGAAACAGTGGCCTATATTTTTTTTGAAATAACTCACAATAAAAATGCTAATCTGGAATAAATTTTTGCATATTGTGTCCTCATTAATATGATAATGTGGACAGAAGGAAGCTGATCTGAGACCATGATCGTCACCATTATTAAGTCAAACTGAATATGTAATTGACAGGATGAAACGAAAATGGCTAGAGATTTTCTACAGAAGACAGAAAGAGACGCAAGGTGAGGGAGGAAGGTTTTCACTTGGTATTGGAGTATTGCATGGCCCAGTATATGTTAATAAAACAAGACGCTGGAAAGTTTTCAACAGAAAGGAGAAACCCATCTCCTTCAAGCTAGCAGCAATTAGTCATGTATGACATGAGTGCTTGGGGACATTAAGCCACTCAATAGGCTGTTGTAAAAATGTTAACAGTTTTACAAATATATGCAAATTAGGTGGAAACAACCTATAGCTCCACTTTTTGGGGGGCAACAGAAAAGTTAACTTTGTACAATGTACAAGTAATCCTAAGAAGTGAAGAGTCTTTTGGCATATACAAAGGGTCTAAGAGTTTGCTGACTCTGTTGGCTGTAAAAGAGTACATAGACTCAGAAACAAGCAGAAGGTATGATGAATCGAAGGTCAGTGTGCTTTATTAGGACCTTGGAAGTTAATAATGCATCATGGCCAGAGCGTCTGATTGATTGCATTGAGAGTCAGGGAAATAATTCCAACCGGGGTCTCTCGCTCCCTCTTTGGGCCCCGCCCGGGGGAGGCCTTCTCCGCACAACACCTGCAACTCTGCCCTACTGCTGCTCCGGATGCATAATATACCCATCATTCTCACTCGGGTGAGAAGAGAGCATTGCTGGACTTCATCCAGGAGCCGGTGAAGGACACGAGGAGTGTGTGTGTGTGTGTGTGTGTGTGTGTGTGTGTGTGTGTGTGTGTGTGTGTGTGTGTGTGTGTGCGTGGGGAAGGGAATGTGTTTGCAAACCACCTGAGAGCAAGTCTTGTGGCAGTATACTATATAAGGCTAAACTCAAAATAAAAATGTACTTTGTACTAACATATTGCAGTAGGTACAATTTTTTTGTAAGTTTTCATATTTCAAAGTTGTTGTTTTTTTAATTAATTTTGCTTATTCTATTTATTGAGCTTTTTCAGTATTAACAGAAAAAAAGGTTACAATTTCGATAGCGATTAAGGCAAGAAACTGGCATGAACTGAAATTTGTTTCATGAACTGGCAGTTTTGAGATTTTTATTATGTGTTGTTCCATACTAGTGGAAAGAAACATCTAAAATACACTTTTAAGTGTTTATTTTACACACTTTAAAGGAGAACTTGGTAACTTTTTTAACTTAATAAAACTGTCTAGAAATCATTTGGATGGTTAAACAACCTGTTCTGGTGATATTGGTGACTTTCCCCGCTCCCCCCAGCGTTCCCAGGCGGAAAACCAACCTTGCAACTAGGGGACTACCGTCCCGGCAAGATAGAAATTAGTGATGGGTCGTTCGCGAATGAGCCGGATCTAAGAGCCGGCTCTTGTCGGTGAACGACGGGAGCCGGCTCGCATGTCTGAAGAGCCGACTCTATATTTAAAAATATAGCCTATATAAATTAAATCATTATGTAGGCTAATAATGAAATAATGAATGATTTTAATTGCATTTAAAATAATTGACTAATTCAAAAACATAATTATATAGGCCTAAAGGCGCACACACATTTGTTTCGACTGTCTGATCAGCTTCACATTCTGTTCCTGTCAATCATACACGTGATGTCAACCAATTAAACTGCATGAGGGAGGGCAGAGCAAACTCACAAACACACACTAGAGATGCGGAAAAACCGCGGATCAGGCGGATGATGTGACGAAAAATAATATTTTAATTAAATTCGGGCGGGCGGCGGTTGAACCAATCAAATGAAAAAAGTTTCAATAGTACAGCTGTCAGTACTATTGGAGGAGGCCGTCTGGGTTATTTTGTTATTTTGTTTCGATATTAATTATATTTTAAAACAGCCAATCGTAGCCTACCACTGTGGAATAGGCATTTAAAAGAGAGACAGATCATGGTCTGATATGACTCAGAAATGACATCGGGCAATTGCAGCGCAAGATGTTCAGAAGAACGCAAGAGCTGAACTTCTACAAGCTCAATAATATCCACATTAAAAAGTAAAAAAAGAAGGTAAGAAAAATAGTCAGTCATAACTTTGCCAATTTATTAGATGTGCAAGGCAAGCAGGCTAGTTTTTGGGTTGTTATGGACAATTAAAAATGTGAATATTCACGTTGCACAGTTGTGTGGTGGACTTTAAGCGAGTTAAAACATATTTTTTAAAGAGCCGTTTGTGAGTCAAAAAGAGACGGCTCTTTTCAGTGAGCCGAGTCAAACGAGCCGGCTCACGAAAAAGAGCCGGAATGCCCATCACTAATAGAAATTGGAAGTCTCGTGAGAAGCGAGAACGAGAACGAGAACGAGCGCGAAACACGAATTGCTTTATGGCAATTCGACATAAACACACGCATGTATGATGTATTACCAGATTACCCACCTCGGTAGTCAGACATAGCTCCACATGATACAGTTGGCTTGCTCCGATCAAAACAAACGCACATGAGCAGCGGTAGAGAGGGGGAGGAGGCCGCCGCAAGTGAGTTTTTTACGACCGTGTTGTGAAATATACACCCCCCCACAGCTGTAGGGGGAGCTCGTGGGGAAAACATGCGGCAACAAAACGGAAAATCAGCGAAGAAGTGACTAGAGTTCGCTAGAGTTGCCGAGTTCTCCTTTAACTATTTGCATCTACACATTTCAATTCAATACATATTTTAAAGGCTGTTTTTTTTTTAACCACAAATCTCCATTTACACCAAACTTGATCTATATTCAGAAGGTTTTTCAGAGGGTTTTGTTCATTTATGATTTGCCTTTATACAAAACTTTATCCTAAAAACATGATTTTTTTCTAGCTGTTGACAGTATTTTCTGATTTAAGAGATATCCAAAATCCTCCCTGTTTAAATCCCCCAGGGAGGGGAATAATTTGTAAATACAAAAAATATATTATTTCCATATGCAATGGAATCTGACCCATTCTTGAAGATTCTGAGGACTGGGTGTTGAAAACCAGCTGTGATTGCATGCAAGATTATACATGTGATTACAAAGGCTGTTGATGTAGTGCTTGTAGAAGTAGAGTAAATCAAAAAGTAATCAACTCAAACTCCTTGCACAGGAAGTGGCCATGGCTGACCACATCGTCTGCATTCATAAACACCCTCTTAATGTCAAACACTCTCAAAGGGAGGGTCAGTGTGTCAAGGGCTTTTGTGTATGTAGGTGTCCTGGTCTATTATTCAGACCACATTTATACAAAGAAAAAATGCATCCTGTCATTTACTTAAAAGGTAATCTTCCAGATCTTCCAGTTAAAAGGAATACCACATAGTCAGCTTTTCCCCTATGATTATATATAAAAAAATTGTCACTACACTTAGCACGAAGAAGGCAGTACATGGATCAGTAGAGCTGTTGTACTAATATTCTGCGTCATTGTGTGTACAGTCGAATATTCAGTACTCCAGACATGGGAAGTAAATATTGAGTAACTGACATTCAAACTAAATCTGGTTAGTTAATCTTTGTATTTTCTTCCAAATGAAGATTGATTTTAGTTGAACTAATGCAATTAGTCATCTTTTTTGAAAATGTAAATGTCTAGTTTTGAAATTGACTAGTTTTTGTGAAGTTGAGGGTGTAAGATTTGCCCATGCAGATTTCACATCGGGTTTAAGTTGGTCAAGTTTGTTGCATTCACCAACAGAAAGCACACAACAGTGTCTTCTCTGTGATCTGTCTATTATATATTGCTAAACTATTAACAATGGACTTTTTTGTCTGTCATCCATAGTGTAGCGTCTGGACCAATCTGACACAAAATTATTCATTATAGATAGGCTAATGAACTAGATGTACCGCATCGCGGTACAAAATATGACCGCCGCTCAGGCCTGCACTGGCTTTCCACAAAAATAAATGACGTGGAGTAATTTGGCTGTATTGCGTGTTTATGTATATACCTAAAAAAAGTAATAGTATGTGCATGTCTGTCTGTGTGTGTGTGTGTGTGTGTATGTGTGTGTGTGTTTGTGTATGTGTGTGTCTGTGTGTGTGTGTGTGTGTGTGTGTGTGTGTGTGTGTGTGTGTGTGTGTCTGTGCGTGTATGTATGTGTGCGTACGTGTATGTATGTGTGCGTACATGTGTGCCCGTGTGTGTTTGTGTGTGTGTGTCTGTGCATGTGGATTTGTATGTGTGTGTATGGGTGTGTGTCTGTGCGTGTGGATGTCAGTGTGTGTGCATGCTTGCGTTTCTTTGTATTCCTGCATGTGTGTGTGTGACAGTATCATCCTAAACCAGCAACCCTTCGCTCAACAGCACCATCTACAGGCCGATGAGTGTACAGTCACTAAATGTGCACATAAATGAATTTATTTTATACCCCCCCATGGATGAAATTCTACAAAACTTAGCAGAGGATACCCCCAGAGGATGTCAAGTTAATCATACACATGAAATATGGTGCAGTTCTGAACATCTCCACTGAAGATAGGGGCGATTAAAGCAGAATAATATTGCATTTTCATTTTTTATGGGAGGGGCGCAAATCACAAATGAGTGATTATGGGCTAGGTTGATGTGGGCCCTTAAGAGCAACATACCATAAAAATTTCTTCATCCTCGTTGCCACGGTTCAGGTAGTTATTTAGGAAAAACTGCATTTTTTTGGGTTTGGGGGGGCCCAGCGCGGGGGGGGGGGAGTGGCCCCCGGGGACCAAACGAAATTTTTCCGTAGAAGTCTAGTGGGGCTACATGCCCACCAAATTTCATGTTCCCCGGTGCTTCGGTGTCCCTGGTATCGTTGACGAAAAATTTACGGGGGCCCCAGCTCAGGGGGGGAAGTGGCCCCCGGGGACCAAACGAAATTTTTCCGTAAAAGTCTAGTAGACCAACATACCATAAAAATGTCTTCATCCTCGGTGCCACGGTTCAGGTAGTTATTTAGGAAAAACTGCATTTTTTTGGGTTTGGGGGGGCCCAGCGCGGGGGGGGGAGTGGCCCCCGGGGACCAAACGAAATTTTTCCTTAGAAGTCTAGTGGGGCTACATGCCCACCAAATTTCATGTTCCCCGGTGCTTCAGTGTCCCTGGTATCGTTGACAAAAAATTTACGGGGGCCCCAGCGCGGGGGGGGGGAGTGGCCCCCGGGGACCAAACGAAATTTTTCCTTAGAAGTCTAGTGGGGCTACATGCCCACCAAATTTCATGTTCCCCGGTGCTTCGGTGTCCCTGGTATCGTTGACGAAAAATTTACGGGGGCCCCAGCGCGGGGGGGGGAAGTGGCCCCCGGGGACCAAACAAAATTTTTCTGTAAAAGTCTAGTAGACCAACATACCATAAAAATTTCTTCATCCTCGGTGCCACGGTTCAGGTAGTTATTTAGGAAAAACTGCATTGTTTTGGGTTTGGGGGGGCCCAGCGCGGGGGGGGGGGGAGTGGCCCCCGGGGACCAAACGAAATTTTTCCTTAGAAGTCTAGTGGGGCTACATGCCCACCAAATTTCATGTTCCCCGGTGCTTCGGTGTCCCTGGTATCGTTGACGAAAAATTTACGGGGGCCCCAGCGCGGGGGGGGAAGTGGCCCCCGGGGACCAAATGAAATTTTTCCGTAAAAGTCTAGTAGACCAACATACCATAAAAATTTCTTCATCCTCGGTGCCACGGTTCAGGTAGTTATTTAGGAAAAACTGCATTTTTTGGGGTTTGGGGGGGCCCAGCGCGGGGGGGGGAGTGGCCCCCGGGGACCAAACGAAATTTTTCCTTAGAAGTCTAGTGGGGCTACATGCCCACCAAATTTCATGTTCCTCGGTGCTTCGGTGTCCCTGGTATCGTTGACGAAAAATTTACGGGGGCCCCAGCGCGGGGGGGGAAGTGGCCCCCGGGGACCAAACGAAATTTTTCTGTAAAAGTCTAGTAGACCAACATACCATAAAAATTTCTTCATCCTTGGTGCCACGGTTTAGGTAGTTATTTAGGAAAAACTGCATTTTTTGGGTTTGGGGGGGCCCAGCGCGGGGGGGGAGTGGCCCCCGGGGACCAAACGAATTTTTTTTTTAGAAGTCTAGTGGGGCTACATGCCCACCAAATTTCATGTTCCCAGGTGCTTCGGTGTCCCTGGTATCGTTGACGAAAAATTTACAGGGGCCCCAGCGCGGGGGGGGAAGTGGCCCCCGGGGACCAAATGAAATTTTTCCGTAAAAGTCTAGTAGACCAACATACCATAAAAAAAACTTTGACAATCCCTATATGACCGCTTTCGCTAGCTACGCTAGCGGCGGTCATAATAATCCAGCAAACCACCTTCGCCCAAAGTAACACCCAGACATGAAAACCATTTACCACCACAAGGAATGTGAAGAGTAACTCGCACTCAATTTCCACATAGGAAAGGCACATAAAGCCCATAAAGCTTTGCAATAAAACCAAAAAGACTTTTCTTCATTAATTTATAGACCAACTGTTCTATAAATGAACATTTCCCCAAGACATTGGGTGAATGATCATTACTGTCTTGTGTCGTGTCTTTTGTACTGTATACTGTTTTATGCATGCTTTATGAAAAAACACTAGATAATGTAAACGTATTGGTGCCATGCTTCCTATCAAATTAATCCATGTGTGATGCCCTGCACATTGGTGTATATCACTTCCTTATAGCATGCATTGATTGTTTGTTATATAAATCAAAACATAAAGGGGCACAAACTGCCAGCTTACTCCAATCATGCAAACGAGTCAGCTTCTAAACAAAAGAAGTTTTCCCGCTGGAAAATTGCACCTTTCTCATTGGTCAAGCCAAACTTGAGAGGAGTGATCTCCCTTGGGAGTTAAAGGGCACTGTCGGAATGACCTCCCTCTCTCTTAAATCTTCTCCTGGTTGCTGTGCGTGTGGGACCAGAAAAACTCGATCTGACTGCGAGGTCGCGAGCCGACAGGCCTCAACATCAAGCCGTGTGTAACCATCAGGACTTTCTCCTTAGGCTGCATATCCGGACGCCAGTTCCACAGCTAAGGCAATGCAAGTATATCATAATTAACTAACTAAACAGCAGTTTAGTATAAGTTGTTAACCCCTTTGTTAAAAAAGGTGCTTTGAAGTAAGAAACTGTTGGTTCTTTCAGATGGTTAAATTACTCTTTCCATAGCTTCATTCCCTGTTTCTGTTCCGGTTTCATTCACTTTCACTTTTCCATTACCCATGTATGCGTGATTTGTGTAGGCCTAAAGTGTATATTTAGATTAGTTATGTGTTTGTGATTTAGTTAAATAAAGCTTTTGTGTACTTTCTTGAGAGTTGATTCTGGTCTGCTTATATATCAACGCCAATTTAAAGTGCCCTTATTATGGATTTTTGAAAATTACCTTTCATGTAGTGTGTAACATAGCTCTAAGTGAATGACAACATCCTGCAAAGTTTTAAATCTGAAAATGCACCATATACTGTATAAAGTTATTGTCTTTCTAAAGTAAGAGTCGACTCTTGAGTCAATGAAATTAATCGTTTTTCAAACGAGTCATAATCCGTTTCGTAGTGATGTTGAGAAGAAACATTAGCGTATTGATTGCGCAGACAACAGGGAAAACTTGAACCTCAAACCAGCAGCTGATTCCTGTGGATACTGGATAGCATCATGTCGAGAAGACGCTGTGCTCTACAATGTGAAGGTAAAGCCAGTTTTTTTCACTGCTCAAGGACAAGCATGTGAAGAATCAATGATTAAAATTCATCTTTACCACGATACCACAGCAGTATAATCCTAAACTTTTGCTGTGTTCCCTTTATTTTACTGACTGCTTCTCAAATCTCAGAGTTCAGTGTAGGATTCGCAAACTGCTTGCTCTTGAAATATGGTGTACAAAATACTTAGTTTGGAGTTTTATATTGTGTAGGTCTCCTGCAAACTGGTTAACTCATATTATAACTGCCTTACTGAAATACTTCTGCTAATCAGTTGTGGGCCACTATTACCTAAAACTGTGTCTATTCATGCAGATTGTCTGTCGTTCTCACTATTTTGAGTAAAGATTAAGCATGGAGCAAGATTTGTTTTACCAATGTTTATGTTGCAGTCATTCACGCTAGAGCTTGGCTAATGTATGCACTGTTATTGAAAAATACTTGGTAAATAAATAAGTATAAGTAAAATAATCAGTTTGTTGATGGACATGCACTTGTTAATGCTGATGGTGATGAATTACAGTTGCAACATCCCATAATGTACCTAAAACTGAGTAGTGTATCACTGAAACGTCCTACTAGAGTTGTCCTTGCGATGGAGGTTCGGGTTGAATAAATAGTTCTTCCAATGTTTCATCATCGGACTCATGCTCGCAGTGATATGGTAAAATCGACGTCATTGTTCGTTGCTGTGTTTAGTTTGTGGTGTAGGAAGCCTCAGGACAAGCAGAGCTGTCGTTCTTATGGCAATGGGCATGTAGACCAATCACAACAGACTAAGCTGTATGGCCAATCAGAGCAGAGTAGCTCGTGGAAAGGAGGGATTTAGAGAGATTGATTCATCTGACGAGTCGTTTGAGAATCATTGAAAATGTGGTGATGTGCAAATGTATATTATGAGAAAATTAAACAGTTTTTTTTTTACCTTTGATGCATGTAAACCCGTTGAAGGAGACTACAAAACAACATTAGGAAACTTTAAAATAGCATAATAGGGGCACTTTAATTATTGTGAATGCTAAGAAAGCTACATGCTAAGAAAGAGTTATTTTTCTGTGGCCATGAAAACATCCTTTCTGAGAGTTGACAGACCATCAATTCTGAGTTTCCGCAGGACAAACAGATTAATTCATTGCAATATTAATTCAGCTACAAAAAGTTAATTCGATTAATTGATCCAAATATTTCTAATGAATTATTCATATTTCCCTTTTGAGCTAATTTGCTACAACACAGATCTAGATGCGATTGTATAGCTTGGCAGTATCTATATTTAATGTGAAAATTAAACTATTTTATGAGGTGAAAATTTCGTAGGAATACGTACAATGTGATTTGTAGAAAAACATACGATTTTTAGAAAAAGGTAAGTATGAAGGTCCACCCCTAAACATTAAGCAGATCGTATGAAAATGTAAAAGACTGTCAAATTTCATATAAATTAGTCACTAATTTGCTAAAACGTTAAATAGTTATAAATCGCCACGAGTTCATGTTTGCTTTATCCAGCAGAATGTATAAATGTTAATCGCACTATAAATGTCCTCAGGATTGCCACTGGCTTGGCTTTAAGCCAGGTAATTTTATATTTTTCTTTAGTGTGTCAGTAGGAAATATAAGTTTACATTTCCAAACATTAATTTTGCCATTAATTGTAATAAACCAGTGTGATTTTTTTATGCACAAAGAGTCATTATCTGAGACTGTACTCTCTCATAAGAGAGTCTCACACAAAGAAGAGGTGTGGCCATGGGGAGTGCATTTGCATCCTCTTTTGCAAATCATTATATGGCCTTTTTTGAAGAAAAATGTGTGTATTCAAATCATGTTATTTCCCCCAATATACTGATTTGGAAGAGATATCTGGATGATTGCTTTTGTCTTTTCATGGGTGACATGTTTCAACTTAACCCTTTTTACCAATATTTAAATAATTGCTATGACTTTTTACTTTTACCATGGCCTTTGATCCAAACCAAATTAGTTTCCTAGATTTGTGGATAAT
The DNA here is from genome assembly GCF_964197995.2 of Scardinius erythrophthalmus. Lineage (NCBI taxonomy): Eukaryota > Metazoa > Chordata > Actinopteri > Cypriniformes > Leuciscidae > Scardinius > Scardinius erythrophthalmus. The sequence continues at coordinate 36,145,557 of NC_138231.1, read as the reverse complement.
TCGGGACGAAAATGATCTATATACAAAAAAAAAAAAACTACCACTCACAATGCGCTTCTGAGAGTTGACTCTTATCATCCGTTACCCTTAAAGAACAGTCTTCCTTACAGCCAAATGTTTCGATTAAAAAGAATGTGTAGTAGATTAAAATAAGAATCTTGCTGTTATAAAGAAATGTTTTCATTGTAGAGGATACAATCCTAAACAAATACAAATAGCAGAACAGTCTCGCTCAGATCTATTAAAGCAAAAAGTCAAAAAAGACTTTCTGCTATTTTTACAACTAAATATACTAAACCTGCAGAACAAATCAAAAATATAATTAACCAACACTAGTCTTACATTGGATTGCCAGATTGCCAGGAATATGCCAGAGTTTTTCTAGGATCCCCCTCTCACTGTGTTTAAACGTGGTCGTAATTTGAGAGATTATTTAGTGAGATCAGACTGGTCTCCTCCACCTGTAACAACACAAACTACATTAAAACCATTTCTATGGGGCAAAAATACTAGCGTGCCTAAGCGTTATTATTTTTTATAGTAACACCAATATTAATTCCCCTACAATACAGTAGATGTGCTGGAGACCTGAAATGGTAAAGCTGTAGTTGACAGGAAAATGTAAAGCTTTTCCCTGATTGAGTGACATGAGAAGTATTGCAAAGACTGTTTGAAAGTACCCACAACATTGTGTAAGAGCAGGAAGGGAGTAACACAGATAAATTAAGAAAGGAAAAGAAACTGAGGGAGTGAAAGTCATTGGGACAACATGTCCAGATGTCCATGATGGTGTGATGCAGGGAGCCAATATAAAAAGCAAACATCAATGTACACATCACTGCATCACCTCATCTAGAATATTCCTTTTGTCTCACTCCCACTCTCCACGCTAGCCAATCCACTAGCACAGGAAGCTTTTAAGAGTCCTTGAGTCAAGTAGCAGTGGATTTCCAAACTTGTTTGAACTGAGTATGTGGCATTTAAGTGGCATGTAAATGAGATTTGCATCCATGCGAGGAATCATTAGTATATGCTAAACCACTCAATGACGTAAACAATAATCTTGTTAAAAAACACTTTTTCAAAATTGCATGTGTTGGATTCTGGAGGTGGTAAACAAGCTAAGACATTACATACTCGACAACTAATGCCCAAAGTAGTTGCCCTGTATTTCATCCATTTGCCAGACTCATTTTCAAGTAATATCGCTCAAATAGTTACTCTGGGTATAATCTCCTTTGAATCTATTGCGTTCAATAAGCCACTTCACCACTCAGGCTCCATCTTAAGTGAGAAGGCATCACAAATATGAATTACATAAGGTTACTTGTGAGCTGAAAGCTCTGCCTTGTAATATTCTCAATAATGTTTCAATAGCTCCACTGTGAATGCAGTCATTGCTGTAGATCTGCTGAATGACACAAGAGTACTAGTCAAAGCAGTCTTTTATCAAAATGAGAAATCCCCTATGAGCTTCTCTATGAAACATAATGTGCATATGCCACATTACAAAATAGTTTTTATTATATTACATTATATTATATCAAAAACCCTGATTCATTCAAGAATAACTGTCTTTATGATCAAGTCATTTGATTCATTTACTCAACTGATTTGGGTAAAAATGCTTATTGATTCAGGAATGAAACAAGTGATTGTCTTTATGAGTCATCTGAATAATTCACTCAACCTATTGATTAAAAAAATGCTGATTCATTCAGGAAAGTAACTTTATATATCAGTTGCTTGGATTTTTTTTTTTTTTTTTTTTTGCAGTATTGTGTCTGAAATGTAAGTTAGTCAATATTACCTGTTGTATAAAAGCAATTTTATCAAAACCTTTTTCCCACAGTTACCATTTCTGCTGACAAACTATTTCACCTGTAAATTCACTATTGTAATCATAACCACAGCAGACTTGTCTCCTTCCATAAAAAATAGTATCTGTCATACCCGTTTTGACTTGCAGAACATTGGCCAAAAATCTTACATTCAAAACTAATTTGTGCAAAACCACAAAATGTAGACTTGCCAAACCCAGTATGTGGTCAACTCGTCACAGGTACAATACAATAAATGAATGTTAGAATAGAAACAGGCATGCATGTGTCAATTTAGTGTCAGTGAAAATATATATGAAGTAAAAACATTTAATACATTAATTAATTATTATTATACTGAATTCTACTATTACTGCGAAAAATAATAATAATAAAATAATACACTTAGTTAATTAAAAAATTAACATAAATGACATGCAAAATGAAACATTTCAAGGTTAAAACTTACACAGGAAGCTGAAACACATACCATTAGTCACTGACATGATCAACAGAGACCTTCACTTTGAAGCTTCTTCCAGATACCTCTCACATCTTCATTAAAGGAGTCTAATTTACAGAAGCTGACAAATACGCAGCATTGTGTAATCCTCACAGCTGCTGTTGGACCTTTTAATTGGCATTTCGACATTTTCGGTTTATACCCCTTACAGGTAATTCACTGGGAAGTTTTCATCCCAGCTGTGTTTAAGTGTTCAAATTGGTCTCAGCTCTGTTGCTTCTTTTGTGTACCCATAATGAGTCATCCTTTCAAAATGCGGTGTCGATGACCGTAGTCAGAGACTCTCTGAAAAGGCCCAGACTGCACACGGGGCGCCATCAGCAGCGAATGCCATTCACAGTGTGTAAGGGATAGGTCAAATCAATAGAGTGTTTCCCCTATTTTCCTGTCAACCTCCATTGTTTTCTCCGCTCTGAAAGCTTGCAAACACACTCACAAAAAGGCTGCCAGCCCTAAGGCTGTAAATATAGCAGGTGACCTGTGCAGCTAGTGGAGGATGGGAGAATATTTGGAGAAATGGCAGGGAAAATGACGCCAAGATCAGGCGATTAACACAGCGCAGAGGGCGTAGCGATGTGAGAGGGGGGCTGGCAGCGGAGGAAAACGGCACACCTGCTCAAACTCATTCTCCAGTCAGAGAGAAAATGATAGAAAAGAGGAGAAGAGGGACTATGAAATTGAAAGAGAGAGAAAGAGAACGAAAGCAAGGGAAGGAGAGTAATGGACGTGTAGATATGAAGTTTGGGACAATCTCTTCCTCTGTCACGTATACTTATTACACACTTTCACCCACATCAATACACTTGCAATCCTGGCAAGTGGATCTGTGTGATTTTTAACCAGGTCCAATTGGCAAACGAATTGTTCATCGGAGTCAGATCTTCTCACTGAATCGTTTCAAATGGTTCACAAATAAATTTGTTCATGAATCAGGCTGAATCTGTCGGAGTCAACTCACCGAACCTTGAACCATATCTTTTCTGACATGAGCAGGTTTAACGATTCATAATATTTCTTAACCAAAAACTGTGTCTTTCTGACATGTTAACCTGGTTCATTACAAGTTTGAAATCTCACTGACTCATTAAGCGAGAACAGACTCTTTCAGACATGTGTGACCCATAAATAGCTGGTTCTGTTTAATTCCTACTGACCGCCAGAGGCATTGTAAAAACTATTGGATTATCGCAGCGCCAGCCAGATAGGTTGAGAGAATATACCAACAAAGTCACGTAGTGATGTATGCTGAGCCCTGTGGGGTTATAAGCCAAAGTAGCTCAGCACTCTGCCTCTTTTGCTTTCTCGCCTGGTTGAGATAGGTTGTTTTTGGATGAGTGAAATATTTGCGGTGTCAAGTGCAGCTTGCAAGAGCAGTGAGATATCGTCCTCACAAGCTGTGTCAGCACAAATCTACGCCACTTCAACCGATTTTATGTATTTTAGCACCATTTTGTTGAGTTTTGATTTTCTATTTGAGTTTATATTGCGTTCGTAGGGAACACTCTGCACTCTCAGTGCAATCCGGTGGCTGGTGTTTTCCGCGCTTATAAGTTAACAGGCTCCCGTAAACATAATCATCTATTCAGCTGTTCTGAGTGTTTTTATGTTATGTTATACTCTGTGCCCCTCGGGTTCAATCCGTCGGCCATTTTAGATATATTTTCTTTTTCGTGAGATATTTGTTGCCATTGCCTGTCAGTTTACCCGAGGGAATGGTATTATTTTTATTAATTTTCCTGTCTGTTTTTGTTAATTCATTATCATCATCCAGCTTAACTTTAAACCTTACGGTGCTGTCCAAGGGTGTTATTAGCGAGTAACTATGGCTCACAGCTAGATTGCCACTGGTTTTCCACTGACTTGTAAGCTGTGCCCTAATAATCTTCTCCCGGACGACGGTCATGTCGACGACATCTGCCGTTGTGTTTGGGTGTTCAACATCTGAGAGAGGCTCTCACAGACCTGTGTCTGCACTACAGACCTTTACCTATCTTCCTGGCGGAAGCTAGTTATTTTAGATTATAAAGTTATAAATATGTGTATTTTTCTTGCAAAAACCCATGGCTTCTCTTCAGAAGGCCTTTATTAACCCCCCAGAGCCATGTGGAGTATTTTTATAATGGATGGATGCACTTTTTTGGGCTTAAAATTTTCACCAGCCATTCACTCCCATTAAAAAGCTTGGATTAGCTAGGATTTTTTTTTTTTTTTAACATAACTCCGATTGTACTTGTCTGAAAGAATAATGCCATGTACACCTAGGATGGCTGAGAGTGAGTAAATCATGGGGTAATTTTCATTTTTGGGTGAACTATCCATTTAAACGTGGCCTGACAGATCGCTCAATCAGCATTTCGACCTAGGAAAGAACTTTTATAAAACAGCTTAAGAACAATCGTGTCAAATAACATCAAATTTACCTCAGAAAAGCCATTCAATGCTCATAAACTCGTTAGTCAGCAAGAAAAATAACTATAGAAATGGGCATTTTGCTAAATATGTGCACTACATCACATAATCCTTATATTTTTACTTGACCTGTTGTCTGAGAAAGAATGGAACGAGCTAAAAATTTAATTCAACACTGCCCGTATAATTGCATATTAAGAGTTGCCTTTCACCAAATTTACCTCTCAGATATTACTAATTAAGAATAGATTGGGTGTGTGCAAGACATACAACAACGTTTATAGGATGCATTAGGAGGAGGCCAAACTATACTCATTGGCCAAGTGATGCTGACATTATTATGGTCTGTGACACTGGCTTAGATTCTGTGTAAAGAACAATTCTGTGGGACTGTATGTAGTTCTCAAGTTGGAAAAGCAATTCAGTTCCTACTTTAAGTGAATCTTAGTTCCCAAGATGGATGAAAATGCCGATGCTGTAAAAGTAGGGCAGACGTGACAACACATGACAAAATTAAAACGCGTTTATTCTTTTGTGGCACTTAAAAATATTGTTCGGTGCCCATTTTTCCCCCTATAGGAGCCAATGCAGTCTGCCTGGGTCAAAACAACACAAACATACACGGTGCATAACTTTCAACCATCTAATTATATTCTGAGTTGCTAGTGTTATTTCAGCCATGTTTGAAGTGTGACTGAATCGCTGGCTTCAGTCTGCCGCTAGCAGACCACAGAAATTGAATTAGGCAGTAAGCAATATTAAAAAAGGGCAGAGGAATCCCCATGGGCCTCCCTTAAAACATTGAGTCAGTCAAAACTTTAATTAAACTTTCATTACACACACAAAGTGTACTTTTGCTTTTCATAATTCTGGGACAAGCAAAGTCTGCGCTAATACAAATTCCAACTGAAAGGTTGTGTTAATATTGAAGCAGGTTATTGTGAGTCTACTTTATGTGCAAAGTTAAATATCACAGAAGATTTGTCTGATTTGGTTCATTTTGAGAAACAAACTCAGTGAGGAAATAATGAAATTAAAGCTATTAAAAGAGTTTTATCAGAAATTTTACAGGATTTTGCCACTGATATTTCTTTATAAATTAATATATACAGGATGGCTAACATCCTGTACGCATAATTTATCATGTATTTTGTATTTGATGTAAAGGTTTGTTGGGATGCACACAAAAAGAAACAAGAGTAACATCACATTACATCACCCATCCATGTTATTACAGGGTTGACAAATCTTGAAAAGTCAACCTGAAAACCTCACAGACTATATTACTCAATATTTAGAGGAGTATCTCATCATTTATGCATCAAAGCGTGGCATGGTGCGAAATGCTACCTGATAGGACCTTCACCGTGCAGCAAGAGGCAGCAACTTTTGTCTGTCTGCTTCTCAGATCTTTCTGTTCCCCTACTGTGTGCTGGAGGGGGCAACCAGGAATATGGCAATTCTTTTCACACTCTTTACGAATATGTTAGTGTCTGCAGACTGAACAGGGCTCCTGAGGTGAGAGTGCGAGTGGGTGAGAGAATAAATTAGTGAGAGGTGTGAACAGCAACGGCAGAAGGAATACACGCTCATCAATAAAATGTCAAACAACACTGGGTTTTGTACATACACAAGTGTTTTAGCAGTGTCATTTTAATCATTTTATATGTAATGGGTTTTTAAATCTACTGTACCATAACTTTTTTTACTTCCATTTACTTTTATTTATATATTGGATGAGAGAAAATCTCTTTCATATGTTAGTAATATAGAAAATAGCTCAAATATTTCCAAATGAATCAGGATTAAATTAAATCAAGAGCTTGTGAATCTGAATTGAATGTGAAAATCTGTATCGATATAGTTTTCAGGCACCATCAAGTCAAAAATCTTTTAAAACTTGTCTCAATACATCTGCATTCAATTCCAGTCTGTTGTGCCTGTCTACATTGTAAAACTTTTGAAGACAATAAAAAAATAAAATGTGTCTGATTGGGGTCAGACAAACCTAAAAGCAGTCAAATTATACAAGACTGATTATTAGTACAACATATTTTCATAGTAAATATTCTCAATCTGTGGCATTGAACTGTTTGTTTGATCATCCTAGCAACACTGGCTTGAATTTGGATTTGGGATGAGCAAAACATATCTCATATTTTCAAAATCAAACCCAGCGACTAGTCTTGTTTTAAAAATATGGGTTTTTCACATCACTACTCCAAACTCACACTAGTGCTTAATGTTACTATGTTATAGAGCGAGTGTGTCCACACTTTTGGAAGTTGTCTGTATAAAATACCCAAAATTACACCCTTCACCTTTAATACATTTTAATTTAAGATGTGACTGATCCAAGTAACTGCAGTAGTGTTGACCGGTTTTACAGAGTCTGACCTACAGCAAGAACATGATGCGGTACATGGGTGATCCGGTTGAGTGTGAGAGGTGCTGTGATGGAGCGGCCCACCCAAGCACTCAGAGGTGAATATGTGGGTGAGCGGACTGTGTAACGGTCAGTGATACAGATGGAGAGAGCAGTATGTGTCCTGGCAGTGACATACGAATCTATGAGCAGTTCAACCACCATGTCACAGGTACACACGTGGGTGTACTGTAACTACGGCCACTTTTACATCAGGGGTTGTTTTTTATTCAAATTTTATTCAGACTTTATTTCTCAAATTTTTATATGAAGGTTACAAACTGTCATGGAAACTTTTTTTGAATGTTTTCTTCATTTATTTTCAACTGCTACAATATTTGACAACACCATTTAATTTTTTTAAAATAGTATTTTATCCATTTCCTGAAAAGTAGACATGAGATTTTCACCAAACAGCGAAAATGTAGTTTAATATTTAAGCTACTGAGTGGGGGCCAAGGGTGAGGGGTTTTGAGGGGGCCCAAAAATTTCAGTAACACTTTATTTTAAGGTGACTTAGTTACAAATTACTACATGTATAGTAATAACAGAAAATTATGCATAATTACAAGTAACTAACCCCAAACCCTAACTCTATAGTAAGTACATGTAGTTAATTAATATTACTCACTTATTTAATTACAATGTAACTACGTCACTTTAAAATAGTGTTACCGCTTCCGTCCTTAAAATATGAAAATGATTAAATTAAAATATGTTATCAATAAAATATTTATATTTCTTTAAGAATCATATTACAAAGTGTTTTTTTTCTAAAAGATAATAAACCGTCAAAATCTATTTCGAAAAATAACTGCATAATACTGCATATTTGCCTCTAATAAAAATAAAATAAAGAATAAACTCTTTAAAAAGGTTAGTGTACATGGTTACAAATAGGCCTATTATTTATGCAAATATTATTTAATTGTCTGTATTTAATATGCTATTTATTTATTGTTATTTTTAAACCATAAATGTGTTTATTTGAAAGACATTTGAGATACAAAGAGATACATTAAGATATTTTTATTTTTTGTCTGAGTATGTATTAATTTGTTCTAAATCTGAACAGTACGAGGCCTTCGGTCTGATGTTTGCTTGCAGTTTAGTCAATTTCTCTTTCTTTCTCTCTCTGCATTTATGATTCTGTCCCTGGAGGAGCAAATGTCTGACGCCAAAGAAAAGCTCTTCGCTGGCATCTCATTTGCCCTGGTTTGTTTTGAATTGAAGCTTTTGAGTTAATAATTTAAGAGCAATGACTCTCATACATGAATCATTGTCAGGTTAGCATGCATGAGCTATAGGTGAGTGCTTGGAAAACTCAATTTAACATCAAATAACCATCACCAAAATCAGATCATGCAGCGTGGAAGCAGGGTACAGTGCCCTCTAAAAGTTGATCTCAAAACAGCAGCTTGCGCATCTCACATTAATATGCCTTCTTCACAGCTCACCTTTCTGCAATCTGAATCATTGTTTGTTGTAATCTTAAAACATATGCCTGGAAAATGAACAAATCAAGTCTTTGAACAATCATAATCATCTCTCCAATAAAGGGAAAGCAACAGTCACGGCGGCCCGACTGTGTGCTAAATTGTTACATTACATCTGATCAGAGCCTCCGGTGATTCCCCTCGCACGCGAAAATGTGTGTTTCTGCCGCCTTCTTGCTTTCTTTTCGTTCTGCATGGCTAATGGAAGACGCAGATGAGGCTTTGAAAAGGTTTCACGGAAAAGACTCTCTCCTCTGCTCCCCAGAGAGACAGGACGGGAGAAGTCTCTCTCATCTGCGGTTCCACTTCATTTGAGTCCGTGAATGCAGTGAATGGATATGTAATTGTTCAGAGGCTGCAAAATAATGGGATCACTTTGAAATAAAACACAAAGTTAGACAATGGTAATTTAATACACATACTTTGTGTGTGTGTGTGTGTGTGTGTGTGTGTGTGTGTGTGTGTGTGTGTGTGTGTGTGTGTGTGTGAGCGTGTGTGCGTGTGTGTGTGTCCGTGTGTGTTCTTTCTAAAAGGTCCTGGTTTCTCTAAAATCTAATGATTGTATGTTAACTCCTTCCCACTGTGTCCTCATCCTGGAAGAGTGCAGCACAGTCGGGATGGGAGTTTACTTGTTGTGGTGCACTGCTGTCATACTTCAACTCCCTACAGATTGTTCTGGAACTGTAATATAACTATTAAACATGTTTTAAAGGTCTGGGAACTTCATTAAATCATTTGGCCCATGCAAAATTATGTCTCATCCAGGAAAAACCAGGAGGAATTGTGGTTGAAACCATCTTTTGTTTAGGACAGGTGGAGAGAGTTTCTTTCCCATGCATTCACAATAAATTGATGCAACAAATATGTATACTGCTGAGAAAACAACCCAAGATTGGTTAGCTGGACTCCAAGCTGGTTAGGCTGGTCTGTTTTAAATGAGCTTTTGTAACTTTTCAGGTCAGCTAGAGTTAGCAGGTTAGCATGGTATCCTCTTATATTTTATTCAATGTGTTCACATTTACCATTGTTCAGTGAATTTTCGTGGACGGAATTCGGTCATTGCAATAGGAATCCATGTTATGGGAAACTTCACATGATGCTGAAAGTTTTCCCCATCCAGATTTGGCAACAATTTTCAAGTTGGTCATACAAACTAGATGTACCGCATCGCGGTACAAAATATGACCGCCGCTCAGGCCTGCACTGGCTTTCCACAAAAATAAATGACGTGGAGTAATTTGGCTGTATTGCGTGTTTATGTATATACCTAAAAAAAGTAGTAGTATGTGCATGTCTGTCTGTGTGTGTGTGTGTGTGTGTGTGTGTGTGTGTGTGTGTGTGTGTGTGTGTGTGTGTGTGTGTGTGTATGTGTGTGTGTTTGTGTATGTGTGTGTCTGTGTGTGTGTGTGTGTGTGTGTCTGTGCGTGTATGTGTGCGTACATGTGTGCGCGTGTGTGTTTGTGTGTGTGTTTCTGTGCATGTGGATTTGTATGTGTGTGTATGGGTGTGTGTCTGTGCGTGTGGATGTCAGTGTGTGTGCATGCTTGCGTTTGTTTGTATTCCTGCATGTGTGTGTGTGACAGTATCATCCTAAACCAGCAACCCTTCGCTCAACAGCACCATCTACAGGCCGATGAGTGTACAGTCACTAAATGTGCACATAAAAGAATTTATTTTATACCCCCCCATGGACGAAATTCTACGAAACTTAGCAGAGGATACCCCCAGAGGATGTCAAGTTAATCATACACATGAAATATGGTGCAGTTCTGAACATCTCCACTGAAGATAGGGGCGATTAAAGCAGAATAATATTGCATTTTCATTTTTTATGGGAGGGGCGCAAATCACAAATGAGTGATTATGGGCTAGGTTGATGTGGGCCCTTAAGAGCAACATACCATAAAAATTTCTTCATCCTCGGTGCCACGGTTCAGGTAGTTATTTAGGAAAAACTGCATTTTTTTTGGTTTGGGGGGGCCCAGCGCGGGGGGGGGGGGGGAGTGGCCCCCGGGGACCAAACGAAATTTTTCCGTAGAAGTCTAGTGGGGCTACATGCCCACCAAATTTCATGTTCCCCGGTGTTTCGGTGTCCCTGGTATAGTTGACGAAAAATTTACGGGGGCCCCAGCGCAGGGGGGGGAGTGGCCCCCGGGGACCAAACGAAATTTTTCCGTAAAAGTCTAGTAGACCAACATACCATAAAAATTTCTTCATCCTCGGTGCCACAGTTCAGGTAGTTATTTAGGAAAAACTGATTTTTTTTTGGATTTGGGGGGGCCCAGCGCGGGGGTGGAGTGGCCCCGGGGCCCAAACGAAATTTTTCCGTAGAAGTGTAGTGGGGCTACATGGCCACCAAATTTCATGTTCCCCGGTGCTTCGGTGTCCCTGGTATCGTTGACGAAAAATTTACGGGGGCCCCAGCGCGGGGGGGGGGGGGGGGAGTGGCCCCCGGGGACCAAACGAAATTTTTCCGTAAAAGTCTAGTAGACCAACATACCATAAAAATTTATTCATCCTCGGTGCCACGGTTCAGGTAGTTATTTAGGAAAAACTGCATTTTTTTGGTTTTGGGGGGGCCCAGCGCGGGGGGGGAGTGGCCCCCGGGGACCAAACGAAATTTTTCCTTAGAAGTCTAGTGGGGCTACATGCCCACCAAATTTCATGTTCCCCGGTGCTTCGGTGTCCCTGGTATCGTTGACGAAAAATTCAGTAAGGTGACAAAAAAAAAAAAAACCTTTGACAATCCCTATATGACCGCTTTCACTAGCTACGCTAGCGGCGGTCATAATTACATATAATTAAGCTGCTTGGTTTGAAACACTGTGTGAGCTGTGCTTCATACATTGCTGCACTATTGACAAAAGACAATGGACCTGTGAAAACTACATGAATCATTGTTGTTGACATCTAACTGGGCAGTGGATCTGTAGTTCCCAGTATGCTTTGCAAGGTACTGCATTAAGAGGGTCAATTTAGGGAAAAGGTGTTTTTTATGTGTTTTTCAGTAAATGGAAAGATGTTGTTAGTTAATGTTAGCGTTTAATGTTCAGTTATGTTAGAAACTTAGAGGACTTTCTGTAATGTTTTTGAATTTTGTGGTTACCATTATGCAGAAGAGTGGCGACTGTGTTTAGGCTGTGGGCTCAGTATTATGCTAGATGTGCAATAAACCTCGTGTTCAGGCAGTGGGCACTCAGTATACACTAAGTGTAAACCTCACTTGCAGACCTGCACAAGTGATAATATATTATTATGTAGTGGTGGAAATTTTGATTCTTTCCAGAGACTTGTTCATTTTCAATTCGTTCACCAAAATAATTCGTTCAGATTCGTTCACTGATTCGTTCAGAGATAATTTCTTCATATTACATATATACTGCAGCAGGTGGCGAAAAAGAGTGTATTTTATGCTATGTTTTAACAAACGTATTTACTTGTTACAAAAAAAAATTTTTTTGGCTTTGTTAAAATGTGTGCCTTATTTACTAAATTAATAACGTAAGTCTAAATAAGTGGTTCAGATGACCAAACCAAGGTTTTCTTGCATAATTAACATTTTAATTGTTTAGTCAGACATACACATTCATAAATCTGAGATTATATTAAACGTTGATGTTCTGTATGTTGAATATGAATATAACAATTATATGTGCACACCTATAACTGCGCTTTGAATGAGATTGAATCACATGCTAAATGACCGATCTACCCAGTACTCTCATTCACGAACGAAAGTACCAGTTAGTTCAATTCGTTCACGAACGAGATCTCTCTCTCTCGTTCAGACTCAAAACAGAGCGATCTCAGTCAGTGATAGGCATATTCGTTCAGTAGATCCAACCAAATACATCCCCCTTCACAGCCCGAACTGAAATGCTACGCAAATGAGACCTAACCAATACTGTCATTTTTTTTGGTTTGTTTTAGTTTTTAGAGAAGTGCATATGACATGAATAAAACGTAATGAATTCATTTTTGATAATACAAAATGAACACAAGCAGTCAAGTAAATTGTTCAAAGTGCAAAATACCATAAAACTAAGACTAAAACACACAAACAAAATATAAGAAAAGCAGGTAACGAAGTGTAAATTTAAATCAAGTAAACAGTCAAGTGCACCCCCCTTAGCTCAAACCAAGTAAAAAATGACGATGTTAATTTGTCTTTGTTATATTTAACGATTAGCTTGCGTTATTAACCTGTTTTCATTACAATGGTAAAGTGTAAATTTCTTTCTTTGATGCAAACATGTTAACGATACAAACCTAGCTCTATCGGTTCGCCACATAGACTGTGGGTTCGCCATCATTATTAGGGCTGGGTTTCGATTCAAATTTCAAGAATCGATTCGATTCCGATTCTCAAGATCTTGAATCGATTATCATTATTCGATTCGATTCGATTCGATCCGATTCGATCCGATCCGATCTTCGAGATTTAGATAATGGTTTTTGAAAAAAGCATTTTTTTCCAGCTGTTACCTGAATTACAGGACTGTAGTTATGCAACATATTGATACTATTATTATAGACATTCAACTGCAAATTAATGGAGTATTGGTGGTTGTAAAGAACAATCCCCCTTCCAGAGTGTTGATACAACTGCTTTCACAAACTTGCACTGGTGTAGACGACCGAGGACGCAGAGGTATATCAGCACCAGTAGACCGATTATTTAGACGCGAACCTGATGTATTATTAAAAATGACATTAAGAATTTTCCAAAAAGCTGTTATAGTTCAGATGCAAATGCACCTTTATTTTTTATTTTAATGATCAACATTTAGAACACATTTGTTCTAAGCCAGTGCAAATGTAAACAGATTGTTGGTTACTGGCTTCACAGTAAACAGAGTAGAGATGCGCGGATGGGCTATTACTTCAACCGCATCACAAAACTCATCCGTCCGCAGTCTCCGCACCATCGTTTTTGACCAATTTTCAAAACCGCACCCGCCCGCCATCCACTTAATGTATGCATACATAACATTTTTTATTTGATTGGTTAACCGCCCGCCACCCATCCGAATTTAATTAAAATATAATTTTTCGTCACGACATCCGCCCGATCCACGGTTTATCCGCGGAGTCCGCGGCTGTAACCGCCAACCGCGCATCTCTACACAGAATGTAAATAAAATTTGAACTTACAAAACCTTTAGAAAACCTTTGCTTTTGTCAAGCTCGTTCTCTGCATTGCTTCTGAACCCGAAATGGTGTCAGATCGCAGCTTTGAGCGTTTCTGGAGTTTTCAAAGCAACCGCATGCTTAACGTTACTGACGTTGTTTTAATGTCCTTCCACCTCGCGCGCATGCGTGAATTCAATGACGCAGCAAGTTAAAGTTCATGGGGAAAATCGATCCTCTGAGTTACGGATCGATCTTTAGAAATTAATATGAAAATCGATTCAGAATCGGTGAATCGATTTTTTCAACACAGCCCTAATCATTATCGTTCAAACAACTGGTTATTTTCGTTCATCAACGACATGTAGGCCTACCAGTTCGTTCAACTCGTTCACAAACGATAAGATCTCTCTCTCGTTCAGACTCAAAAGCAACTCGGTCACAGTCAGTGAAGGGCGTATTCGTTCACTACATCCAACAAATCACATGCTCCGTCACATCTCATACTCGAAGGCCATTGGCTCGAGGTTCATTCTTTGACAGGTTGAAAACACCAGTTCACTGAGCTGCGCATGCGCTGCTAATAGCGCCGCGCTGCTGTGGAGGGAGGGATTTCACATTTCAGTGAACGAGAAATATGAGTCAATGGATTACGTGAACAAGAATGATTCGTTTACCTAAAGGATTCGTTCAAAAAGAACGATTCGTTCACGAACGTAACATCACTATTACTATGTAAAAAATGGTTTTAATTCAATTGAACACTAGGAGTGTCTATCATTAGAAGTGACCGTAGATTTAAATTAACTAAAATTATAATGTTGGTGATTTAAACGTACAGTATGGAATTTTTCGCCACTAGGGGTCGCTAACCTCTTTACAATAACAAAGGCGTAGTTTGATGACGCAACATTTGCTAAGAATTATGGATCTTGTCGTCAACGTCAAGCCGGCCGATCTAATAATGTTTATGGATGACTGAATACATCGATGCTTTTATCATGACTGTGATATGAAGCAGTTCGGGATTGCTAAGAGACAGCTATCAGCTCCACACGCGACCAGGGTTGGAAATTAACTTTTTTGTCCACCTGCCACTGTGGCAGGTGGATTTCAAAATCTACCAGCCACTCAATGTTTTTACCAGCCACTTTCTTGTTTTTAACCGACAATGTGTAACTGCATGTGAAAATTAATACTACAAGATCTACAATACTTAAGCAGTTTATTTAATCTCAAGTCTCAATGAAATACTGACAATTTCTCTTTCTCTCTTATATATTTCTCTTTTTTACCTAGATGTGGCATTTGGATGATTCATGGTCTTTTATGGCTTCCAGTTTTAGGTTTTTAGTCCCAACAATGAAACTAGGGCTGGGCGATATGGACAGAAAGTCATATCCTGATATATTTAGGCTGAATATCGATATATGTATTTTTTCCGCAAAGTGAGAGCAAATGTTCAAAGTCAAAGCCAAATATGACATGTCACAAGTAGTTTTATTGAAACCACACACACAAGTACTGTCCCCCTTTACTTAACATAAATTGTAAGAATATGACTAATAGTAAAGACTAGTACTAATAAATAAACATTAGGCCTATGCTAAAGGTATTAAATAGCAGTCCCAAACTAGTTTTTTTAATACAATGTTGGTATGAGCCACTACAGTCATTTAAAAATATAAAAAGTAACACAAAGAAAAATAAAGTGTCATTTTGGGGTTAATATGGGAACGACAGTTACCAAGGTGAATAGGCCTACACAATACTAACAAGAACTGTCAATGAACCATGGAAACTGCTCCTGGTGAATAGAATGAAAATCATACCTGCATTACTTTTATTTTGTGTAATTTAGAACGTAACGGCGTTGCATGCTCGTAGTTTATTTTGCACTTATACAGTGAGGTGATACACAGCGCGCGCCGCCGCATTTGCGCGTGCAATTGAGTGTACAGGATAACGGCTGACAGGACAAGAAAGTCCGTTTTTCTGAGGAGAAAAGCTTTATTTCAGCGCACACTTATGTCACTGCCTGGTAGTTCCTATTGTGTTGGGTTTTCTGAAGTAGTCATGATGTAACGCCACATGTTTTTTTGAAAGTGTGCCTCCTCTAAAAGTGTCCGCCGTCCGTGTGAAACAGGATGCTATTTTTATTTACCCGCCACGGTGGCCGGTAGGTGAAGCGAGTTTACCCGCCACAACACAAAATCACCCGCATTTGGCTGGTGGCGGGTGCTAATTTCCATCCCTGCACGCGACGCAAGCTCCCGCGGATATAAAAGGAAAATGGACATTTCATTCTACCGAACAACACGCAGAATTACCACTCACAGGTCAGTTTATTAGACAAATTAAACTTGTGAGGTAACGCAGCGCTGTTTCACTTGGTCTAACATTACACTAGCACACTAAACTGCATTTGAATGTGTTGAAAAGTATGTGTTAGTTTGTCTGTATGAGACTAGCAGTAAGCTAGATCAACATTAGAATAACATACAGATCATATTCTAACATTTTATCATTGTTGAACTATATAACATTGATTAGTTTTATGTAAATGTGCTCACCTGTTTAATAAGTACATGTAGGAGCGGTCGAAGTCTCGGACGTGGAGCTCTCGTTTATATACTGTCTATGGGAGCTCTCGGCATCTCGAAAACACCACGCTGATATTGATTCTCATTTTAGTTCTCCTTTTTTCATCCAAAGTCTGCTTGCCATGGTCCGTAATGTTTGAACGAAACAACAACAGCGTGCAAATAGACATTGCGAACTCCACAGTTGTCTGCGTCTGTCGCTTTGGTTAATCAGAGGGCTCTGCTCATGGCTCTGGTTACCATGGCAGTACGAGCGGAAACCAGGGACAACGCGGATATGACGCCATTGACTGCGATAAAACGGAAATAAAGAAACGTGCCGTGTCTAAAAATTAAATAAAAATTTCTCCTGGTTTGAAAGTTGTTGGAAACAGTCGGGATAATGTAAGTACACAACTAAAAAAAATATATAACGTAGATATAGTGATTTTTGCTAATTTTAAAGCAAAAAAGTTACATATTGTGCCTTTAAGGCAGGACAAAAACTAAATGTAGTTTATATCTGACAAAACTTTATAGCAGGAATGACTAAATTATTTTAAATTCATACAACAAGATTACAACAAATTATTTCAAACTAATTCGATGTTGTTGGAAAAATGTAATTCAATTTCGTGGAAAACCTTTCCTTAATTTAATTAAGTTCGTTCAACAGATTATTTTTTTGAGTGTATATCCATGACTGATAAGCAACATGAATGATAAACTTTTATTTTAGAAATTACATTAAATTAAATTGTACATTATTGTGCATTATTTACTTAATATTGCTTATCTGTATATAAAAAGAACTACACAATAATCTGCCAAGCAACCAGACAAGCACTGCAATAATTTTACAGCAATATTAATGAGCATCTGAGTTTATTTTTACTACAGTCAATAAATGAGACAAACAAAAAAAAACACGATGTGGTACAAAGGAAATGTGAAAGTAGCATTCGTTTCAGTCACCTACATAAGCATTCTCATATTTAACACGTTTGACAATGGCATCTCTGCAAGCGATTAGCATTTTAGCAGCAATAGGAAATGTTAAAAGCCCAATGAAGTGCTTGAGTAGAGTGTCAGCTTGTTAATTGTGGGTGCTGTGTGTAATTTGTTGCTGGAAGGTGTGTTCTCTCACCGCCAGCAGGCATGTTAATAATTCAGTTCCTGCAGATTAAGAGATAGACATTTCAGCTCAGAGGGATGGATGGATAAAGAAGAGCATTTGTTCTAGTGCTGGAATGCCTTTTGTCGACATTGCTCTGGTTGAATGCAATGTATCAAAACACAAGACATTTAAATCATTTGTGTTTATTATACAAAATACTACAGGAAATATGTCATGGCAACATATTCTGTCTAACCTGTTGACTGTACATGGACATAAAATGAATACCTTGACATGAAATATTGATTTGAGTTGAAATTATTTTATAATCGTACTTGTATTTTATCGCTAAATTCCCTACAAATAAAATCTATAATCATTAAGAATGCAAAACAATACAGTAATATTAATACCGAAAGGTAAGTTCACACCATGTACCTTGTAAAAAGCATTCATGTCTTTTTCGAACGTGTAATTTTTTCGAATTTTCTGAGACCTCTGCAACGTCATGCAGAAACCCTTAAAAAGTGTTGTTAAACAGTTATTTTGTAATTTTTCGTATATTTCTGTTTAATAACTCCCTTTGTTAATGTCATAATAATGCAAAAATAACCTGTGTCATCTTTGTCATATTTAAATCTGCGATGTGATACGGGGATGAAACAGGGAAAATGCCAATGGTCTGATATTCTGCGCTGCTTTGGACGACGGTTAATATAAAGAAATATCTGACTTCTGAATGAAGCGATTGACTAATCAGAATCAAGAATTCAAGAGTGCTGTATATTTTATGTTTTGCACACTGTATATTGTTTAGTAGGAATTCAACATAAGTAGATCAGTCGATTGTGAATTGTCAAATGTTCACTCTAAAACACACACCCATATGGGACCCTTAAGTAACGCAAGTTATCATTTATAATCACTAATGCTTGATAAACCATCAACAGCACTGAAATGCCAGTGATATGCAGCATTAAACTGTAGCAACGTTGCTGAAGATCAATGAAAACCAGAGCACATTTATAAAACACTGTAATCTAACCACAGATCTGGCAGCCTTTCTGCACTATGAACAAGTGATGAGTTCTGACAGTCTGTTCGTTTACTTCCTTTCTCTGAAATTGATTCAAATATATTCCCCCTGCAACAACATTCTTGCACCTCAGTTGAATCACAGAGTTTGCTTAATTAATGCAAATTTCCCCCATCTGAGAAAGTGCTAGGAGAGAGTTGGGGAAGTCAAGTAAACTGTGATATCATCCACAAGCACCTTAAGGTTCCAAACATCAAACCTATGTATAAACTAGTTTTATCTAAAGCTCCTACTTATGATGACTAAACAATTACATTAGCATTACAATTGCTTACCACTTTGTTAGAGCAATTGTAACAATAACCGTAATTATTGCCTGCTTCGGGGTATTAGTTTAACACCATCATTAGCGTTTCCTTTCAAGGAGTGCAAACTGTTTTAAGAAAAACAGTTTAACATAGCTATAATGCAGGCATTTGATTCACTAGCCTATTTTTTCAAACCCTGGAAGGTTTTTGGCTATTTGGTAACACTATTTTACAATATTACATGCAGTTGCTAACTATAAATTATACATGCAACTAACCCTAAACCAACCCTGATGCTAACCCCAATCGTAGAGTAAGTGCATGCAGTTCATTAAAATTACGCAGTACTTAATTGAATAATTACACTGTAACAAGGACACCTTAAAATAATTAAGTATAACCGGCTGTTTGCAACTCAGTTGCAAGTGTTTTAACAGAAAATGTCAACAATGGAAAGAAACTGAAATAACTGTTTAAATGATACATGATACATTTCAAATCAAATCTTGATGTTGACATTTCAGTTTGAACATCTCTGAGATGTTATTTCAATCAAATAATTAATATTAAAAGGTAATATAAAAATATCTGAGCAAATGTAATATGAGTTTATCTCAATACCCTATCAGTGTTAAACAACCCAAGAGCTGTACAACGAAAGCACATCTGTAACTAACCCCTCCATAGTGTCCACTTACAGACAGATAGCACAACAATTGCACAGTTGAAGCAACTTTAAGCATGTGATCAATATACTGTGTGAGAAAGGTTTTCTATATTATAATAAGAATAATAACAACATGCTGTAATATCATGTTATTCCAGTGAGTTAAATAGGCTCAGAGAAGCAGTATACACTTAGACTGAAGGATCAAATCGATCTTGTGGATCATGGGTGTGTTTGATCCCAGTCTCAACTCTTGACCTTTCAAAAGGTCTACAATGCTTTTAGCTCTCAGGAAATGAACTCTTTCAATAGCAAGGTTTTTAAGTCTATTAAAATGGTACAAAAAGCCAGCAACATAAAGAACACAATAAAAAAAATATATTTTTTTTTTTTTCATGAAATAAACAAAGCTTCATTCCCATCCCATGTGTGTTATTCTTTTTATTTAGTTGTCCCTGCATTAAACTGCGATAGAAAAAAGTATTTTAAGATCGGAAAATTACACATTTCAGCTTTAAAGTGTGCCACAATCACAGTTATTTCCTTAGATAGCATGAACGAGAGCAGAGTGCCCTGGAAATACTGTTTCTGCCAAGAAAAAAGTGGTAAACAAGCCCTAAACACACATCATCATCCCAGGTTTACAGCATGGCGACAGCGAAGAACATTTAGAGCAGAATAGTGAGCCGTCCATACGACGGAATAGAGAGCTTGTACGTAGGTGTACGGGAGAAGAAAAACAACTCTTTACAAGCATTTCACACATGAGAATCAGACAGCTGTGCAAACAGAAATAAAGCATTTGGTCTTCAACAGTTACGAATGTGTTTCTGAGTCCACTAACCCCTTTCCTAATGATAGGCTGGTGATAGAGTCCCTCTCCCTCTCATGCATCAGTGAATTCAGACATATTCATGTATAAAACTGTCATGTGACATTTGTCAGCCTTCATTCACTCAGATGTCAAGGGTTTGTGTTTAATTGAGCAGTAGTTACAGGTTTACCGTGCTGCTGAGCATGGCTTCATCTGCTATAGTGTGCTGAATATTGTTTGGCACAGCAGAGATAAAGTTTTGTGCAACGGTGCAAAGTTGCTGCAGGCATCTTTGGTTCACAGCTGTCATGATGTCAAAACAATGTTTACTGCACAAGAATACTGAATTCCCTCAAGCTTGGCCATGCTCTGAATAAAAATCTCTAGTGAACTCTGAAGAGTTAAAAGCAATCATAAACAGACATTACATAAGATTGGATGTAAAGTATTTGTAAAGGTATTTTGCAAATGCCTAAACTAATCAGTTTAAAATCAGTTGCCTGTTCCTATAAAGATATTATACATTTCAGATCTTTCTTAAACAAGAGCCGGAAATGAATAGATTTCAAATACAGTGTTAAGGGAACTACTTACAGATTAAGTGATTAACTGAAAAACAATTATGTTAAGGACTGAGTTCCATGAACAATGACAACAACTTTCATTGAGATTAATAGAAACATGATATTTGTTCATTTATTCAATTGATTTACTGATAAATACAACTGAAAACCTTCCCTCATTGGGAGAAAAAGAGAGATGGTCCTCACTGCGGAACATGAAATCCACGGGGAGGAGTCGGATCCAGATCCGACTCCTCCCACCTTACATATACCTAAACCTACCCATCTCCACCCCCTGATCCCTAAACCTACCCATCTCCACCCCTTAATCCCTAAACCCACCCCTAAACCTACCAATCTCCACCCCTTATATCTGGATCCAACTCCGCCCCCCGGATCTCGTGTACTGCATTGAGGTGTTACTGGAAAAAGAAGGCATATTTAAGGTGCACAATCAGTATGCACCATGCCCTGTATATAACGTAAAGAAAAATAACGTTAAAAAAGTGCTCTAATTTGTAAGCCTATGTTTGAATCTGGAAATAATGCAAAATGAGAATTAGTCCTCAGATGCCATGTCCGTAATTTATAGCAAAACATCTAGCATTAATTCGATCTTAAGCGGATTAATTAAAAGTCATTACTCCACCACCTGCATGACATGATTAACCAACGTGGTTGAACGAGAAATTTGCGACAATACGGTTTCTGGAAACAGTCGTGACGTGGCTAGTTGATTTCTTCAACGATGCATCGCACTATGGTAGTTAAGCAGCGAGTTACATCATTGTGTGGACTGGAAAACGTGAGAACTTGGCCTTGGAAGAGAGCGAGTCTCAGTCAGCTGCTGCTAAGAAAAAGTAACATAAAAATAACTCGACACACTACTTTACATTAAAAAAATCATGATAATTGATATTAGGGGTGTAACGGTGCACAAAATTCACAGTTCGTTTCTATACGATACACTGGTGTCACGGTTCGGTACGTTTTCGATACAGAAAAATGTGAATGCTTCTCACTAGATCTCGCAGCGATGTTATTACTTCAGTGGCGAATTCAAATGCTTTCTTTACTGGATTCTCTTAACGCTCTGTAGTAACAGTGTCGCTTGATCAAGATGGATCAAGAAATTTTGGTCCAACGAACCGTTTGGTTTGTAATGCGTACCGAACGGTTCAATACGAATGTGTATCGTTACACCCCTAATTGCAATATTATGTTTCTTTTAAAACATAACACTGATTAAATGTACTCAAATGACTGAATGCTTTTCTGGTCAAATGACTGATCATGTGATTTAGCTTATGTATGTACATTTATCCATGTACTTCAGTACCATTCCCAGCTTCCTCACATCTCTAGTTGTTCCTGTGTACTCTTGTAGTGTCAAGGTTTTCCTCTCTATAAAACATCTGGCATTGCTAGCAACTTCCAAGAGAGGCTGTTTTACATGGTCTCAAGAGGAAGGGCAAGGAAAACAATGGAGAATCCAGATTGTGAGGTAATAAATCTGTTAAACCTGTTTCATTGTTCTTCCCTAAAGTCCTAGTTGCCATGAATTATGTTGACATAGCCTAATTGCCAACATGCCTCAGATTAAGTATAAGCTGCTTCAGGAATTAAGGTCGTGTCTCATCATGTAATAACTCGCCAACAAAATACACGTAGATGCAATCCAAAATATTACACATACTATCACCTCCTGATCCATCTCTGGATGATATTGATAGATAGATTGCAGATGAAGCTAATGGAATTAGTGCATGAAGCTCAGTACATGTACACAGTATTGCAGTTACTCATGTAGGTGTAAACTGAAGCTTCTGGCCTTGTGAACAGTCGAAACAATGGTAAATCCAACAAGATGCATTTAGAAAATAGATGCCTGCCGAAAACTAGATGACTGCTGATGCCGCCACTGAACCAACAGAAACAATAAGGAACATCTCGAACATGTATAGCAGCATTGATCATGAAGTGATTCAGTATTCTTGAGGGAGTTGTAAAGCGTTTTGAAAAATGCTAT
Organism: Scardinius erythrophthalmus; assembly: GCF_964197995.2. Taxonomy (NCBI): domain Eukaryota; kingdom Metazoa; phylum Chordata; class Actinopteri; order Cypriniformes; family Leuciscidae; genus Scardinius; species Scardinius erythrophthalmus. The sequence goes on along the minus strand of NC_138231.1, from coordinate 36,122,638 downwards.
ATGTGAAGGGCCATTTTAACAAGATTACGTTTATTGCAGCACAGCCAGTACATCTGATCATAACCCACAGGGACATGCCATTTCATTTTTTATTATTTACACACAAACACATTTTATTTTTCAGTTCCGCAAGGCCTCCTATTATAGGTTGAAATGTATGGGGCTCTAACAATCCATGCCTTGCACATTTAACTAGACATTTGACCTTGCAAGGCTGAGAAACACAAATACCGAGCTGCTTATGACAGTTTGAACGGAAGAAGTATTGAAATGTGCAATCCATTAAATACACACATTTCATTGTGAAGTTGTTAAATAAAAATGGCAATCAATGGAACTAAGTGCAGGGTCAGGTTTAGGTAAAAAAAAACTGATTCAACATATAAGTGCCATACCCATGCTCTTTTGCACATTTAAAAAGACAAACAAGACTCTAATGAAACTGCAAGTTTTTGAAAGCTTTTCACAAGTTTCACTCTCAGGTCTGACCCTCATAACTGGCTTTCAATTTCAGGTTGGCCTCCATGTCACTAAACTGATGTGAATCTAAGGCGTAAACACACCACACAAAAGCTTTGCAGGAACACTTCTTATGTTAACTAGCACTCCTGCACTACTCTCAATTCTCTATAGAACACACCATTAAGGCCAAACCTGTCAGGATGGTTCCCTACCGGCATTAACTCATAAGGGAGATTCCTGATGGATGAGGGTGAGGTAAGCTCTGCAGGTGTCCGCTGGGAACATCTTCATTCACCCTTTCTTCTCTTCGCTTCCCATCTCTCCTGGGAAAAGAACGGTACTGGTAGCATCCTCGGCTCCTTCCAGCGCATTAGCTCTGATCAAACGGCGCCATGTGCCCCTCTCAGCTCCTGCTCCCCAAAACAGAATATGTGCATTAGAGCTTGTGCATTATGAATGGAAGAAGACATGTGTTTTCAAATATTGTTACTGAAGCAGAGGATGAAACTAATACACGATTGTTTATCCATTACGGCTTATATAATATATATAATATAATGGCCGAGCAGTGAGCAGGAAATGGAAAACCTAGAGTAGAGCTGGAACAGATCACTTTAAGTGGTGAGGAGAAATTAGGAGAAAAAAGTATAAAAAATAACTAGCCAAATTATGTTGTATAAATATAGATTTTAAATATAGTATTATTTATTTTATTTGTCATTTATTCATGTGATATTCTGATTTGAGGCTCAAGAAACATTTCTTATTATTATCAATGTTGAAAAAAGTTGTGCTTTGAGGACTTTACTGAATGAACATCCACAGTGAGGGTGGAAAGTGTGCACATAATCTAAAAACCCTCCTTTAGTAGCAATGTAACTGTGAACCAGACATGCTCAACAGTCAGGAGGAATTAGGCACCGTTCCTCTTCACAAAACCGCTTCTAATCATTTCTTTTGGGATGTATAAATTGAATCCCTCTTTCTCAATTGGTTCACCCAACATTTGTTGAGTAACATTTGAGAGTGTTGTGTTGTGTTATTTCTCCAGTGTCACATGATCCTTTAGAAATCATTCTAATATGCTGATTTGCTTCTCAAGAAACATTTCTTATTTATATCAATGTTTTTAAAACAGTTGTGATGCATAATATTTTTTCTTAATTTTAAGGATTCTTTGATTAATTCAAAGTTAAAAAGAACAGCATTAATTTGAAATTGAAATCTTTTTTAACATGTATTCTCTGTCACTTTTGACCAATTTAATCATAAAAGCATTAATTTCTTTAAAAAAAAAAAAAACACTGACCCAACACTTTTAAACTGTAGTGTAAAGCTACAGTAACATTTTACATTATTTCAATTTGTGAATATTAGTCTATGCATTAGGTATCATAATCTAACAATGAACAATACTTTAATCTTTTAATAAGATTTTAAAAAATCTGTAAATGTTAATCTCTACATTAATACATATACAACTTTTAAATTTGTATAAATTAACATGAGTTAATGTATTATCCAGAGCATGTTATGAATGAACATGAATTAACAATGAACAAATGTATATTTAGAAATTAACATGAACCTAGATTTATAATTGCAGTAAAAAAAGTTGTTAGTTCATGAAGTCTAATGCATAATCTAATGTTAACGAATTAAACTGCATTGTAAAGTGTTACAAAAACAACAGTTTCAGTTTCAGTCTGTTTATAACAAAGTCAGACAGATATGCATCATCTGCCTTTGGCTTATAACCCTGTTTTTCCCCATTTTTAGGATCACCATTTCAAGATTATATCTTCATTAAACAGGTAGCGTTTTATTAGGAAGAAACATAACCTTGACTCACAAGGACAGGCAGAAGAGAAAAAAAACACATCTCTGATTTCTGTTCGCATCATTAATATTTATTAGAAGGCAGCAAGTGCAAAAGTATAGGCACCAGCAAAAAAGTTTATCAAAGTACAAGCTGTTTATCAGGGTGGTAATGTAATTAATCCAGGGTGAATATAGTCTCCTTTACATTACCTTAACCTGCTCTGGAAAGGGGTCAGGGTCCAGGAACAGGGTCCTGCCAACACTTCCTCATAAATAATGCTCCTCTGCTGATCAAACGCTCTGAGACAAACTAGGAGTAAATTATGGGGACATACTTCTAGTGTTTGTGAGAGTTTCAGCACCGCAGGGAAGAACTTGGGAGATGCTGAATAAACATAAATGTAGCTGTGCTTCTAAAGCCATGCAATTCTGCTGAGACCAGAGAATAATTTTATCATCAAGTATGATTTTTTTTAACACATCCCTTACGTACCACATAAATGCCACAACGGTAGGTCTTTATGTAACTTTAATGGGACGTTTTGAGCTAATTTGTATGTATACGAGAATACGAGAAACAGCAGTCAATGAGGGATCGAAGCTAATCAGGAGACAAGCTTGATTCAAATCAAAATCCCCTACTTGAGCACAACACAATATGTCTGTATTATGTCAGTACGCTTGAAAAAAATTCAGATTTTTTCCTGATTTACAATGCATGTCACGCATTATTTAGAAAAAGTAAATGGGTTTGGAATGACACAGGGGTGAGTAAAGGACAGAATTTTCAATTAAGGTAAAATATGCCTTTAAGTGCAGCAGCAAACAGACTGTGTTTTCACTTTTTACTGGAAAATTTTACAAAATTGTAGGGGAGGCTCCAAAAGTTATGACAAAGTTAAAATAAATATCTATGAACCCATGTAAGCTATTTATATGTTAACAAGTCACCATGAGTGATCCATGGCCAATGTTATAGGAAAAATTTCATTTTTTGTTTGTATGTACTCTTTTCATTTACTTTTTTCTCCTGTATGGTGAGAAAGTTGTTCAAGAAGGGATGTCGTAACATCAAGCCACAAAGATGTTTTCATTTAAAATGCAATCTTCTGTGTCAGTGATTGCAAATGCTCATGCATATCCGTGTGTTAATTGTTCCGTTTTTAGCAGGTGTCAATGGCAATTTCCTTTTCTGCTATACCTAATTAGACATTGGAAAAGAAACAGACTTAGCCCCTGCTGTGCATAATCATATTATTTCTATTGTGCTGTTTGTCACCCCATTTTGATATTGGTTGATTTTATGCTAGGATTTATATAGAGGGATTTAAGATCTTTCTATGCAGCTTGTTTCATGCTTCTTATGCAACTAAATTTAAAACTTTAGCAAATGTATGCTGTGCCCCCTGTTTGACAGTACAGCACAAACTGCATGATATCTATAATTTATGGTCCTTTTGATTTACTTCAAAATGGTTTATTTCAGATTCTCAAATTATTTACTGTTTCCCAGAAATCACTGGCTTGTTGGATAGCCAGGAAAGTTGAGCAAAGTTTTTCATTCCATTGGTCGACTTATCACTGTTCTGCTGATGAAATAAATAAATAAATAAATAAATAAACTTTTTTTTATTTTTTTTATTATATTTTATGATTATATATGCAGGTACACTGTTTCAAGACAAGCTAGCTGTGCACTCAAAAGCTTTCAAGCCATGTTTGGGTCAGATATGGACAAACTCAACAGTTGGGTTTGTCCATATATGAACCAAAACATGGGTTGAAACAAGCAAGCATTTTTGAGTTTACACTGGAGGGACTGCACGTGTGATACATGGATTCACATTCTCACGTAAGAACCAACGGAATGTGTGAATTAACAATGTATGTCAATACACAAGAGCACTAGCCCTAGGTATGCCTCCATTACTCACAATGTGCAATGTATTCTTAGACATTTCTGTAGCATTCAGCGCAGTCTTTGTTCACATGCACTGCAACTGTATATGTCCCTCGTGTAATCAGTCTATGTATAATGCTGGCGTTTCACCTGAAGCATTGTAGCAGGTAAAGAATGAGGGTCAGAGGGAGGCAGTAAGAGAGAACGCCAATACAAAAATATTCAATAATACAAAACCACCATTTTTTTGCAATGTCAATAAAGCAAGTCGAAATGGCAGAAAGCAAAAGACTGTGGAAGAAAAAGAGAACTGGAGAAGAGGAAACCTTAAGATAAGTCAAGATCAGACCGAGAGTAAGAGAAAAAGGTTTAAAGATCCGAGTTGAGTGGGGTGCTGTGATGCTCTCAGCTCTCTATAATCCCAGATCACAGTGTTCTGATAGCATCTGCCCCTCTCACTCAGGATTAACAATAAGGCAGCGCAAACCAACGGTCCCGCTCACACATCCATCAAACATGTGGTTCCTTTTCTAGTGGGTGGCCAACCAGAACACAACCATGGGTCGGTGCACTCATTACGTGATACACGCTGAGAGTAATTGATGCCAATCTCTGCTTAAACGGCAATTAAACTACAGATATTTGTTCTTTGAAGCATGTCTCAGAGGTATCTCTTTAATTGAGGAATGAACACCATTTTACAATTGAACATGAGCAAATTAGACAACCTTGTTAGTGTAATAGCAATATACATTAATAAATTTACAGTAAAACAACTAGTGCCAGAACTTTAGAATTTACTTTAAGTAAATAAATACAGTTATTTGTTATAGGATGGCATTTTAGTGACTGTATAGTTCACAGTTTTGCCCACAAAATGTCATCAAGGTGACACACAACTCTAAAATGGTCTAATAAACTCAAACCTATAATACCATACATAAAATACTGTACATAATGCCTTGATTTCTCTGTAAATAATAAAGAAATGCATACATTTGAAAATTTTAGAGTAAAAAATGTTTTACTGTATATGGTGTTTTTTTACAGTATATTTTTTTTCTGTAGCATTTTTACATTCTTCTGTTTGCTAACATTTTTACAGTCATGTATTGTTTGATGTAATCACTGATACTTTTCTTTATAAAGAGATGCAAATAGATTTCAAAAATATTTATATCTGAACACTCAGAGAACAAAAAGAATCTATGCACATTTTTGGGCACATTCATCATTGAAACCCTCTTCTAATTATCAATTTCCGTGCTGGTTTTATTTGCTATATGGAAAAGCTTACCAAGAAACTGCAATGATGGCCCAAAGATTTAGTGTGACTGATGAGAGCTTTATGTTGATTAAAATTTGAATGAATGCGCAATTTCGCCTGCAATTTAAAATCGGCATCTCAAAAGTGCCACTCAGTATAGACTGCAGAGTTGCTTTACAGCTGTGGGCAATTATGCTCTGGAGCACCGGGGACGCCATGTTCTCATCTAACTGTGTTCATCAACTCGCTGAAGTTTTCAAGTAAAGCTGCTGATGCAAAGCAGTGTGTAAACAAGGTTTCGCCTTATGTTCACACTGAAGTCATACAGCAGGAGGTTGTACAGTATGTGCGTGTGTAGGTAGATAGGGGAGCGGGCGGTTGTAATTGAATGTGTTGAATCGGTTTGTGCGGTTTATATCGTAAAAACTTTTTCCAGCATTTTAATGTCTGAGCAGACTGTCCCCATCACTGTGAAATTCACCGACCTATGTTTTAATACTCAAACAATTCAAAAACAAGCAGGCCACAACATCCAGGTAATACTGACTTCATGCTGAGTTTTGAGTAACTGGCACCCATACAAAGTAGCCATCAGAGAACTCCCTCCAAAAAAAGATCCCTCTGCTCTTGTTAAAACAGACCCCTGAAGACTAGCAAAATAGTTTCCCCTCAGCATTAGTGAGTCAGACGAAACTGGAAACTCTAACAACCACCGGTCTCAACGCATATGAGGATGGCCGTCAACTCAGTGGCACATGCAAAAGCGAGGGGAACAAATTCGATTTATGCATTTTAGAGTTTCTCATTATGCATGTGCAAAGTGGGCTGAGCTGGAACACTTATGCAAAGCAGAAGCCAATTTGAGCCAAGTAGATGCGAAAGCACAGAAATGTTCTTAAACTGCCTGGTTTGACAGCTATTTCAGCTGAGGGGTTCTGACAAATACATTAAGGATATTAGCTCACACTCTGTTTACACTTAACATGGTTTTTAAAAGGTGTGCCCAGTCATTTTTCCCACATTAAAAAGGTTTACAAAAAAAATAATGGCAGTTTAGAAAAATAAAAAATTAAAATCACACATACTTTTATTGAAAGGAATGTATACTTTTATCCAGCAAGGATGTATTAAATTGATCAGTGACAGTAAGGACCTATATATTGTAACAAAAGATTTCTACTTTAAATAAATACTGTTCTTTAGAACTTTCTATTCATAAGACAACTGTTTTCAACACTGATAAAAAGAAATCACTAAATCAATATATTGGAATGATTTCTGAAAGATAATGTGACAATAAAGATTAATGGTTGCTAAAAATTCAGCTTTGCCATCACAGGAATAAATTAATTCTAATAATGTTTCATAATTTTACTGTTTTTACTGTGTTTTTTTAATAAATGCAGCCTTGGTGAGCATAATAAACTTCTTTCAAAAACATTTAAAAAACGTACCGACCCCAAACGATTGAATTTTAGCGTATATGAAAGAAAGAACAGTAACCTAATATTTCTTTTCCCATGATGCCAATATCAATTAGCAGTATATTATTCAAAAGTAGTCTTCAGCTGGTCATGTTGCACGCTTATAAGAGGATTCCCTTCATGTAAAACAAATCAGCTTTTAAAAGGCTACTGATATGACTGCAGTCTTCTTCTCAAGTGAGTGACGGGTCCATCATTTTAAAGACATTTTTCAAAAGTACTAATCATTTCTTCAACTTTAAAACTTTTTAATGAGGACAAAAATGACTGACCTTTCAAAATCCATAAAATCTGAGTATTATATATCTCCCTCAATATTCAGTCTCTGTCAGGGGCCTCGGATGTTCATAAGTTGCTGTGGTTCTTTTTGGCTGTAAGTATTTATCAAAATTACATATAAAAGAAAACACCTTTTATACAACTGTTAATACTATATCTTACTATGTTCTACTCCTCACCAAGAATCATCTGATTGTAATGACTGTTGTAAATACATTTGACATTTTTGTCAGCCAAAGCTAGAGGACAGCTGAGGATGAAGTGAGCGGCTGACATTTATGGTAATAAACAAGGTAGTGGACTGGTGCCATTGATCCCCATCTCTAGCTCCCCACGTGTTGACTATGCAACGCTTTGAAGTGGGATGGTACATAAAAAAAGGAGAGACTGTCAGGACTGCTGTTCCACATGCAAGAAGAAAGCAAAAGAACGCTATTTTCTCATCAAAAGATAAAGAAGAGGGGGAGGGGTGTTGTCTGCACATGGCATGAAGAGCATAAAGGATGGTGTGATGCATTCTTGATCTGCATGCCTCAGCCCGCTACGTTTTTCATACAGATATATTTGAAAGAAGACAGGAGAATCATTGCTCAATGACTATTTTGATATTTCACAACAAAGACTGTATCCTTTCATTACTGGAATGAAATGATTAGCATTGTTAGAGGGCGTTCACACAAAAAAACGCGACGCTCAAGTTAAAATCAACTCTTAAAAAACGCATCTTGAGACCTTGCATTTTTTCCCCATTTCACTGCCCGCATCTCGCATTCTTCAAAGCAAAAACGCATTCTGTGTGAACAGACAACAACCATTATCATATTCCATCTAACTATAGAGCTATGGTTTGGTTAGTTAGCATGGCACCATTGTATTGTCACAATGTATCACAGTTTCCACAAAAATATTAAACACCGGAGATTAGAATGATTTCTGAAGGATCATGTGACACTGAAGTAATGGCATTAAAATAGAAATAAAATTGTAATAATATTCACATTATTACTTTTTACTGTATTTTTGATTAAAAAAATAGATGCAGTCTTTGTAAGCATAAGATACCCCTTTAAAAAACCCACATTTTTGAATGGTAGTTTGTGTGTGTGTGTGTGTGTGTGTGTGTGTGTGTGTGTGTGTGTGTGTGTGTGTGTGTGTGTGTGTGTGTGTGTGTGTGTGTGTGTGTGTGTGTGTGTGTGTGTGTAAAGCAGTCTCAGGTCAGCATCTGCTCCTCTGTGTTTAAATTTGATTATGAATACCACTTAGCTTTAAGTATGTCTTGCAAAAAAATATTTTTTTAATTGAAAAGCAACTTCCAACTGCCTGCAGCTATGCTCCCTGACACTGTCCATGATAAAACATTATAACTGGCTGACAGAATCAATTTAGCTCTATTTATTTCATCAGAAATACTTCTAAATGAGAGAGCGGCTGAGAGCAAGGTTGTTTGCAGAGAATTAAGTCATCTAATCTTACCAGAAAATAAAAGCAGGTAATTTAAGGGTAGAGCTGGTACTAATTTTTTTTTCCATACCATACAATAATTGACCAGAATGTGAATTAACACATTTATGAATGTTTTTTTGATTAATATTAGATGCCTTCAGAAATGAAGTGACCTTACAGCATTTTATAAAGAACTTTCAAGTTCAAACATAAGCGCTTAGCTGTCGGCAGGGTTTTTCAAATATCTATATTTTCTCGTCTGTGTACTTTGTAAGGACAAACATTTTATACTTTCCAAAAGGAAACAGTCAATAAGGGTTAACCTCAGTTCCTTTATTGCAAAGTGAATAGGTGAACTCGGCCAACTTCAAAAACAAACTTCAAACACTTAAAAGAGCCCCTTCATATCAAACAAGAACTGTCAGTCGAGAGCTTCCTCGGTAGCTCTACCAACACAAGCAGCCGCCACCACCACCCTACCTGTCCTCCACCGGCACACTCAAGGTCTTCCGAGGAGGGAAACTTCTTTAACTGATCACATGCTGGATACATCTCCAAACCGTCTGTTCTGCTTCATAAGCGATTCCTCGGCTTGTCCAGCCATCACTGTTATAATCAGAGGCTGCCAGGCTGCGAGCCGAGGAGCCTGATCTCTAAGAACATTCTGTGTTGAAGCGTCATTAGCCTCTGCTCGACCTTCACCTTCTTCCTAAGCATGCTGAAAAAAAGAAACATGAAGAAAAGGGTTGAAGTGAGTACTGAACTGACAGGTCTAGGTGTCCAAGACTTTCTCCTCAGGGAAGAGAGGAACCACTTTGGTGGCCAACAGCACAGCACAGAGATTAAATTGGTTGCTGTACTTGTTGAATAGAGTGTGGCATTAGCTCATTCAATGAGCTCTGACTGGGCTGAATGGCCCATTCACTGTAAATGGAACCATTAATGGGTCTGTCAGGTAAAGGAGAGAGCTCTCAAACAATTATCTGTAAACACTTGAGAGCTAGGTGGTCCGGTGAAATGAGAACTCCTGCGAGGTCGATGGAACTACCAAGGTGGTTCCATGTGATACTAATGCTAATGTTGAAATATAGTCTAATATGCCAGAATTGTCATGAGCCAGGAACACAAAACAGCAGCTCTTGCTTTTGCTTATGGAATTTTTATGATTCACTCAAGCTGAAAAAGTCTAATGCAGTGTTTGTTTTTCAATCATTTTCATTACCTTCATCCAGTTGCAAATCACAGAGCATGGCATAGAAAATAAAATTATACCTCAAATGTGGGCTCGCCAGAGATGCAGATGGGCTTGCTAGAGATCTATTGAAAACATTGTTTTGAGTATAATTTTCATAACCATATGTTAGATCTATCAGTTCTCAACAATAAGGATTTATTTTCTAAACCAGTAATTCCAGTAGTCACTGGCCCTACCACAAATAAAATATCAATTTTTATTCTGTACCATGAATTTTTATATTTGCCAGAATTATTTCTATTTTTTTATTAAATGTTACTTTTTATTATATATTTTTCAATTTCATCATTAAAACAAAATGTTTTTATTTACAAAAAGAATACTCAACATAACAAGCTGGAAATATACAGCCATAATGTACATGATGCAAAACACTACTAAACTACAAAATGCCTTCAAGACATTTTTAAATTTAAGACAACAAATCTGTCAAAATACAGCTAGATTTGCAACATCAATGTATAATATACATACAGTAGACGTATATGACAGAAAACCAAATAATCAGGTTGGCAGACATGAATGTGCAACATCAATAAATGCAAAGTTCATCCAAAGAACAAGTTTCGTCATCTACCATTAAACTATGTTACACTGGTCCCAGTCTGGCAAGAATTAAAGGAATCATTCACCCAAAAATGAAATTTGTGTCATAATTTACTCACCATCATGTTGTTCCAAACATGTATATGGCTTTCCTTTTTCTGTGGAACACAAAAGAAGATATTTTAAGAAATGTTTTTTTGTCCATACAATTGAATGTAAATCAAAAAAATCAAACCGAACCAGAAACCAAAACTGTTTGGTTACCAAAATTATTCAAAATATATATTTTTGTGTGTAAGAAAGTCACACAGGTTTGAAACAACAAGGTGAGTAAATGATTTTCATTTTTGGGTGAATTAACCCTTTTAAAACAGATTTGGTAAAAGAACTCCTGTTTTACATGATTCCATTGACCACTGATCATGACTGAGAGTCTTAAAGTCACCATGAAATAGGGGAGGGCGATATCTCGATATTTAAAATATATCGAGATATTTTTTAAACACGATATGGATTTTATATCGTATATATCGATATATTGTTTATATTTATAAAAATGTCGTTATTTCAAATGTAGGCGCTTGGCAAGCTCGCTCATAATGTAAAAGACGCCGGCGCGACCACAACATTGCCCAACATCAAATGGCAAACGTAATGCAAGCGGAACGAAACTGCTCGTTATTATCATTTTTTACAGTCTATGGTTATTATGTGGTTGAAGGACCGTTTATCAGTTTGGACCAAAGCAGCGCGAGCCAATCGTGATCATGCGACACTGTTACTACACGGCGCTAATAAGAGATCCAGTAAAGAAAGCATTTGAATTCGCCACAGAAGTAACATCGCTGCTAGATCTAGTAAGAAACATTCACATTTCTCCGTTATTAACGGATCAAACAGCGCTGACGTGGAAACCAGGAGAAACATTGTGCCATGAATGAACTATAGTGTCCACAGATCAGCAACATTCACCATGGATTTACTGTAGTAACACTTACTGCAACCATGGAGGTTTGGCAGGAATAGTAGGCTATAATGCCTTCAAGTAACATTACGTCGGTTTTATTTTGACATTATGAATACAATTGCCTCAAATGTTAATCTGAACTAAAATAAACCTTTATTTATAACTACTACAATATTACATTAATTTTTTTCCAAGGAGCTGTTTTGTTTTATATGCTCCTAGAGTCAATTATAGCTCCAGAATTGCTCAAAGTAAAAAAATATCATACTTGATGATGTTAGTTTTAATTATAAAAAAAAAGAATAAAAAAAAAATATTATTTAAAAATGTTGCAGAAGCACTTGTTCCTATGTGAACTGCCTACCTCTTTGCACTTCAATAAAAAAGACTTTGTGGTATTTGGCATATTTGTTTTTGCAGTAGTTTTTGGGGGGTTCTTTTTCCTGTAAAGATATCGAGATATATATCGTATATCGAGATATAGCAAAATATATCGAGATATATTTTTTGCTCCATATCGCCCAGCCCTACCATGAAATCAAAACTTTTTTATGGAATATTTATTATAACTGATTTATCTGTGCACATCATTTTTCTTTTTAATTCACAAAAAAATGACTTCTCCTGTATCTTGCAGCAACATCTCTTATGTGTTTACTGGTGCAAGGGCAGGAAAACCTGTCACTCCTGTCATGAGATCACAGCAATAACAAACCACATATGATCCAATCAATTCCCAATTGACAAAATCGAGCCGTTTCACTCGATATACGCACAATAGGGAAGAAAATACTATCGCAACTTCCGTTTCACATCGACTTTAAGCTGTTTAATGGGACAAGCCTTGACAGGCAGTATAGTTTTCTCACTAACCATACTGCATAGACAGAAATGAGCAGGTGTTACCAGGGATTCCTCTGAAAATAGTTTTATTTCATCTGTTCTTTAGATCCTTAACCTCTGAAGGACCTGTACCACATGACTGCCACCAGCAGCAGCAGGAAAAAATAAATAAATAAACAACAACCACCTGGATGCCAGTTAGATCTGTTGTAACTTTTATAAAACCCTATCATTTATGAAGTACGTGGGCAGAAAAATTAAGAAATTCTGAAAAGGGTGACATTCAAATATTTGTCAGAGAGAGGTACATTTTGCAGTAGATAGACTTTGTATGTGATCTTTTGTCTGATGTAATATTGATGAGTCAACTGTGCTTCAAATAATATCCCAGCGTAACAGGATCAAACCAGCATAGTGATAATATACATGAGACTCTTTGTGGAAAATTTCCTCAGGGGGCATCAGAGATAGAAATGAAGATATCAGCCTTGACATAATGAGCTCCTGTGAGATTTCTATTTCTCTCTCTCTCTCAATAACACTAAAGAACACCTCAGAGGACTCGTGGAATACAAATTCTCCTCACTAAAGGATAAAGGGTTACATCATACAGTGGTGAACATGTGACAGTGCAAGCACACAACTTGAAGTTTAGCTGGGATTCTCACTCCATGCATACCAACAGATGCTTAATGTCAGCAAGAAACAGAAGTTGCGATAGTCTTTTGTTACCTATTGTAACATATATCCACAGGAAACAGCTTTGCGGTTTGCTATTTCTGTGATCTCATGTGAGTGACACGTTGTCCAATAAACACATAATCTGAGAAGAGATGTCGCTGCGAGTGGGAGGGGAAGTTATTTTGACTAAAGATTACGAAGACACATGAATTAAAAAAAAACAATTATGATATCATGCACTGATAAATAATTAATAATAAATACTGCAACATTCTATAAAAAAGGAATTGTCAATTTTCTATTTCATGACAACCAAGGATGTAGGCTAATTCAATTTTAAAGAATTAAAATGGGATGGAATTCAATACTATATTTTATAAAAGGAATGCCAGAATTTATCATCATATACTATGTTACAAATAATAAATTTGCCATGTTGTAATTTTAGAGCATTTTATTTTAAAGGGATAGTTCACCCAAAAATGAAAATTCTTTCTTTAATTACTCACCCTCGTGTCGTTCCAACTCGTGAAACTTAGAAACTCGTGAAAATGAAGATCTCTTTGATAAAATCTGAGAGCTTTCTGTTCCTCGAAGAGCTATGCAACTACCACTTTGACGCTTCAAAAAGTTAATTCCAATGATGAATGAAAGTCTTACAGGTTTGGAACGACGAGGGTGAGTAATTAATGACAATTTTCATTTTCGGGTGAACCCTTTAAATTGCAAATTAAATTATCTTAGATGTTTCATAAATTCAGTTTTCATTTGTCCGAGGATGTGTAATATATGTGGCAATGAGTATAGAGTTTCCAGTGCTATCTATTTATTATCATTTTTATGTGTGACTTCAGCTCAGTTACAGTATTTTATAAATTAATTGATTTCAGTATTTATTTTATTTAATAATACTGCCAATAGCATCAAAATAAAACTGTTTACTTTAAGTAAAGTATGAAAGATTTTTTATGCCAGCTCCCGGAAATTAGTTTTTGCAGGGTGGGATGTCTGTGTTACATGGGAAAAGACATTTTTAGCTTTGCCACATTTAGACTTTCAATGATTAAATGAACACATCAAAAACAACTGGGCATTGCAATGCAATGTGCTACAATCATACAGCATTCATCATGCACCCATTAAGAAAGACAAAAAACATAAACATTCATCAACACACACACACACACACACATCAGTTGTGGTAAACAGAAGCTCAAGCATGTTCCCTTGAAGTGCGAGAACCATGAGGTCCATTCGTGTTACGCACCATGTTAGAGATGCCATACGATGTTTGTTCTCGCGAGTCAAGCAGGTTCAGTTTAGCTTCTGTTTATGTTCAGACCTATTGTGAATTAAAGCCTAAATTCATATGGATTAGTTTTATGAACTTTTTGAAGAGTCAGGGGCAGAAAGCTCTCAGATTTCATTAAAAAAAAAAAAAAAAAAAAAAAAAAAATCTTCATTTGTGTTCCGAAGATGAACGAAAGTCTTACCGGTTTGGAACGACATGAGGGTGAGTAACGTAATTAAAAGTAACATTTTTGGGTGAATTATTACCTTTAACGACAAATGCCAGTATTTTTTATAAAGTTCTGCAACAGCATTAACATAATGTAGAGAGAAATACGTCAGCTGAGAAACTCACCGTGCCGTATTGGTCCAGCGCAGTACTTTCCTCTTCCTTCTGTGAAAAGTTTTTAATTTGTTTTGCGTACAGCCGCGTTCAATAACAAAATGGCGCCATTGAACGCTATGCTGTTGGTTTGACGTCACTGACGCTAACCACAAATGAATCACGACGCGATGCGTTTAAAATCTTTTGTTTTTGATACTTCTTTCCTTTCAGTGTCAAAATGCAAATTATTACGTTTAATGCGATGATGATCTAAGTTATCTAAGGAATAATAAACAGTTAGTATGTGGCAGACAACATTGTCAGTGAATAATAAGAACAGAATTTTTTTTAACAGAACATTTTTATTCCGCATCATTTCCAGTGAAGCTGTAATTTTGTCAAATTATGCAAAAAATATTATTTCGTTGTGTATTTTAAAAATGCTATTCATGCAATTACACATAGCAAGACAAAGGACATTTCAATCCAAAAATGTTTAAATGTATTTCCACCACCATCATTTCAGTCCACAGAAGCCATTACATTTAAGATGCAAATGTTCATGACTTTCAGTAAAAATCACCAAAAATGACAGAATTTTTGTGATGCATGTATGAGAGTATGAAAAGTATTTTAAGAAAATGTATTTTATAGTCCACAGGGCACAGGCCATGAAAGTGTCCATAGTTAGGGGGGGAAACACCCACACATTCATATTTAATGTAAATATACTCCCAAGGGAAATGTCACCAACAATCCCATATCGGTCTTCATTCCCTGCAGCACAGTATATCTCTAAACAAATAATTCTGCCATCAGAATCACCTGTATTTTTCAAGTACTGTTGCCAGGGGTCATATTGATGTCATTTTCTTTGATGATGTAAATCCACCTTGCTGAACCTTTGTTAGCAAACAGCTGTGATCAAACACAATGTTAATCAAGTGCTCATGACAGACGTATTGTCAAGTGCCTTGAGTAACGCAGCACACAGCCATGTGTCACTGTGACTTTTCCACCCGCTGCTCTGGTTCCCTAAGCGTCCTCTCCCGGAGGCCTGACGTGGCTTACATGTCCTCTCCGTTTCTTTTCTTTCTGCCTACCCTTGAGCCTGGGGAATGTAATTTTCATGCTCTGGCTGCTGTCTCAATCCAACCCTACTTCACTCTACAGTCACTGAGCAAGTAGAGCTCCCCCATCAGGGTCAGGGACTAGAACATTATAGTTGTTGCCATTTTCTATTGGGAATCTGTAAAGATATGATGAAGAATACTGGAAAGCAAACTAAACATCTGTTAAAAAATTGTTTAAAACACAAGTTCTAAATTCTTAGAAATGTGCTCTTTATATCCATAGGATATTCATTGTTTGAAAAACTTTTATAGCCAACCATAAGAGATCTATTTCACAAAAACCTACAAATAAAAAAATGTGTCAATCAAAAGTTTGGGGATGTCATGCACTTAGTATTTTTGAGGGGGCACCACTGGGAGGCTGGTGACAGCTGAACGGTGTGTGGTTTGTTTCATGTGGAAAAACAACGTACCATATTATAATAACTGTTATTTATAATTATAATAAAACTTTACTTTAGCTTTCACCGTAATAATTACTGCAATGTTATCATATCCGATTATACTTTTGAATTATCGAAGCGAGAACATACATTAATTCATTTACTGCCGCTAGTCCAGAATATTAACAATATTAGGCCTGTAAGTCCTGCATTGATTCAGTCTTCCACATATGTTTTAGCTTATGGAAACAAACTAATTGACAAGGCGAACTTACAGTAAGTGCATTTTGTGAATCAGAGGCTGTTCTTTGTAGTCCTGCAAACCTAACGTCCTCCATTACCTTTCGGTCGATCAGTAAAAGTCATTTTTACAGAAGGCTAAGAATTAATTTTTTGTCAAATTTAAATTTTGGACAGATTCCCCCTCTGCTCAAATCACATATTTTTGCTTCAAAACGCTTCAAAGAAATTCATCAAAAGACGACAACTTTGGGGCATTCATTATACCTAATATTCTAAGATCAGAGTAAACTTTATAGTTACCTGTGTAATGTGTAAATATCAGCTCTCAGTAAAACACGTTGTCAAATTATATTTGAAAGGATTATTATTGCCAATTCCATAGACGTCAGTGTATATTTTACAAACTATATATATATATATATATATATATATATATATATATATATATATATATATATATATATATATATATATATATATATATATATATATATATATATATATATATATTGCTACTAGTACTTTGGAACATGTCAGAAACATAAAAAAAAACATTATGGTTGAAAACACTGAACAGTTGTGATGTATGATGAGTGCCGAGTGCATCCGTCTAATATTATGAGTTATACAAATTCAGAACCTATTAGTCCTTCAATGGCCCATATCGATACTTATATAATAAACATTTATAATCTGGCTCAGCGCCAACCAAAGCACAAATGCAGATTTGAATTATGCTGTTGATCATGTGACACACTGAACATACTAATCACACAGATGTGTGAAAAAAAAAAAAAGATCTTTTGTCTTTTGGAAACTGCTTTCAAATCTGAGGGAGCACGTGCCCCGTCGATTTGAATGGGCATGTGTAACGGAGGCTAAAGACTGCAGCCTCTAGCATCTGGCATAGAGCGCCTATTGAGATCAGAGGAGTGAGGTTTACTCGCACAGCAACTACTAGCTGGCCTCCGTTACACATGACGCATCTGAACGTAAGATTTATAGTATAGAGGCTCACCAAGGCTGAATTTATTTGATCAAAAATACATCAGTTACCCTTTTTATTTTTGAAGAAAAGAGCTGTGTTCAGATAAGATCTGTGTACCTGAACTATATGGTTCACTGGAGACTGTGATATGCTCTTGTTACCCATATCTCACCTCTTAATGTGCTGAGCTCAGTACTCAGAAACAGATGGGTAAAAGACTGCAACCTGTTCTCCCACTGCAGGGGAACCTTGACGATTTTATGACAACACTAAATGAGAAAAAAAGGGCCTTGGACTCAATATAAACCCTCAGGTCAGGTTGGTGTTGAGCAGCGGCGGTGGGACATGAAAAATCAGATCTCTATTTTTCATGGTATGTGTATCAAGTTATTCAGGTCATGAAATGTGTTTTACAGCTAGAAAACCCATTAAGGATTGATGTAGATGCTAATTTAGCTAAAGGCCGCTTGAAGAATCTAGCAACAGGACACTGACATTACTGGTGAACTTTATTGAGTTTTAATGTCAAAGAGATTATTGAGATAATTCCTAATCCTCAAGATCAGCCTATTTTTTGCATAAAAATCCATCCATCTATCTTTCCCCCTCCATCTTTTCAATTTATTTATCCTGCATCAGTTGTTGTCCTACAGCATTTGACTGAGGCAGGCTTGTTTGGGCTTGTTTGAAGAATTAATGTCTGCTGGGAGAAATTATTCCCACAATAACACCAGCTAAATACTGTCACCACCCTGTGAGACGTTCTTTGATGTGTTTTCATCAGTAATATTTTTTCATTTGCAAAATTTCAACAACCCAGTCATCATTCTGTTTGATGATGTAGCATCTTGACATGAGCAAGACAATAACTTGTCTTTGTTTTTCGAACTGCTGTTCTGTCCATTTCATCACAGGCCATTTCAACCTCTCAAGGAAAGCGAAATTGTGTTTTCCATTGTGCAAATCAAACGAATAAGCTCTTTCTCCAGTATGCCAGTCGCAACATGGATTTGAGTGACAGAGATTGCAGAGGATAAGGTTTCAGACCACAAATTTTCGGGTAAAAACACTTTGAAAATCTGGCTTAGCATTGAAGCATGAAGAACTGGCTTTGGAGATGAATTTGCTTTCATGGAAAGTTTGAGTCTTGCAACTGACTAAGGACAAAGGTCTTCGGCCTCGCAAGAACTAAACTTTCAGTTAAATGAGTATGTAAAACATTAAAGTTCAGGTAAAATACTTTTTTTATAAATGAATTTTTTTGAAAGTTCTATTTGCCATCTGATTTCTCCCCATGATAATAGTGCAATGTTAATTGCACCATAGAGGTTATCTTTTGTGAACAAGTTCAATGGATGAGCCTAATTTACTTAGAAAGAAGGCATATTTGGACTGAACACTCTATGCAAAACTGTTTAGTGAATTCGTCCCTGTTTGTTTTGCATAAGATGACATATGATAGCTCCTGGTAACTGTGTTAGCGATCTGAGACAGATGTTAGCGCTCTCTCAATCACCAGTGCTCTGCAGGAAGAGCATGTGCCTGTCTGATTTTCTTGAGCTAGAGAAGAAGCAATCAATATGTTCCCTCAATAGCTTCCTATACAGTTTCTTTTATACAGTTCCAATCAAGGCAACCCCTTCTCATGGCAGTTTTTTTTTTTTGGTCGTGTCTGTCAGTAATCCAGAACAAACTGATTAAAATAAATCCCATATTTATATTTACAAGCATGCATCTAGCATTTAATTTTTGACTTTGAGTGGCATCAGCATTTTGGTGTAACCAATACAAGATTGGGATTGAGTGAGTGAGTGAGCGAGCGAGCGGTAGGTTACACTTTATTTCAATGGTCCACTATAGACATTCTACTAAATATAAGTAACTTTGCAACTACAATTGTCAACTAACTCTCGTTAGAATATTAGCAGACTGTAGAAGACTGTTAGATTAGGCTTAGTAGAATAAATTGACATGTACTTGTAATTTATAGTCAGTAACAGGGCCGTTGCTAGTGGGGTGAAAGGTGGTGACAATTATAGGGGCCCCCGCTGCCCAGGGGGCCCCACAAAATCCAGCAGTTATACTATATAGGCCCCTGTTGTATGAATAATTATAATATTTATATTAGTTGCATTCCTGAGATTTAAATGAAAACCACAAAAACATGCAATTTGGTTAAATATTTTTTCCAAATATCTGCTTTTCTTACCTCCCTAAAAATGGTTTAGTCCGATCTAAAGTATTTATTAATTATTCAGTCAGTGACAAACATCAGATGGACCCAATAAAATTGTAAGTCCCACCCCAGCGACGCATTGCATTACGCAGTACGCACCTGACCTGCCGGCTGATGAAGTATTTATTACATCAAGAAAACACGAATACAACACACTGCACTTGGATGAATACATTTATTAGATTTATTTAATAATATTACCAGTTCCATATTATCTTTATTAAAAAATAAGACAATAAATTATTTTATTTTTTTGAATTTGACTGCATTCTTGTCAATTTCTAAATGTTTACTTTTTGATTTATGAATTATAACAGACTGATGAGAAAAAAAACATTATTTTGCTGTTACTTTTTTAAAATTAGTTTTATTATTATTCAACAATTTCTTGCTTTTTGTTAGTTTTTATTAGTTGTAATTTTTATATAAACATTTAACTTTAAAAAAAAAAAGTTTTACAACAACATCACCATCTTCTGTTATATGTGGGCCTCCATGCTCATCTATTTACAGTATATGATATTGGTGGAGGGGGCCCACATCAGTATTTTTTCAGGGGGCCCCGAATCATCTAGCTACGGCCCCGGTCAGTAGAAAGTTTGTTGGGGAGCTCCAAAATAAAGTGTTAGCAGATATTAAGCGGACAGTCTAATAATACTTGGTCCTTAGATACTTATAGTTAGTATAATGTCTAAAGTGGACCATCAAAATAAAGTGTTACCAAGTATAAATAAATTACTTAATTCAATGAATTATTTAAGCACTAAGGAGGTTTGTTGTGGAGATATTAATCATCACTACTGCTTAAATTAAATTAATCAAATTAAGAAAATTACGAAATGGCATATATATTTTTCACCTTAAATTCTTGATAAAATAGTGAAAAACTGGAGTAGTTGCTGTAAATTTACATTTGCCACCGGAACAAATTACATTTTAAAATATATAAAAATAGAAAACAGTTATTGATGCAACAATTCCCAGCATCCCTCCTGGTTCTCACCTGCACTCATTCAGCCATCTGCTTCTGCTACTGATCATCACCTCATCAAGACACACATATACGCTCACACATCTCTCACCCTCAATGTCTGGTCTCGGTTAGAGAAAAGATTATTTACCTGCTTTCCTGCGGTAGCGATTCTCCCGTGTGTGTGTGTGTGTGTGTGTCCGTCCCTCATGTCTTGAGTCATTACTTGTGTGTGCAAGATTACCTGGTAACTTACCACTTCCCTGCCTCACCAAACTCCTCATCCACGATCTCCACCATCACCTGCGAAACAGTAAATCCAGTGACCATCCATTTATTACCACAAACTGCAATAACTGTTTTGCCACTTTGCTCACTCGCTGTAATAAAGTTCCACCGTTTCTCCATTAACCATCCAGGGCTCCAGACTGCGACCAAATGGTCGCATTCTGCGACCAAAATTTGAGAGTGTGCGACTAAA
This sequence comes from Scardinius erythrophthalmus, assembly GCF_964197995.2. Lineage (NCBI taxonomy): Eukaryota > Metazoa > Chordata > Actinopteri > Cypriniformes > Leuciscidae > Scardinius > Scardinius erythrophthalmus. The sequence continues at coordinate 36,101,641 of NC_138231.1, read as the reverse complement.
TTTTACATCCAGTCGCACATGTGCGACCAGTAAATTTCATCTCGTTCAAAGTGGGCGACAACCGACGTCGCGTCTGCGATGCTTTGTTTACGACATCACGACAAGAAGACTAGCATGTTTAATTTTTTAACGGTCCTCCATGAAGGGTTCCGAGTGAATGAGTGTGTGTGTGCGCGCGAGTGAGTGAGTGAATGAGTGTGTGTGTGTGTGTGTGTGCGCCCGCGCGCAAGTGACGGTGCGTGTCCACTGGCGCGTTGCGAGCGGAGCGGAGCGAGCGTTTTCAATTCATTCCTATGGAAGTTGAGCTTCACGCTCGCGCAGTGCATTTTGGGATTGCCAGCGGACCGGAGAAAGCGTTGAGAGCGACCGAGAGCGTCAAAAAGGTTGGGCAGTTTTTGACTTTATGCAAATATCAAGCGAAAAACGCGGTCGGCAGCCAATTGCTGTGAGGTTCGGGATGTGACGTCTGTTCTGAGAGTTTAAAAATATGCAAATTGTGCCGGAGTTAATGCTGGATTTAGTGCGTAAATCATTTTGTTTACAAATTAGACGCTTTGCAGTTGTTATATATGTTAAAGATTTTATTTTGGATGTGTTCATTGTGATTATATTGGCTGGGTTAATAAAAGTTTATAAAATTGAAAGGATATCTTTGCTTGGTGCATTTGGAAACAAAGCTTGCCTATTTCTAAATGTAATGGCGTGCATCTCTGATGATTATATTGTACGTGTGTTGTAAAAAACATAGATTAAACACACTCGCAACAGACACACCCCAAAGCGGAGACGTTACAGCGTTACCAGCGGCACTGAGCGGACTTTTGCCGCTGTAGTGGACACGCACCGTGAGTGAGTGAGTGAGCGAGCGAGCGAGCGAGAGAGAGTGAGAGAGTGTGTGCGCGAGTGAGTGTGTGCGTGCGTTAGTCTATGTGCGTGTATGTGAGTGAGTGCGTGTGTACATGTGCGAGTGAATATGTGTGTGAGACGGCTCGAGATGACTGGTCGTAAAGCAATGTGTAGTCTGACAATGTTTCTTGTCCAGGACATGACAAGATTTTTAGGAGTCGAAATCGTGTAATCTAATACATTGACTATAGTAACAGACAAAAAAATTGCGTATTCTGAACCAGGCATAACTATAACTATGGTATACTGTGGTTATGAAAGTAGCCTACACATCTTTTTACAGCACTTCAAAACTATATCCTATTAAAATGTTGTTGTTTTTAATGTGTCGACCAAAACATTTTGTTCATCCTTTAAAGATTGTCTCTATTTATAAAACTGAAAGTTTCAAGAAGTAGGAAAACTCACACTTATTTTTTTTTAAAAGAAGACTAAATTACCATTGTAAACAGCTGCTGAGGGTGCTTATTGGCTATTTTCACTCCCTAATATCTATTTTGTCACTCATTTTGCTTTTGAAATAATATTAAGACATTATGAAGGATAATAATTAAATTTAACTTTATCTATACACCACAAATTTAGCTCAGTGCTTTGTCATCCCACAGTGCTACCAAATACTTTCTGTAGAACTTAGAGCCGCGGCCCTCAGATGTTAGTCTGGAGCCCTGTGATCTTAAAATAAAACTGCACCATAATTTCTGTACGCTTAATCTATTTATTATCAAAGCATTTGTCTGTAATAGTTATTTAGGGGGAAAATGTGAAGGTGTGCCCCTAAATTTTCTGCTTGCGCTCCTAAAATTTCACTGTAAATGATTTCTGTTGTTTTCACAGCATTATACTGTTTTTCTCAACAGTTTCTTGCTGTATAACCTATGTACATTATGTTACTGTAGATTTTGTTGCTTTCACAGTATTATTGTGTATTTTCAACAGTTATGTACTGTGCACACAGTTGACAGTATTTTACTGTAGATTTTCAATGCATTCTGGGAAATTATTAGTTACTGTAAAGCTAAATACAGCAGTGCAAAGTGGCCGCGAAAAACACCACACACAATTCCACAAGTAAAATTGCTAGCTTGTTAACATTATCCTTACATAAAACATTTGAAGGACTGGTTGACCATTAACAGTCTTCATTTCTGTCAGTGGGGGGCATGAGAGCGCATTTGAATGAGTTTTTCTGTTGAGTCAGTGCATCAGAGCTGTCGTTTCTGCCGACCTGGAACTTCGTCATATGGTAAGTAATAAATCTTAATATTTAGGCTATATGCATGGATTCTAGAAAAGTTAAAGTTAAAGTTTAAAGTTATTTAGAGAATGGCTGACCACGAGTTCGATATTTATTCTCAACATTTTACTATAAGCTGTGTACAATATGATAGGTTTCAATGTAGTTTGGAACATGTTACTGTAAATTTAAATACAGTAGTACGAAATGACCGCGAAAAATAACCACAAGCTGCCGTTTTATGAATCTTCAGTTCCCTGAGTAACTTTGAGAGCGCAGGCCTTTGCATCCCGTCGCTGTGTCGGTCGGCGAAGTGTTCGCCATATAAATATTCATCACTAACCAGATATTTATGTTTTTATGCAAACTAAGTAGTGGCAGGTTAACGTTAGTTTAGAAGAACTGCCCGCGGCTTCTGACTTAACGTTACAGGCATTAAAGAACATAAGCGGATTTCCTTTATGTTGATAGCTAGCCTACTTGATTAATAAATGTGATTTTATGAACATAGATTGCACATGTAGCCTCTTATAAGGTCAGAATGATCTAATAATTTTGTTATTGACCATTTTAAGTCGGTGGAAACGCCTGCGCGTTTATTATTTTACATATCATACTGTTGGGAATTGAAAATCGATCAATGTATCCTGAAATTGGATACCCAAGGACTCGGATTCTTGTTATAAAATTACATTTTCGATTCCTCTTATTGATTTATTCGCGCTTATTTTCGGCTAAATCAGAATTTTCTTTTACACGTCTGTGAGGACCTGACCTGGCGATCTGCCAGGACCTTGTGCAGTTACCTCAGTCAGTGTTCATTCCATAGACAGTATGGTTCATTCATACACTTTTGTTACAAATTGATTTCTTTTAGAAACACCAATGGCTTTTTAGTGATGGTTTAGAGCTTATATCCCCTATTGTGATGTGACTTATTACAGATTATGCTACATATTGTGATCACTCTTGATTCAGTTGGAAAATATATATATATTTTTTTGTATTTACAGGTTTCTTGTCAGGATAAATCCTGAAAATTCGAAATGAACATCACAGTTCCAGGTGAGCAGAAAGAGTGGGAAGGTTGTTCGGAGGAAGACCATGGCCTTGAATCCACACGTTGCATCCTACATCAGGGACATTGCAGAATATGATTGGCAAAATCATTAAGGTAAGAGTAATATTAGGGATGTGCAGTGGAGCCCATATCTGTAGAAATGATTTGTGTCTGAATCTGTATTTAGAAAAATCCAGAAAGGGTGGAAATGACTTAAACCATACATTTTTCAAATTGATAGTCTGTTTTAAAATGTAATCATGTTCCCTTCACAGTTTCCATTTAACAAATATGCCTTGTATAAGTCAAATAATTTGTATTTTTATATATTATAATTGTAAAAAAAATAGGGTTGAGTGATATGGTCAAAATCATCTTGATAAAATGTTTCATATCAGTTAGTATTGATAATTATTACAATCAATATCAAATATTTATTTAAGTTTTAAATGTTCTCAAACATAAATTAAATAATGAAGACAACAGGTAAAGTAAAAATATAATGAAATATAATAGGGGTGGGAATCTTTTTGATTCAACGATTCGATTCAAATCGATTCTTTGGGTCACGATTTGATTCAAAAGCGGTACTTTTGAAATTGGGAATTCTCTTTTGAATCAAATTTCAATTTGATATATGCATTGAATAGATTTAAAATCTATGATCAAATCTAAAATCAAATCTATTCATATATCTAAATGAAATTTGATTCAAAATCGAGAATCGAACACAAGACAAATGATCAGCAGCTACTGTTAGTCCTTATCGAGTGGGAGTTATTTAGTTTAAATTATACACACCTCATATCTGCGTTAATTTAATCTATCCCGCTGCCACTCAGCATTCACATTCACCTCTCACGGCGTGAACTCACGCACGTCTTTTTCATCATTAAAATTAGTAAGCATTAAGTCGACAGACATATCTATGAAAGGAACTGACTATCGTAAGCATCGTAAGCCTAAATTGATCATAGAGACCATTGGTGGTAATTGTCTATAATCAATTTAAGGTTACAATGCTTTGGGGAAACGCAGCCCTGATCAGTGGCCAATTGTTTGGAGTCAGAAATATAGAATACGGGCCATTGCCTTCTCAATATTTATTACTTCAGCTTCTGATACAAGACATGTTCATTCTCTTTTATAGGCGGGTATTTGTTCGTTACCACAGAAAACCGTTTGCGTATCCATGTTGAACGTGTTTCTTCAATGTAAAAACTGAAGTAGCCTACCTAAGCTATTTTCTGTGAATGTGCGAGACTAGCCGCTATATGGAAATAATGAGATGAATAACAAAATGCTGTAAATGATAAAAATATTTGTTTAATTAATTGAAAGAAGGCCATTAATTGTTGTTTACAATTATGACAAATTCAATACATCAAAATATCAAGAAGCATAACAATTTTTTTTGTACTGCTAGAAATAACTGTAAGCGGATGACACCGGAAGCCAGACACATTTCATTTATAAATGGCTGTACCCACTCTTCCGTGAAAAATAATGTGGATACCATAGGCAAAACAAATTCTTCTAAAAAGGTGTTGATAATGTGAGTTAGTTTTTTTTTTAATTATTATTAGTTGTATGTTTTGCCTCTGATTGATTTGTGCTTATCATTCCTTGCAGGATTATCAGAAGTGCTGTCTCTCTTCTTCCACTTGACACCATCACTACCCTCCTCACCTGGCCTTCATCCTCACCTGTCTTGCTTTCTTTCTAAGTTTCTTTTTTACCTGTTCAGGATCATTTTTGCATGAATTGAAATACATTAATTCTTCACTGATCTTAATTATTAAATATATATTGTTCATTAGTCTTCTTTTAAAACAGATTTTTATTGTTGTATTATATTACATTATTATTACTAATGTATTGTTTAAAAATACACAATAAACCTTGTTGTGCAGTTAAATCTTCAATTGTTATTTTTTTCTATTTCCCATTAACAGTTAAAATAATATTCCTACAGATTTTCTACATATTCTACAGGTAACACGGTAGCACTATAAAAGTAAATAAAATAACATTTCATAACTGTATAATACTATACAGTATTATTAAAAATCAACAGTGTAATACTGTGCTTTAATGTGGTAAAAATTACAGTAAAATAATGTATTTAATTTTACAGTATGCTTAACAGTACTGTATTTAGTGTTACAGTAATTTTACTGTTGAATGAAATACAGCAACTACTGGATAATTGTTGCCAGTAAGTTACTGTTAATTTGACAATAAATTTTTTACAGTGTTTAAGTCAGGGGCTACAGCGCTCCTAATAAAAAAAGTTAGTCTGGAGCCCTGCCATCTGTCTGGGTCTGATGTTCCATAACAATAATATTACTATTTTACAGTTTTATTCAAATTGTGAGCATAAGAGACATTAAAATTAAAAAAACATTAAAACATATTACTGACACTAAACTGTAGAACGGTAGTAATCCACAACAAACCTCCTTAGTGCTTGTTAAATTGAATCAAATTACGTGTAAACGCATGGCATTTTGCACACAAAAAAAAAACTGTGCCTGTGATTTTTTTTTTTTTTATTGTGCCTGCATTGTTTCTTGATACAAATGTTTACTTCAAGTTCTTATCACTCATATTACTTTATGACCCCAGTCAAGTGAAACGGCTTCAAAAATAACAAAACTGACAGTTTTGCATTTCACCAAAATGGCTGTGCAAAACACAGTCTAAGGCCCAGTCACCACTCTTAATCTACAGAATTATATATTTGGCACAAGTTTCATTTGCAAACCCTTCCATGGTCTCTCCGTTGACCTTTGCATGGCAGACACCATCATTAGTGGCAGACCTGTCCCTGTCCTCACCCAGACGCCGCTCGGCCACACGGAGAGCTTGCCTCACTGCCCTCAGGTGCTAATGACATCACGGATCTGCTGTCCAGCGAAAGGTCACAGATGATATGCATTTCACTGCAGCCCTTTCAGAGAATCCCTGGCCAAACACATTCTCACACCATACTTCCAGTTTTATTGCACACAGCATTAAAAGCCCCTAGACAGACTCTCAGAATACTTTAGAATAATAAAAAAGATTGTTCAGTATTTGTCATTTGCCTTTGTTTGATTTAAATTATGATGGGCTTAAGGAAGGCTGTATGGCTTTGTCATTTAAGTAAAATCAAGTAAATACATCGTACCTAATATAATTAGATACACATAGGTAATCCTGAGTGCATGACTGAGAGTCTGACCCAGTTCTTAGAGAGCATGATCCACACAGTGTGCCGCCAGATGATCATGACTCCTTGGAAAAAGGATGAAAGAGAAAGTGACTGTTTACAAATCAGGCCAATCTTCAAGGATGATAAGTTAGGTAAAGTTGGCCAGGTGGATATGAAATAAATCTGGACAGACTTTGCTTTGCTTGATTTTTTCAATCACCAACTTTCATACTCTTTCATCTGTGAAAGTGTTGGATTGTATATATGAATAGTCAAAAGGCTTTGTCGTTTTGAGATTTTAGTACTGAATGAAAAGTTTTTCTATCTTTTTTTCTAACAGCTGCTGTATTTCATCCTTTTAACAATTCATACATTTAAACCATTTCGGCATTAAAAACACAGTACAGCAAAATAAATAAATGGACATACAGTCTAACAAAGCCTGCCTATTTGCCTGACAATTTCCTGAATATAAAGGTGGCAATTTGTCTGTCTGCGCTATTTTTGAAAACCGTCACAAGAACGTTCCCACACCTTAAAAGTTGCCAAGGCACCAGCCTCCACATTGTGAGTTGCTTGACAAGGTAATCAGTAGCCGGCTCAGCTGCAAATAAGCCTGACCGCACTCTGTTAATGCTGCCAGAGACATGTTCAAGGTTATTACTGCTGATGCAGACTGCTCTCTCTGCTTTATTCCGCTCTGAGAGGTAAAGAAGGTACATGAGAGTGACTGAGTGAGTGAGAGATAGAAAGACTTTCATAGTTTCATTCCCCTCCCCTCAGTTCTTCAGAGTAATCCATTGTCATCAAATAATAAAACAGGCAGGGACATTGGAATCAAACCTATAACTGTGGGATTTTCTGTTCTATCCTTTCAATGGGTACACTGTAAAACTTGGAAATGTCAGCAGCACTTTTCTGAAATGCATGTCATATAGGCAACATTTCAGCCTCAAAATATTGATCCTCTTTATGTCGGTCAATCCATGTGTGACTTCACTAAATCTAAAGTTACTAGGGGCATTGCATGAAATAGGAGCTTTTTCCTGTTTGATAAGGAGAACTTTAAAGCAACTTTTTTTTTTTTTACTGTTAAAAAAAGTTGGAATAATGTTTTTTTTTAAAGAAGTCTGTTTTTGCTCACCAAGGCTGCATTTATTTGAACAAAAATACATTATAAACAGCAATACTGTGAAATATTATTACAAATTAAAATAACTCAGCATCATTACTTCAGTCTTCAGTGTCACATGATCATTCAGAAATCCTTTTAATATGCTGATTTGATGCTCAAGAAACATTTCTTATCACAATTTATTTTTGTGGAAAGTTTTGTGGACATTTTGATGAATAAGTTCAAAAGAAAGCTTTTATAACATTATAAATATAAATTACTGTTTTTGAACAGTAGTGTACTGTATATCCTCATTAGACCTCATCAGACAACATTAGAACACCGCAATGCTCTATGGCTGTAGCTGGGTGATTGGGTGGTTGCTAAGTAGTTGCTAGGCAGTTACTAGGGTGCTCTAGTTAAATACTCAGGTGTCAAGGGTGTTTCCCAGGGAGTTGGTAGGTGGTTTCCAATAGATGCTGTTTTCTTCTGAAGAATGTTAATGCCAACAGCAAAATATGTAATAAATGACATTTTTAAAGCTTCGGGAATCATAAATGATGAGAGCAAATATGTGAACTTAATCTCACTAATTACACATGTCTGTGGTTTCTCCTGGCCAGCAGGCACAATTGGCCAGTATGGCCTTTGAAAAAAGTCAAAATGGACCAATTAGGTATAAGCTAATTGCTCTATTTATATTAATGACCCAAGGCCTATCCTATTTGGAATATGCCCTGAGCCATTAAAAAATACAAGTGTATTTATAATTTTCTCAATTATGTTTTAAATAAGACTTTGAACTGGGCTTGTGAAGATCTTTTTTGTAAAGATCCACCTAAAACGACATCTGCTTTAAGACTAAGCAGAAGCCTTTGCTAACCGAACAGTTGACGACCACCTAATTAATATTCATGATCTAGACTAATTGTCACGTGTCAGTGTATGTTTGGACTTTCAGTTTGTTTTTTGATTGGTTCCTGTTTTCCTTTGTTCTTTTCCCGCCACTCCTTTGTTTCTATGGTTACTGTCATTATCAGTTCAGTTGTATCACCTGTTTAGTCAATCATCGTTATCTGTATCACCTGTGTTCTGTTAATTAGTGTCATCTGTGTTTGTATTTAAGTTCCATCTGTTCAGTCAGTTGATGTCTGATCTCTGTTATATTCGTGTTGTTCTGCTGTCCTGTCTTTTATTACATTAAACCTTTGTTCTTGGAAATGTATCTTCGTCTCCGTCTGCCTTCCTGCAACCACCCGTAACGCTAATAAGGTTTATAATTAATATAAGGCATTTTGAGGCAAGTATTATGACATATTTTAAAAACCCTTTTTACTTTATTACAAAAAAATGGTGGAACAGCGTTTTCTCTAAAGAACATAATAGCCTTAAATGTTCTAAACAATTCAAACACAATGTCCAAACAGTCTCTGACCAGCTGCTTTCCTCTAATCAGCCCTCACCAAGAGGCTTCGAGAAGGCTCGCTTATAAAATTACTAAGTCAATGAGCCACAAGAAGGAGAGATTTGGTTTTTAATTGAGATGGTGAAATAAGTATTATATCACAGTTGGTGAGGCTCACCCACTTGAGAAACATACATTTCTAAGGAATCCATGAATCATTATTTAACAATCGGTTAGCATTTATTTGTTGTGTGAATTGAAGTCGCCATGAAATTAATTTTCTAAATGCAGGTTTTTCATTTTGTGAAAAATTAATCTGCATGCTTTATTAATTTTTAAATTATTTGTTTTTTCAAATGTCTGTTTTGCTCAGAATTTAGGCAAATATGGTGTGCACTGATTAAAAGCAATCTGTGGCAGGCTGTGTGTTGAGAAGTTTGATGAAGGGCTGTAAACTGCCCCAACCAATCAAAAAATATCACCAGAAAATTGCAGTATTTTTCTTTTATGAGCTGAAAGTAATGGCGCATTATACACACCCGAGATGGCTTCAGTCTGTAGCGGAAAAGCAGAGGCTGACAATCACACAAGCAATATGGGCAGTATTTGTATGTAATCAGGGTGCGAATTATGGAGAGTTTAATGGATCTTCATATTTACTTGAATTACTTATTGCATGGACGGAGCAAGAACATAATAGGCCTAAGTGTTTAAAATGCATATGCATAGTTCAGTTTAAAGCTTGCCCTCTTTGTCTTGCTGTTGAACTGAATGTAAGAAGCAAACTGTCTGCTTAAATTACCACAGTGTTAACAACAACACTGAAATAAGAATGTGCTGTTTATCTTTCTTCAGACATGCGTAAAAGTTGCACTCATTTCTATAGCAACAGAAGGCTCCTGTCATGTTTTCTTTCAGAATTGTTATTGGACACTAGAAAATGGTAGCATTTTATTTAAAGTCAAAATAAGATAAAAACAGTCATATCATGGGAAGGTGTTCGGTATAAATATAGTTATTAAGAGTAATTGCCAGTACAGAAAACATGAGCCAGAGAAATAGAACAAAGAGAGGTCTGTCTGTATCCATCCATCCTAATCTTATCTTACCACTTACCTACCACTCTCTGGTGACGTATTCCAGATTTCTCCAGCCATTTACACAACACCATTTTCTACAAAAAAATCGAAAACGTTTCATACGTTTTGGACATTCATTTACACGACATCAGCATTTTGGGTTCCTTAAAAATGCAATCCTTTGAAAACGTTTTTGAAAATTATATAATTATCGTCTCTGTGTAAACTAAAAAAAAAAAAAAAAAAAAAAACACGCATTTGTGAAAACTGTGATGTCATGCGCATGCATATTATGTGTTCGGTCTGTAGGTGCGTATTGTTTCTTTACAAAATGACATCGCCAACTACAGGCCTGGCAGCACAATACAGCGTTTTAGTAGTTTTCATGGAACCGTGTTGAATGGGTGGAATCCACTGCTGCTTCGATGTACAGGGTGGGCCATTTATATGGATACACCGTAATAACATGGGAATGGTTGGTGATATTAAAGTCCTGTTTGTGGCACATTAGTATATGTGAGGGGGCAAACTCCTCAAGATGGGTGGTGACCATGGTGGCCATTTAGAAGTCGGCCATCTTGGATACAACTTTTGTTTTTTCTTTCAGGAAGAGGGCCATGTGACACATCAAATTTATTGGTAATGTCACAAGAAAAACAATGGTGTGCTTGGTTTCAACGTAACTTTATTCGTTCATGAGTTATTTACTTAGTTTCTGACCACTTATAAAATGTGTTCAATGTGCTGCCCATTGTGTTGGATTGTCAATGCAACCCTGTTCTCCCACTCTTCACACACTGATAGCAACACCGCAGGAGGCCAGCACAGGCATCCAGTATCCGTAGTTTCAGGTGCTGCACATCTCGTATCTCCACACCATAGACAATTGCCTTCAGATGACCCCAAAGATAAAAGTCTAAGGGGGTCAGATCGGGAGACCTTGGGGGCCATTCAGTGTGTGAAGAGTGGGAGAACAGGGTTGCATTGACAATCCAACACAATGGGCAGCACATTGAACACATTTTATAAGTGGTCAGAAACTTGTAAATAACTCATGAACGAATTAAGTTACGTTGAAACCAAGCACACCATTGTTTTTCTTGTGACATTACCAATAAGTTTGATGTGTCACATGGCCCTCTTCCTATTGAAAAAACAAAAGTTGTATCCAAGATGGCCGACTTCTAAATGGCCACCATGGTCACCACCCATCTTGAGGAGTTTGCCCCCTCACATATACTAATGTGCCACAAACAGGACTTTAATATCACCAACCATTCCCATGTTATTACGGTGTATCCATATAAATGGCCCACCCTGTATATCTAATATGTGATTATAATCAAGGTATTAATCAATATTTTTCCTTCTAAATATCACATGAGTTAAATGACTTCTCTAGGCTTATGAGATTTTACTTTGTTATAGAAGTTACCAGTGTGATTACTGAAATGTTCTTTTCATGTATTCTTTAATGTCTGTATTAAATATCTGAGGTGACTGAAGGGTCTGGCCCATGCCAGGAATGCAGTGCTTGCTCATTTAGCCTGGCTTCCAGAAATTAAATATGGACTCATTTTGTTTGAGAAAGGTCTTTAACATGTGTTAAAACATATAAGGGTCATTGGAACCAATAGTTTAAGTGACCATTTCTTAGCTAAAGTGTCCTTTCCTTGAGAACTGTGTTAGATTAAAGTGTCCTCTCCTTGAGAGAAAGAACATATTATCTTGATGTTGTGAGAAGACTCTCCTGTTTATAGTTAGAGCCTGGCCAAATCCAACCTTGAAGAAGCTGTGTGTCTGTGTGTGTGTTAGTCTTCTTGGTTACAGGTTAAGGAACAACTGGCATTATTGGAGATTGACTGACTTGTTGTTCGGGATAGGCTGGCGTTCAGCAACCCAGATATGTGACCTGGAAGGTCACGACGTGCCTAACTTCAGGGTCCAAGTGTCAGCGGCATAATCTGTGGAGATATGCTTCAGTCTATCAGTCCATGTGGAAATTTCTTATGTTTATCTATTTCTTAGCCAATCAGAATCCTTCAACCTGAAGCACGGACGTAGTTTAGACCTTGGAAATGGTATAATTGCTGTGATCTTTGTAACTGTAAGCGGGGCGGCCTACAAACTCCTTGTGAGTCTTGAAGCTGACTTCTGCTGATGAAACTGCAAACTATCTTCAGTAAAAAATGTCTTTAATTTATTATAATTCTGACTGCACTTCTGACTCTGTGTCTTAATTAATCATTTCTGGTCATTGGGTATTTAACTGTAAATCCCCTAACAATGTGAACAGGGATAGTTTTGGCAATGTTGTCGTCTGTATGCAAAGAACGCAAAAGAAAAACTTTTCAGTTTTTAGTACATCGTTGTTGTATAAATGTACCCTTAGTCCACTTAAGCCCCATCTCTTTCTTAAAATTGCCCATAAATTCCATCCAATAAATAACTCATACTGTAGCTAGAACAAAGTCTCTGCCCTACATTTTTTTCCCCCGATTATCCGTTTCACTCTGATGCATAACAAAAGATCTGTCACTTCTGACATTACATCGCAACTTCAAGGTTTTCTGGAGGTACGTGCAGCAGTTTCTAGAAGAGACTGACAATGCAGATCGACATCTTCACATTAAAAGGAAAAAATACAAAAATTTATTTCATTTCTGATTGTTAGTCACACTTGAGGTACTATAGTTAGTCTCAGTATAGAGCCTGAACTCCCCATTTTGAAGACCACTAAAATATACAGCGAGATATTTGAAGATAAAACTCTCACATCAGCTCACTCTCACGATAATTGCAAAAAACGACCCCCTGCTGGATTCCCTTTCTTCGGGTAATACATTTAGTTAATTTTCACTGGAATGGGAGAGCTGAAATTGAGTGTCTTTCAGACCCCCCTGACTCACCACTGAATTTGTGGTGAAATGTCCAAATTAAACTTCAATGACCTTTATGGAACATGAAATACCATGGGTCTCATTATTGCCCAACATGACGAAAGAGACAGAGGGACTATCCACCATAGGTCTCACCTCCCACTCTGTGCCAGCTCTATATCTAATTAAACATAATTCCTTTTACTCTAGCCCTGCTGGAATTATGCATTTGACACATTCTAACAGCACTCTGCATAAACTACATGTACCAATGTATGTGTTGATTACCTGTTAAAGAATTCAGTGTAATTTAAAACCATCTCACCAGGGAGGATGTGCATCAAGTCTCTTACGATAAAAACACAGTAGACCGAAATCAATCAACCTTGTGAGACGGCAAACAAAAGCAATCCACCTTGATTACGAACACATTTACAGTTGAACCCAATGTCAGCTTCAAGTGACTTTCACATGACACAGCAAGGAGACGGAATAGTTGGCACTCGCGCGCACAGCAGGTGCAAGACAAAAGGTATGAAAATGATGGCTTGTGGGCTACGTGATCAACCAAGCTTAGCGATGGCAGAGCCCACAGCAATTCTCACGTTGAGATTGTAGCCAGGCATAAATATTCATTAAACACACATACAGGAGCGAACCGTCTTGATGAGGTCACGGTATTGCACCAAAAAGTGGAGAGTATCACTGCTTTTAACAGCAGGGGGTAGAAGATTCTCCACAGTGTAAGAGTTCCTTCCATCTTTGATAGTATGAGGATGGATATGATTTTTCTGGGCCACTGGCCAGCAACGAGGCCCACTGGAACCCAAAGCTCTCTAGACAAGACAAATGCAGTTGGATGAAGCATGACTTCTGGACTAATCATTATTAGTTATGTTTGAAGAGAACAAATTTCATGGTGAAGTCACAAGAGAAGAGTCAGGATGAGAAACGCCAAGAGGTCAGGTTGGAATTCTGCCAGGAGGATGAATCGTTACTCGCTCGGGTCCATGGGACTTCGAATTCGAAAGGCATTATTGTTACGTTATGGCCGTGAGATTAGCGGGCTTCGGTATTATGTATTCCTGAGACTGATTACTTTTCCATGTTCCCTCCATAATATAGATTATGAGGAAAGGAGTTTTAAATTAGTCGACATTGAGCTCATAATCATGATATGAATAAAACATAACTGTCACAATATGTAAAGCAAAGGAAATGAAAAATTCATGCATTTAAAGACCTTCAAGAAACAAAGCACATCTTCGGAAAAATTAAAGGCCCTTGTCGTTCTTCTCTGTGACAGCATGACTGTTAAATTTCCATGTCCACTGAAGCTAGTAAATACCTTAACAGAGCACCACCGCTCATTGTTACGGCTGCTAATTGCACAGTGACTTTTACATGACTTCCCACAAATGAGGATGAGACAGAGAGGCTGGGCTGTATGCGGCAAGATGCATTGTCTTCCCTTAAATGCCCCATTAGTCCCAAGCCAAAGGATTATGAGAAGGCTCATTAGCTGGCCTATTCCTCACGGTGACAAACTATCTCTTATGGGCATCTCTTGCCCTAACTCCAGGGAACTTTCTGTGGTCAACAAGGATTTCTGCCGAAAGAGAAAACATGAGGTATTAATATTTATTGCACCATATATCCCCTCTGGTTCGGCTGTGCAAAATAGCTCATTTTGACAAAATAGCTAGCTAATTTTGTGCATAAAGTGAATATTAGCTTCTGTGTAAAGGTTAAATATTCTATGGGAACAAAAAAAAAGTGCAGATCTATTAAATTGTTTAAAAAAAAGTAGTCGGATGTACCGTACTGAAAGGGAACATGTAATTTACTTCTACATTGAACATTAATTTTGGTGATCAGGATGACACAACTGCCTTAATATCATATTGAAGAAAGCTTCATTAAAGAATGAAATTCTTGTGAAGAAAACATTCATACATTTTATTATTACTTCAAGGAAAAATAAGCAACAAAACATTTTATAAATATATATTTCAAAAACTTTTTTTCCACCAAGTTAGAGTCATGTGGTGCAACCAACATGCTGAACAAGCCTAGGTATACATCGTAGAACAATTGCCACCAATTGTGTCTACGATCAACTTGGCTCACAATGCTTTTGAGAAACACAGCCCAGGTCTCTTAAAGGGGTGGTAAAATGGACTTTTTCACAAGATGTAAAATATATCTATGATGTCCCCAGAGTGTGTGTGTGAAGTTTTAGTGCAAAATACCCCACAGATATTTTTATATAGCAAGTTAAAGTTGTCACTTTTTGAGGGTTTGCAAAAACGCACCATTTTGTGCCTGGCCCTTTAAATGCAAATGAGCTGCTGCAGATGGCGGGGTTTCAAGGGCTCGTGTGTTAGCAGCTGCTATTACCTCACGCAGACACACTAAAGTGACAGAAACTGTTCTGCCTTTAATGTTTAAACGGAGTCAGACAAAGATGGAGAGACTCAAGAAGAATTGACAACATGTAGAATGCAACAGGACGTCTCTGAATGGTTAGTTGATGAATTTATGTTGCTGATGTGGAGTTAACTATCTTCAATTAGGATATTCTGTCATGATAAATCTATAAATCGCTCGTATAGGAACTGTTGTGAGATGCACACAGAGTGACTTTCTATTGCATGTGAAAAGATGGATGCTAAAGTTTGAGCTGACTCACAAATGTACTCTTATACAACAACTTTTCCTCTTCTCAACATGGACTGCGTGTTCCCGGGGGCGGGGTTTATGTAAATTCTTGGGTTAATGATGTCACTAACCCGGGAGGAATGTCCTGTAGTCCCTACCAGCCGTTTGTTGTAGTCCTTTTCTTTAAAAGCAAATATCTTCCTTTGCTTTGAACTTTGAGTATCGTAACTTTGCAGATGTTGTTTATGCTCAAACAGCAACATTACACACTAACTAAAGTTAGAAAAGTGAAATCATACTCAACCACCCCTTTAAAGGGGCATTCCACCCATAGGAACATTGTTTTTTATTGAAAGTGGGTCATATATGTAGTCGAAATGTAAAATAAATTTTGAATTTGGTGCCTTTGTGACCGAGGAAAGACAAAAAATAACTTCAGGACGCATTTGTATGAAAGACAACAACTCCCACAATGCACCACATTGCACAGCTCCGCAAGCCACTCCCACTAATCCAGAACAGCGCATGTCTGCCTATAAGAGAAATCACTCTTCCATCTACAAGGCTAGCTACAGTACCACCAGAGCTTGAAATTCATTTCACACAAAATGTCTAGTTAGTTGGCGAACACATTAGTGCATTACTCCTCGTTTGTATTTCTTTCGAAAAGGTGAATTAATGCATGGTACCGGGATGTTCAGTCAGAACATATGCGGTGCGAAACTAGGATAGTTCACAACACAAACGTCCGTGTCCTCGTCTGATTCAGAGATTTTGTCCAGGAGAAATTGTCATCGTTGAAATTCTTTGCCGCAGACGGACTCTATCTCTGTGTTCGTAGTTGCATCTTACAGTCTATGAGTTGCATAGTGAGATCACCGGCGCCACCAGTCCGCCCTAACTCGAGCCAGTCCGGGCTCCTCGACCGCGGCAGGCAGGTCTTCTGCCTCGGCTGCTCTTCGCTATAATGCGGCTTGTAAAGGTAGCCACAAACACCTGATTCAAGCATCAGACTTCCGAAATCATCTTCTTCTATATCATATTGAGTACTCTCCTCCGCTATTGTCATAACTGTACATCTGTCTCCACAGCGCCTGTTAGCTTAGCTTCAAACAAGATGGAGGATATTGCTTTCAGTTTCAGAGAGTAAAGTCCCACCCACTGATCTGTAATAGGTCTGTAGCGTGAGCGGGTCCTGCCCCCTGGGAAAGATGAGGAACGAGTGTCTGTAGTCTCAACAGAAATCCCCCCCTCTTACACTTCCTCCGACAATGACGCAAAATGACGATTTTTGCGTCATTGTGGGAGGAAGTGTAAGAGGTAAATAACGGATTTCTCCCGTCTCAGGGGAAAATGAGAGAGTGTTGCACGACCATTCAATAGTATGACTGGGTTTCTAACAATGCAAAGCTTAGTGCAAATGGGTGGAGTGTAAAGGGAACATGGTTTGTGTAACATAAGCAACACATTATTAGCTGTTTGATAACATAGTCAAGCAAAAGGCATAGTAAGTACCGTTATATGTGTCAGACGTAGAGAGCGATACATAAAACACATTGCCATTCTTATACATCGACTTGTATAAGAGCCTGTATAATTCACTTTTTCACTTTTTCTTCTTCTGAATCAATTTCTGGTTCAAATATGGCTGAATTAAACCAGTATTTCCACTTGCCATTTTGCAGCATTTACTAGTTAAGTTAACCGAGTGGATCAGGTATTCTGAGATGGTATGAGTGAGTGGAGGCGGGGCTCAGTTGCATATGTTTGCTTTATCTCTAACAATCTCTGATTTGATAAAGAACACTGAGGTAATTGTGTAATAGACTAATTGAAAAATGTGCTGGCCAGAATTTTTCATTTTCCCCTGATGAAAAAGAGTCCTTTCATGGGACACAGGGATATAACAGTAGTAGGCATTCAGAGCAGGATTAACTCTCAAATAGCACAGAGATTCAACGTCACGCTAGCTTAAGAGCTTTTACAGGACATACGCAACAGTGATATGTGCTCTATTTCTGCGTGCTTCTCAGCTTGACATTAAACGGTCAAAGGCTGAATGACAAACAGAACAGG
Source organism: Scardinius erythrophthalmus (assembly GCF_964197995.2). Lineage (NCBI taxonomy): Eukaryota > Metazoa > Chordata > Actinopteri > Cypriniformes > Leuciscidae > Scardinius > Scardinius erythrophthalmus. The sequence goes on along the minus strand of NC_138231.1, from coordinate 36,084,028 downwards.
AAGAAGATGGAAAACTTATTTTTTTTGGCATTGAAGATGAAAATTAAACAGCTTATTGTTTATTAGAGCACTTGCAAGGTCATATTTATAATTCAGAGAGTCTGTGTTTTACATGGGCATTTATGAAGTGAAAAATGGCACGTGTATAGGCAGACCATAAATATAAATTTGTGTCACCAATTTTCAAACCTTTTATGGTTGTCTGGGCTCGTTTCACATATTGTGTTGTGGCTAGACACAATGTAGTCTTTCAAGCTGTCGTCCAGCTGCAATGACAGATTCACTTCTCTTGAGAGACTTGTCCTCCCATTTGACATTGCACTTTGTCAATTCAAAGGAAGACAATAAGCAATCTCTGCAAAGTAATTTTCTCCTTCACCAACACTTCATTTTTTCCTATGAGGTCCAGGGTGTCACATGCAGCAAAAGAAAAGTGGACAAAATGCACAAAAATGAGTAAGAGGGTCAAAAATAAAAGAGAGGAAACAGAATGTGCAGCTTTTCTAGGGCAGTCCTGTAATCCCAGGCTCATCAGCTGTGAGCATTGATCGCTGCCTATGAGAGAATACAGGTAAAATCAATCATAGCGCTCAGGGTAAAAGAGTATAGATGCACCAGATCATCCACTCATCAATAAAGAAACTCTCAGATCAATGGTCTGGCCAGTCCCTCTTTGAGCTTGGATGTGTTATTGCAAAAGAACAAATGTCAAATGAGCCATAAAATGGCTTCTTTATATTGAGTTTTAATTTTAAATCTTCATTTCATTAGGTTATAGCTCAACAGACACCTCTCTTTTTTGTGGCTTTGACAAAAAAGAAATCACATCAATTTGCTACACAAGAATTAAAATTTTTTTTAGAGTACTTAATAAAGTAATAATAATGATTGGAACAAGTAAAACCCAATAAAACCAACCATGTTCAACTAATTAGAATCAATGGTGTCAGTTTAACTTAAATTAATGGTTTTAGTTTAACTTAAATAAATGTTTTTGTTCAAAATTAATTATTTGAATAATCCTACAGTTAATGCTTCTTGTTTAGTCCTGTGATTTAAAACAAAAAACTAAATATAACTTTTCTTTACGCGGGATGTTCGGTGTTGGCAGTCCAGAAGTGATACTGGTTTCATCCAGAGCATTACCATGGTGGTTGCTTTATTAAAGCAATTAGAATTCTTAATAGCAGGTCATCAACCCAATCACAAGCTCTCAACACTTTACCATAACCCCCAAAACCACTAACATAACAGAAACTTTTAAATACCAACATATTCAAATATTAAATATTAACAAGTCTCTCCATTTTCTCATCTTGCTAAAAATGCATAAAAGAACACTTTATTTCAACATTTACTCTCCCAATTTAGCCCCGTTGCATAGCATGATTGGAAGTGAAAGTCCTGTTTGATTGGGACTTTATTTTTTCAATAACATGTTTATTACTTAATAATTTTAAAGGTTTCCTCACTTTTTTTAAGTTGTCAACTGATCACTTTTTACAGTGTAATCAGTTTTTTTTTTTTTGTGACGTATTTCCAAGCTAAACAGCTTTTGGAATGAAAAAAAAAAGTAGGGCAGGATTTGACTTTGTCCTTCGGAAATTGATTGGGCCATAGGAAGTTGGGCACTGCTATCTAAATGGAGGCAGATCTGAATGCCAGTTTGCAGTTGGCTGTGGATGATATTTAGTCCCACCCTCAGTGAGAGACATACGTCATGAAGAAAACAGATGTTGTTTCTTAAAAGTATTTACGAGGGCATATGAGTAAAAAAAAAAAAAAAAAAAAAAAAATTGTGACTTCAAAATGTTTTCAAATGTATTGAAAAACATTCATACAAATATGAAAATATTCATTAAAACATTAATATTATAATACGATAAACATCTTAAACCATTCAAAAGTTTGGGACTGTATGATTACAAATGTGAATATTTACACAGAGTTTTTAATAAAGACATGAAAACGTCATTGTTTAACAGCTATTTGTTTTAGCAGACTGTATGACATATTTCTGATTTCACCCTTTTAACTACTCTACTTGTTCAGGTAAATATGTTAATAAGATTTCATTTCATTTTAGGAAAGCGTTTTTTAAATGAATGCTTTAAACCTCTAATTTTAGCAGTATCCATAACCGGTTCAAGAAAAGGATGGAAAATGGTGGCCACCACTGCCAGGGTCACTCACCCATTTCTCCATAATCACAAAGGGTTACGCTTGTATTATCTGCTAGTATTATTCACACACTCCTGTGAAGCTTTCAAAGCCTTGCTCGGTGTCACTAAAATGAGAGATATACTGTTTAAAGGAGCTGACTGGCTAAAAAAAATATGAGCATTATCCTTGCTATGAATAAACCAGACAGCCAATTAATTACTGTGATTAAAGCACTGACTAACTAGATTGAAGTTAAGAAGATTGAGGTCAAACAGTGTTAATTTATTTTTGCGAATTCTCATTTCTGACTTTTCATACACAAATTATCAAAGGTTTCCCGCTGTGCGCAAAGTGATTAATTCCACGACATAATTGTTATGTGCCTGTTTAGGAGAAGATGGACAATGAATTATTCGTTTCTCCTTTTTCTCCTCCGTTCACACACACACCTTTTCATACCGATTTCTAATTCATCTGTGCCAAATTAGCGACTGAAAATATAATGCCCTAAAGGTCTTATGAGCCGCAGATATGAGAAATAAAAAATTGAAAAGAGGAGAAAAAAGTGTCAATCCCTAAATGATTAAATGGATGACAAGTCAACCCACAAGTGAGAAGATAAACAGCTTGTGATGTTCTTAATTGTGGAATATCATACTCGTTTAGCCAGTGCCACATCACAGAGAGATGAACGGGACAAACCCACAAGGCCAATTATAAAATGGCATGCTGGTTCATCCCTTTTTTGTCTTTTTTTTTTTTTGGAAGTTCATTCCATAAGCTTCATTATCACAACGCTGTTGTTACAGAGAGTTTGGGAGTGTGAAAATCCTCTGTACTTAGCCAGCACTGATACTCTGGGTGAACTCGACCGCATTAATACAGGATTACCGCAGAGAGGCCGTGTTCGCTAGATGGGGGAATGAGAGAGAATTCCTGAGGAGTGATAATATCGTCAGCGCCCACTTTTTTTGTAATTGCAGCTATATTTTCTTATGCTCTTTCAGTGCGGTGCCAAGTGGACTCGGCCCAGACGCCCTGGGAGCCGTCGGGAGAGGCTCGATGCAAATAGATGGTGCCACATGCTACCGCTGCATTAAATTTTAAACATCTCCACAAAACTTTTTTGTCTTCCAGCTAACGTCTGTTTTAAAGTTTTGAGAGGACTGAAAGTTGAGGAGCCGAACATTACTTTCACTTTTCGCAGCTTCCCCCAATCTGCTCCTGTGTGAAAATCAAAACGGTGCTGTTAATCTCCTCTCAGACTCGTCCCTCTTGCATTCTGATATTCCCTCACCGTTGATTGGCAGAAAATAAGCAGCACAGACTGTGAATTGTAAATGATTTCCTGATGTAATCACGCTATCAGTAAGATGAATCTCAGACTTTAGAGACCGCACAGCTGAGGTAGTCCATGCGTCTCGTAATGCTCTGCCAATAATGACTGTGGTACAGGAGGAACTAATTATATTACACATTACTCAATGGCCAGGATAAATATAAGCCAAATAAATGGATCTATAGCACAATTTTCCACTGTCATAAAGATCCTTTACGATTCAAATGAATAGCTTTGCTCATCCTAAATGTCTTTCTGAAGCAATAATGAGGACTGACTACTAATTCTTTTTTCTTTTTTTTTCTCCAACTGAATTTATGAGGGATTATGCATGGGAGCCATAGTCATTCTTCATTCTGTTTGGTTTGTAATTATCCTAATTTTGTTTGCTGGGTCACATTCTGTTCGTCCTCATTCAGTTGCATTATTGCTTTTATAAACAAGTCATGATGAGGTCTGTTGTTTTCCCCAGCAAACAATCAACAGAACAAATGTCCTCAGATTATCTAGTTACTTCATTTGCATTTAATGGCCCTTCAGTTAACTAGCTTCAGTAAGAATGTGTACTGTATGCCAATCAATTTATTTGACAGCTACAAAGGTCTATTGTACATTGACAGTCCAATGTATTACTTGAAACAACACAAATTAAAACACTTGACCTGGAGATGTTTATGATCTTATTAAAGGAGTACACCAAAATGTGTATCTTCCCACTGTTCTTTTTCCCCCCATGCAATGACTGTTCATAGTGATCATTGCTTTTAAGGGTCTTATTCACTAAGCGTATTCACTAAAAGCAGAAGTCATAATTAATCAATAGCTACGTTTACATGGACACAATCGGAATGAAATCAATACGATTGATGAATCCGATCAAGGTGTTTACATGAATGATAAATAAAGTAATCGGGTTGATGTGCGCGTTTATATGTCACAAGTTTCAAATCGGATCTGATGTTTTGACTTGCGCACACTGCACGAATATACAGAGTTTATCCGCTTTTCGCGCATAAATATTCTCCTCTATTGGTTCTTTATTTGTTTTAAACAGCAGACGTAATATTAAAGGTCCCGTATTATGCCCCTTTTCACAAGATGTAAAATAAGTCTCTGATGTCCCCAGAGTGTGTATGTGAAGTTTCAGCTCAAAATACCCAACAGATCATTTTTTACAGCATGTTTAAATTGTCATTTTTTGGGGCTCAGAAAAACGCGCTGTTTTAGTGTGTGCCCTTTAAATGCAAATAAGCTGCTGCTGGACGACACAGGGGGCGGAGCTTCATGAGCTCGCGCTCAGTCTGTCAGGACAATAACATCTCATGGAATGATGATAATATCAGAAACTCTCAGTGTTCATTTCGAGTCGGACAATAATGCCTACAGAGTCAGAGTGCTGTATAGAGATGAAACAGGTATAGTTTAGTAGTTTAATTACGGTTATTATAACGTATTTGTCATCTGCTTGTATGCATCCATTATTTATTAATAGCCTACAAGTCTGCTGTCTGAATGATGATCAAACATATACTGATGAGTTTAATAAAGTTTATTGTACATCACACAAAAGATGAAGCGTCAGTTTTACTTCAGAAAATCACTGTAAGAGCTGAGTAAACACAGTAAGTTATTAGAAGTGCGCAAGTATAAACGAATTTCGGTAGAGTTGAGGGAGCATTCCTGTGGGCGGAGGTTAGTCAAAAAACGGTTCTAGTGACGTCATTAAAGAAGGAAGTAGAGGGATGTAGTCCAAACGGCCGTTCGATGTAGTCAACTTCTGTTAAATAAAATATCTCGCTTGGCATTGAACTTTGAGCTTTATAATTTTACAGATATTATTTATGCTCTAACAGCAACATTACACACTAACTAAAGTTTGAAACATGGGATCACGAAGAATGGGACCTTTAATTCGTCTCTGGTCATAATTTAGAGAATATTAACCGTTTTGCCGTGCTGCTATTTATCACGCGGTAAAAATGCCCCTCCCCGCGGCCAAAACCAGACGTCTGTGGATGAGAATCCAAAACAAGGACTGGTGGGACGTTGTCCAGCTTCACTTCACAGATGCGCGAGTGAAATGAGAATTTTAGGATGACGGCCCAGGAAACTTATTAATATGACACTTTATTCAACATGCAGAACCGCTCGTTCCGCGCGTCATACGTCATTACGCTATTTAACGTCATTGCACATGCGCTTTCAGTTTCGGTTTTCAATCCGATCAAGTGTTTACATGTTGTCTCGATTGGATTACGAAAGGGATAAACCACCCCTTTCAATCCGATCGAAATTTCATTCGGATCGAGCTCAATCCGATCGATTAAGGTGTTTACATGAAGGATTTTTAGTCCGAATGAGCCGTCAATCCGATTATAAGTGTCCATGTAAATGCAGCTAATGAGTTTGCATTTAAAAAAAATTGTGATTACAAGTGATTTAAGCCATTTTAATATTTATTTTTAGTATTAGCCTAGAATAACTAACTGACTCAACAGAAGTATGTTCTGTTTTGGCTTAGTTCTAGTTCCTGTAGGCTACCTGTTTTCTTTTGCTCTCATTTTCCCGCAACTAATTAGTTTCCTTGGTTACTGATTAAGTTATGCACCTGTTTCAGTTTTTGTTGATTAGCCTCTCTTGTGTATTTATTTCATATCAGTTCTTTGTTCAGTGTTGTCTTAATTTTACGTGGTTGTGAGTAGTTATGTAGTACTCGAGTCCGGTCTCGAGACCGATTTCTGCTTTCTCGGACTCGACTCGGACTTGTTCCTTCAAAGACTCGGTCTTGACTCGGACTCGACCCTTCAAAGACTCAGTCTTGACTCGGACTCGGCATAGGCGGTCTCGTCCCCATCACTAGTCCACTAGAATACATACCACTAGAAAATTTTAATTTGCTCTGCATGTCCTAACTATGATAAAAAAAACTTAACATGACTTAACATGTTGATGACAGAGCAGCACTGTTGAAGCAGTTTAGAAAAAATAGGCAGAAGATGATGCATGTGGTAGGGATTTTTTTATAGTAAAAGCATAGTCCATATTAAGACGTTAAGACTGCTCCTCTAAACAATTCCCAATCTAGCTTAGTCTGTAGGCCTAACTGTTGATTATTAACTGGGGTGATATTAAATCATGAATATGAAAACTGACATGTTTTTATGGTCTTGGTCTCGACTCCTAAAGACTCGGTCTCGACTCGGACTTGCTTCCTCAAAGACTCGGTCTTGACTCGGACTCGACTGAATTTGAAAACCAACGGACTCGGTCTCGACTCGGACTCGACCCTTCAAAGACTCGGTCTTGATTCGGACTCGGCATCTGCGGTCTCGTCCCCATCACTAGTTGTGAGTTATTTTGGATTTTGCTCATTAAAGACTGTTTTGCTACTCCTTGGTCGTGCAATTCACTACGGGCACAGTGCCAACTTACCAGTTATTGCCAGTTACTTACCAGACCTGGTGTGCCTTACCACCTTCCCAGACTGCTCCCTGTGTGTGTTCCTAGAACTAACGTCGTTCCCAGTTCCTGCGATGCGAAAACACCAAAAAAAAGTGGGTACATCTGTTATTAGTTCTAGGAACTATGAAAAGGTTCCTCTGGTGCGAAAGCCCCTAGATCTTAGTCAGGGTAGTTCCATATTTAATTTTTGCCAGGAATGAAAACAGGCTGTGACGGATAGAATTACAGTGTGTTCAATGGCTTGTACTGTCGTTTAACAAGTCAAATCACCTTTATTTATATAGCACTTTTTACAATACGGATAGTTTCAAAGCAGCTTTACAGTGATAACAGGAAAATAATGCTACACCGTTTGTTTCCACTGTATAGCAGATCTAGTAAGTTCAGGGATGGTTCACTGGTTCGCATAACAATGTGTGGTTCACATAACAATTGTTCAGCTGACAAAACATCTTTTTGAAAAAAAGGTGGGGGGTGGGGGGTTGGGGGGCAGGACATAATGGAAATAATGACATAATCTCGACTGTGACTTAAAGGCACATAAGAACTGTAGTAGACAACTCAGAAGGTTGGCAGTGGTGACATATTCTGCCTCTACATGAAGAACCCATATTCTGTACCACTTTAATTTGAAACAATGTCCCAGAGAGCTAAAAGCAGAGAGCAATCACACTGAGTCCCTCTCCCCTGAGGAAAGGAGGCGCAGAGAAGGCCAGCGATTTGTCATTCGGCACCAGATATAGTGCAACCTTGGCAAAGTGCAGCAAGGGAGTAACACACAGAATCATCAGGAACTAAAGTTTAGGTGACTTCAATGACACTAGGGACATGTCTTTCACTGGGCGGGGCTCATTATTGCAGAAGGACAAGAGGACATAAGCAGAAAGCTGATGTGGTTCCTCTAAGTTTATCATGCAGTTCTAAAAAAGAATGAAAAGGTGCGATTACATGTGTTGTGAGAAGGTGAAAAGCTCTGGCTGCAAAGCTTCAGGAGACGGGAGGTTTATGGGCTGAAAATGCAGTGCCTCTGACTAATCCCCAGTTTAGATTAATTAAGAGAATTGATGGGCTCATTGTTCCTGCATTTCACTCTCCCATGACAAGACCGTGCACAGGCCGCTCTGATGTGAATTTGATAACATCTTTTTTTTCTTCTTCTTTTTTAAAGACAAATCAAATGTAGATTGCCAGAACAAGCTTTTCCAGATGAGTTGGGGCTTATTGCTGACATCTTTCTGGAGAACGAACGCTTTTTGTTCTCAGGTGCTTTCTACTGTACCAATTCATCACGAAATATAAATCAAATGTGAGATTAAAAGCGGAACCTGGGATCCCATCCAGAAATGCACTGGGGATTTATGTCCCACCACATTTGGAATTTCCATGCGTGTTTTTTTTTTTTTTTTCGTGATTAACAATAAATTTACTGCAAGATATCATCTTATCTCTTGAAAGTTTGTCATCGTGTGATATTGTTTGCCCTCAGTATGAATCACACTGACAAATAGTCTATAAAATCTTACATTACTTTCCCAAAGAATAGAGGTGACCGAGGATAGCTGTAACACTTTGTTTTAATGTCTGTAACTCAGAGGGATTTTTTTTTTCTTGCAAAATATCTCAGTTTAATATATTTAACCAACATTTATTCGCTACCAATTGAAGCTGTTTTGAAATCTGAAACTAAACTGTTCCTTAAATTAAACAAAGTGCAGGTTGTTTCAATCTACCACACTAACTGAACTGAACTGTTGAAACAGTAAGTGAAAACAGTAAGTGAAAGTTTGAAAACTATTGGAAAATGTGGTTTAAATTTTGTGCCTGCATATATTTTGTTAATCATTTATGTATTCAAATTATTTTTACCCATAAACCCCAACATTTTATTCTGAAACAGCAAAGAAATTAAAAAATAAATATACATACATAAAACAAATGCTACCGATTGGAATAATACTTTGGCTAACAATAGCTTAAACTGTCAAATGACTAATACCTTTTTGTTTAAGCAAATGGTGAAAGTAGCGTTCAGTGTCATGTGATCCTTCAGAAATCATTCTAATATGATGATTTTGGTGCTCAAGACATTTCTTATTTTAAAAACAGTTGTCCTGCTTATATTTTTCTGAAAACTGTGATACTTGATTCTTTGATGAGCAGAAAGTTGATGAAAAAAACAAACAGCATTCATTTGAAGTATAAATCTTTTGAAACATGATCTCTTTACTGTCATATTGATCACTGGAATGCATCCTTGCTGAATAAAAGTATTAATTTCTTACAGATCAGTATATTAGCTGTGTGTACAGTATATCTGCAGATTCAGATGCTAGTTGTTATTTATTATCCATTAACTCATAACTCAAATAAAATTATAACCTAGAAGTGAAGATTTAAACCTCAGAAATGAGTCTATGAGTCTCTATGAGTCTTTACAATGTCTACTGTCACCTCAAGGTGGTGATGGTCTTGTGTGATCGATCGTGATTTCATCACTGAACCCAACTTCCAAGTGGTGAAACTGGCTGTGTTCCAACTGCATTTTAGTTGTCGTCTGCTTTGAGAAATGGAAATGCAATTCTCAGCAATTACTTAAATGAAATATATACTTCATTAGTTACTTGTAAAGGGTTATATATGCAAACCTGTCACAGTCTTTATAGGCTGACAACGCTGCTTACAGCGCAGGCATTCCAGCCCATTTACTAACTTGTTCCCATTACACTTTTGACTCCCACAGACATTAAATAATTGCTTTCATCTTCTACAAACCATAATCCGCTCACCAGTGACAATTTCCATAGCCAGAGGAGTCTAAAGGAAGATGGTCTGCCATCTTACATTTCTTTAAGCTCTAATCCGATTACAATGCTTGGTTAATGGAAGAAGCTGCTGCCTTTTTCCTCACCAGACCAACCAGACATGCAGGGAGAGCAAATATGAACACCATGGGTACCCTTTGTTAATAAACACATTTGGGTGAATTGAGCGATTAAAAGTCTGTGGGGTTGACAGGGTTCCCTCAGCGTGTTCATTCTCGTCTTTTGTTCACCACCTTTTGAAGACCTAAACCTGGTCTCTAGAGTTTCAGCGTTTGTTAATCATGATAGAAAAAAATCCATAAATTATCTATGCACCACAAAAACGGCTGAACGGAGCTAAAATGCTATTGAAGATTAGCGTTTTTCAAATGTGGTATGTGAATGCAGGCTGACGAATACAGTAGGAGTAAAACCTGTTCCATGCTCTGGATGCTGGTTGTTTACTTTATGATTATGAATTTCAGACAGTCACAAGTTCAGCTTTTGTCATTAGAGGGAGCGTAACTGAAGGGGATAAGAGGGATGTTTACATGTTCAGGAGGATTTGTGCCTCCTCTTTTTCACTCACAAGCAGCGAGTCACAGATTAAGCTAACTCAACATTGCTGTACGGAATTGAATACTAGAACACTGCTTACTGTTGATTTATTTATTAAAAATATCAGACAAAAATGAGAAACATTGCATTGTCATATGACCCCATTATGCTGCATGTCTAATAGAGCTGTTCAGTCATGATGTCAATTTGTAGGCTAACCCGAAATGCTAATTCGCCATGGACTCCCTCAGGAGAAGCTAATGGGTTTTAGAATTTATAATGAGTGATTTATGCACAAAATGTGTTTGTGGTTCATATTACTTCAAGAGAATTTCATGTTTAGTTATACAACCTAAATCTCACAGTCATGCCTCAGATATGAGCTTTGAAACCACAGGTTGCTAACAAAGTTTCCATAAGAACTGAACTGTTGTCTGATTCGTCAAGCACAACTTACATCCTTGTGGTAGTTGTAGTCCTTAAATAGCTACTTTTAGCAACTTTCACATTACAGGTTTCGTCTAAAAACTAAAAGGCTCTATTCTGAAAAGCTCATCCATCTTGAAAATAAAAACAAATCCAAATTTTAATAAAAATGTCTTACGTTTTGGCAGTCCAATCAAATAATGAATCAAGCAGGAAATGGAAGGTCAAATCAAATTGCAAAATGGGACATATATCACCCAGTGTGCACTGCCGTATACTGCAGAGAAATGAGAGAGAAATGATGATAGAAAATGTCTTACAAAGTAGTTGGTGCATGTCATATTAGTGTGTTTGTGACCTTGCGTCCATTTATATGACTGATTGAAAATCGTTGTGCACTTCGCATTCTGATTGCGTAAACACTGCCAGAATCTTAAAGAAAAATAACAGTTTGCATCTGAAATGCAGTCTTGCATGTTTTACTTGAATGCTCAAAGTGAATCTTAGAAGAATAATTCAGAATCAAAATAATATTTATAAAAAAAAAAATCATTGTGATAAGTCCACCTTCTACGCTATACAAAAGTTTTAGGGAATTGCACTGCTTCCAGAATGTGTGATTTACGCAATCTATTTCACAACCCAGGTTCACTGGAAACATGTGCCTGCTGCAACATTTATGCTAAATGATATCATGTTGCTTCTTGAACGTTTTGTGACTCTTTCAAATTGAAATGTCCAGTGAGTGGCACTAAAAGTGTATTCAGTTTTATGTGAAACAAATGAACATGAAAAAGGCAACATTTTATGTTGGTTGTTGAACGTATCACAGCATTTCAGATATTAAATGTACAATGAGTGTGTGCTAAAAGGATAATCGCATTTGAAAATAATGTACCACCTACACAAAACCTAACTGATAGTGAACAAAAGCAAACGTGAGATAAAAATGCTTTTGCTGAAGCAGCCATGCCATTTTAGATGCTTCTAAGCATTTGAGCTCTTTTATCGTTACTGGTGTTTTACTGGACTCAAACTCGAGTGCTCTGCATTATAAGTAAAATGCTGTACCAGATGAGCTACAGAGCAAGTTTACAATATCAGAAAAGCCAAACATATGGAGCTGGCTATGTACAGTCATTACTAGGATCTGTCATTCAGAAACATGGTTTTTCCTATCACTTCTATGCTGACGACACACAACTCTACCTCTCATTCCAACCAGAGGATCCGACGGTAGCTGTTCGCATCTCAGCCTGCTTGACAGACATTTCTTGCTGGATGAAGGACCATCACCTTCAACTAAACCTTGCGTAGACACAGCTGCTTGTGCTCCTGGCCAACCCAACACTACACCACAACTTCTCCATTCAGCTAGGTTCATCATCCATAACTCCATCAAGGTCAGCCAGGAACCTTGGAGTTGTGATTGATGATCAATTGAACTTCACAGACCACATTGCTAGAAATGAAAGCTTTAGCGTAAGTTCTGCCAGGAAGACTCAATCAGTGCGTCACGTATTACCTCACTTCAAACCAATCATGTGCTAACACTCGCAGTATAAAAGATTGGTACTTGAGTTCGCAGATGCTGACGCTGCCAATTACCTCCATCCTCCCCAACCACCACCAAGATGGTACCTTCCCCTTCATCCTCCCCATCACCACCAGGGATGGTCCATTCCTTTACCTCCAGGGGGTCGGCTGCGCCCCTGCCTTCGTCTTCAGGCAGGATATGCAGCTTCCGCTACCCTCGCATTGCGCGCTAAGGACGGGGCCTACGCCAAAGAACTTTATAAATTTATGCTTGCTGGGCTGTTAATAAATATAAACTTGTTATATCAATTTATCTCCCGAGTCTTTCTGGTAGAACTGCCCAGTCCTGCAGATTTGCCTTATACAAAATTAGGAGGAGATCAGGCCATTCCGATCAGAGCTTGCTACATAACTCCTTGTCCAAGCGCTTAGACTGGACTATTGTAATGCTCTCTTGGCAGGTCTTCCAACTTGCACTGTCATTAACAAGCCGAAGAGAGCGCACGTCACACCTCTCCTCACTAAATTGCACTATTTGCCAATTGCCGCTCGTATCAAATTCAAGGCACTGATGCTTGCCCTTTTACCTAAACTCATTACTCCAGACTTATGTGGCTTCCATCCAGAAGCTTGCGTTCTGCAAGTGAACGTCACCTCGTGGTGCCATCTCAAAGAGGCACAAAATCACTTTCACGTACCTTCATCTTGACTGTTCCTTGCTGTTGGAATGACAATGACCTGCCTAACTCAACCCGAGCTGCTGAGTCCGAATAGCCATTTTCAAGAAACGGCTGAAGACGCATAATTTTCGGCAACACTTGATCCATTAATACTTACACCTTCTTTTCTTTTCTCTTCTATTCTATATCTATTTAAATAATAAAAAAAAAAAATAAACATAAAATACATATACTGCGTTAGACTAAACTGGGAAGGGTCACAGCACTTGCATATTGTTGTCCTATTGTTAGTTTAATTGCTTCTATTGCTCTCCTCATAAGTCGCTTTGGATAAAAGTGTCTGCTAATTGATTATATGTAAATGTAATACAAACAGATACATAGTATTGTGTAAGGAACCACATTATTAATCAATATTTTGTCACTGTAATCATAATTTGTGTGCTAAATAATCATTTGTTACATTTATACAATGCTTTTCTCTGCACTAAAAGTGCTTTACATAGGGGGGAATCTCCTCAGCCACCAGCAGTGTGCAGCATCCACATGGAAGATGCGACGGCAGCCATAGCGCGCCAGAACGCCCACCACACACCAGCTTATTGATAGAGAGGAGACAGAGTGATGAAGCTAATCAGTATATATGGGGATGATTAGGAGGCCATGATGGACATAGGCCAATGGGCAAATGCGGATGATGCTGGGCTTACACACCTACTCTTTTTTGAAGGACATCCAGGGTTTTTTATGACCACAAAGAGTCAGGACCTCGGTTTAATGTCTCATCCGAAGGACGGTGCTTTTTGACAGTAGTGTCCCCATCACTATACTGTTAGTTATAGTGCACATTTCTGCTGGTAACAGCAGTGAATTGTAGGTATAGGTACTGTCTGAGTTTTGCAAAAAAAAAAAAAAATCAGTAGTTACTTCAAAAAGAAAAGGGAAGACACTATTTCAAATGTGGCCACAAGCACCCTTTCTCAAAGACGAGACGTGGGCTGGTTTCACCTCTGTTTCAGTGGTGGACCTGTGACAGATTGGACCTCGCACCTTTATATGCCACATTTGGAATCATGATGGGTTTCACTCATCAAATTGCTCATTAGACGGGAGAAAGACATCAAGCATGTCGGCAGCACAGGTGTAGTGGCCTACCTAGTGACCCAGACAGCCTGAAGTGCTCAGTTAGCTGATTAATTACACTCATTGTTCTTCACTTGCCTTAAAGCTGTTTGCCATAGATGATTTTACAGCTACGCAGGTGTTGTATAATAAATGCTATACTTCAGTGGAGAAAAGAGCTTCTACAGAACAATTTCAAATCACTTAACGATCATCACTCATTTAGTTAGAATTGCTGTTCTGTTTGTTATGTTTGGTTGCTGTTAATGTTGTCTGGTTATGAGAGGGGGTAAATTCAAGCAACATTTTCTTTTTTTTTCCTCCACAGTGTTTTATAGGAGCGTTTTTGAAGCAACCTCTCCATTGACTCACTTTTTAAAAAAATTGTCCTGGAGAGAGATGCAGACTTAAGATAACTGACAGTGCATTTAATAGATTGAGACAATAAAGAACTGGGCAGACATCATTCTGCCTTTCTATCAAAGAACGAGTATATTCACCCACTTTTTGCGCTTACAAACAGACATGTACGTGCACGCTCAAGCGCAAACTCACACTTCGACTTCTCAAGGACAAAAGAGCTGTAGATCACAAGCTCCGATTCATAAACTCTGCCCAACTCTTGTATGTGTCTGCCAACTTCCATCTCCCTGACACCTACAATAACATCAGCTACTCTAACAACACGTCATACGTTCCTACACACTTCATGCTCCAGGAAACCCAATCACACGAGACAAAGACACAGTACAACTCTCCAATTTTCTTTCACTCAGAGGTGAGATAAATCACATTCTTTTGGCTCCGGTCCTGCCTCAATGTGATTGCAATATGTTCGCAAATTATATTTTATCTCTACTTAGATTTATAAAATGTAATTCCTCTTCAGAAAAATGACATTAGGGTCATATATATTTGGAATAAAAAAATCAAGTGAAAATATTTTGGTACATTTTTGGAAATAATTACTAAAAACACTTCAAGGTGAAAGGAAAATATGTTATCAGTTTTTTCTTGAATGTTACAACATGACATTCTCATTTTTTAAGTATAAAAGGTTTTGAGAACCATAATAAATCATTATTAATACAAAGAGTATAATTCTAAGAAGTTGTAACATGTTTTAAACTAAACTTTCAAATGATTTTTCCTTATCTTTACTGTTGACACTCTTATATGTTGTTGTCACATTCAGCTTTGATTAGTTTTACAACTAAAATGTTCAGTAAATGCTCAAGACAATGTTCACCTGTTTTGTATACAGATTTAGATTGCACCCGCACCAGATACCAACTTATTGCCTTTGCTGAAAAAACAAATAGTGCTGAGGGACACACAGGAACATCAATTTCCCATCAGCCCCACAGTCCAGCGTTTAATTTGCTCGGTGGCACTGAACTCACACTAAGGGGCAGGGGTCAGGTCTCCCTCATTTACCAGCCAGTGAAATGTCAATATATACTCAAAACAATGGTATTCTGCAGCACGACTAGGCCTGGGTGCTCTCCCATCCAGTGCAGAAACTATGGTGTTAAAAAAAAGAGAAGCTAAAATCCCATTACGTTTGTTGTTTTGGGCACCTGTTTTCTCTTTGAGAGATATAAGCCCTAAAGGAAGACCTAAGTGGCCATATTGGTTCACAATGAGGTGAGTTTCTGTCAGTGCAGTCCCAGATGAACAGGTTCTGGGTGACGCTTGACCTGGCTGATGAAAGCGCTAACAGTCCTGTTTATTAAAGTTAGAGATTCAGAAGGGCAGTATGGCAGAGGTGAGACCTTAAGGTCTGCAGGAACGTATGTGCGGTTATCAGTTTTGGACATTTATTTCGGACATAACACCTACAGTGACCTTGCGTTAACTTTTTCATATCATTAACATAATGTCTGCTTTACATCCTCATTCTAGTATGCTTTTAGATTTGCTTGGTTTAAACAAGTCAACTTCTGTGTGTTATACATATGGGTGGTAATTTGTGCATGTGAGAATGATGCTCCACACTTCCACTGAATGACAAGTGAGCTTTTTATAATAACCCCATATTTTTACCTGAAATATGTTTAGAATTTTGTTACTTCTATGAAATGTGAAAACCAAAATGGCTATTTTAACAAATTCAACTGAAAAACTAATCCCTAAATGTTTGTTCTCACCATAAAACAAAAAACATGTCCTGTGTCTACTGCATCTGCATGTTTGAACTACCAGGTGTATAGGATAATTTTATAATAATAATTTTAAAATAATCATTTCTAATCATTTTTTATATTACAGTATATGGATGGATGTAAAAATGAATACTCACTGGGTATGTCCAGTTGACTACACTATAAAAAATGCTGGGTTGTTTGGGTTAAAAATGGACAAACCTAACAGTTGGCAGAGGTGGAAAGACAAAGTAAAAACAAAGTACATTTACTTGAGTACTTTACTTAAGTACACTTTTTGAGTAGGCTATCTTTACTTTACTTGAGTATTATTTTTTTCTGATTTTTTTTTTTACTTTAACTTTAACTACATTTGAAAGATACATATCATACTTTTTACTCAACTACATTTCTGTCAAGGTCCTTGAGTAGAAAGTTGTAATGTCAGTCAGGGGATGATTTTGGTTGCAGGGGTTGCATTTTGGTTGGAAATAAAAGTCGGGTTTATGTCAGATTGCCGTCAACATACAACGTCGGACAGACGTTGGATTTTGGTTGGAAATGAAAGTCGGGTTTCATTTTTCATTTTTCCCGGTTTTCATTTTTAATGTTGGGTTTTGGTCTTCTAAATGCGAATTTTGCCATTGTTTTGGAGCACTTATAGATAAAAGTAAACCTAACATATTCATACTAAAAGCCGAAAAACTTTAAATAGGGCACTTTTTAAGGGAACAGAAACCATTGTGGACATTATTGAGTGCACTTAGTCAATCTCACATTCAATCCCACTACTGGAACTGTGTTCTAGAAATAAATTTGGTATTGATATGAGGGTAGGTAGGCAGGCATAGATTCAGAGGCATAAGGTAGTCAAGTCAAGTCAAGTTTATTTATATAGCGCTTTTCACAATACAGATTGTATCAAAGCAGCTTCACAGTATTAAATTAAAATAATACATCAATGTTTGTTTCTAGTGGAAAACGTCCACGTTTGGTAATGCTGATCAATAGTATTGTTGATTGATTAATTAAATTAAATATCCCCAAATATCCCCAACTGAGCAAGCCAAAGGCAACAGTGGCAAGGAACCGAAAAACTCCATCAGGTGACCTAATGGAGAAAAAAAAAAACCTTGGGAGAACCCAGGCTCAGTCGGGGGCCAGTTCTCCTCTGGCGTTTATAAACTAGAGGTCAGATTTAACTGTAAGATTAAAAGTATTATATGAATGCCTGGCTGAAGAGATGCGTCTTTAATCTAGTTTAAAAATGGGAGAGCGAGTCTGAGCAACGAACAGTATCAGGAAGACTATTCCAGAGTTTTGGAGCTAAATGTGAAAATGCTCTCCCTCCTTTGGTGGATCTGGATATCCTAGGTATGACCAAAAGCCTCGAATTTAGTGATCTTAAAGAGCGCGATTGTTTATAGGGTGATAGAAGATCCGTTAAATAGACTGGAGCTAAGCCATTTAGGGCTTTATAAGTCAGTAGCAATACCTTTTAATTAATACGGAACTTTATAGGTAACCAATGTAGTGATGATAAAATTGGTGTTATATGGTCAAACTTTCTTGATCTAGTAAGAACTCTAGCGGCGGCATTTTGGACTAACTGTAGCTTGTTTATTGAGGATGCAGGACAACCAGCTAATAAAGCAGTAATCTAGTCTCGAGGTCATGAATGCATGAACTAACTTTTCTGCATCAGAAACTGATAGCATGTTACATAGCTTAGCAATGTTTCTAAGGTGGAAAAAGGCTGTTCTTGTAACATGAAATATGATTTTCAAAAGACAGGTTGCAATCTAATATAACACCCAGGTCTTTTACTGTAGAGGATAAAGTAACAGGACTTCCTACTATGTTAAAGTTGTAGTGTGAGAGGTTTTGTGGGCAGTTTTTTGAACCGATGATTAGTACCTCTGTCTTGTCTGGATTTAATAAAAGAAAATTGCGCGTCATCCAATCTTTTATATCTTTAACACACTCTGTCAATTTGGATAATTTAGCGTTTTCATCCGGCCGTGATGAAATAATGTACTGTAAGTATTACATACAACAATGCAACAATAATAAAACAATGCATTGACTTCTGATACTTAAGTACTTTTAAAAACGAGTACTTCGGTACTTTTAAAAATCGGTCTTTACAACTTTTACTTGTAACGGAGTAATATTTGACCAGTAATATCTGTACTTTCACTCAAATAATGAAGTTGTGTACTGTCCACCTCTGACCATTGGATTTAAAAATGTAATTACATTTAAAATTTTAAACCAACAGTTGGGGTTGTCCATATTTGACCCGAACATGGGTTGAAACATCCCATCATTTTTTCCCAGTGTAGATCAAAATAACATTCAATGTGTAAGTCCAAATTCCCAGTATAGACATATTATTTTGTACCCATTTTAAATTGAAAAGTACATAAAATCCAACCAATATTATTCTATTAAATATGCAGCAAGTAACATATTTAATATTAAAATATGGCCTGAGGAGGTTACTCTCGGCACATATCAGTATGAAATGCTTGATCAGATTATTGATGTAGTTATGATTTTGCACCCGTATCTGAATTAATTTGCCAAATTGCCCATAAACACTGTCAACATGACCATGAGACAAAATGTCTCACTGTTCATAATGTACTTTTATAACAGCATTATCCTTTAGCACTGAGGTCCGCTCAAGGTGTTCTGAGGAATTTTAAAGGGATTTTCATCAAGTGCTGTTCTTCAAGTCTCTGCCTATATGCAAAGAATGCCTCCCTGTTTAGTTATTCAGATGGCGTAAATGAATTCCTCACTTGTCTTTGATGTTACAGGGATTGGCAAGAGTCTATACCCCTTTATGATCACTGTGGGCCGCATGATTCAGCCCCATCTCCTCAGGGATTCTCCTTCACTCTATGCAAGCTAATATGTTTGCCATGTTTAATGATGCAAAAAATGTTCCAGAGTAGTTATTTATCTTTATCACGCTTCTCTTCTAGAGCACTGTCACTTATGCAGCCTAGTACCAGCACCTGCTAAACAAAAGTGGCACTGCACACACTCCAAGCCTGGCCAAAGCTGGTAAAGTTAACCACAGTGTATTTAAAATAATTTTATAATATATATATATATATACATGCATTTATGCATTTTAGCGACTTGCATTGCATTAAGGTACACATACACATTCTTATCAGTTCTTGCTTTCCCTGGGAATCAAACCCATGACTTTGACGTTGCAAGCACCTACTGTACTGTTTGAGCTACAGGAAAGCTAAATAATATATATACGTATATAATGTCATATTTATATGAAAAGTATATGAAAAAATTGGATGGATGGATGGATAGAATAATGCACCACATTGACGCATTAAATAACACTTACATTAGAGATAATCATAATACTGAATGCTCTGGAGAGTTTTAAAGAACCTTAATAGGTCTGATCACATTTGGTTCATGTCTGTGAAATGCTGCTCTTGGTTTTACAGCTCATAATGATCCTGTGTCACCTCATTTTCATATTCTATGACACCGCTTCCTTCCCTTATCCTCTCATTTCTGCAGTCAAGTGTGACAGAGATGACTGATTATCTAATCACCGATGGGTAAGAATCAGCTCTGGATAAGGCCATTAATCATGCTATAGCCTGCCCTTTCAGCCAAATCAGCTCCTGATTCACAAATCCCTTAAATTTAATCAGCCTCAGGCTAATGCACAATCACCACCACCACCTCTAAAATGGACCTCTTGCTGATCCTTAGGTGGATTCTGGTGGTGTTTAGAGGTAAATACAGTAGTAATCCACTGATCCAACAATGGTATAGGCTACATTAGCCCTTTTTGATCTCAATTTGTCGTAAACATTCGTTCCTACTAGTCAACACAGCTGCGTTAGAGCTTCTATTTACCAAAAATCACATCATGATTGCATCTAGTAGCACGGTAAAGTGCAAAATTGTGAACATTTTTACAGATGACAGCAGAGAGGATGTGTATCTAGTCAATTGCTCTCAGGGGAGTAAACTTTGGCTTAGCGTGATGGTGTACTGTTCCTTTTAGAGAGAGAGCAGCTCTTGGTGTGCCTGTGGCTGTGTTGGATCCTCATCAGAGAAAAGCTGATCTTAAAAACACGATGGGGGATCGCAGAGTGCATCCGCTCTACATCTTTCGGATTCAAAACAATCGATACGCATCTCATCTTCATACCACAACACTACTGCACACAAAGAAACTCACAAAACCTCCAGTTAGTGAACTCAATACATGTTTTAAGCTACAAACAGAATTATTTACAGCAATCAAGGTGGTTTTAGAAGGTAAACAAGATATTTTTCTTCTTTACTGCTTAGTATAGTGGGGTGATTTGTCTGTATTTGTTTTGGTTTGGTTTTTTGCAGCTTTTTATGGGATACTAAGCATCTAACAAGCATTATGGAGGAATGGTGACAGTACTTCTTTGAAATACAGAGCATATTTCGATTATAATGACCTTGGGTGGCATAAAATCAAAGCATATGACGATTAACAATGGAGACATTATGCTTATGAACAAATCCAAAGCATAATAAAGCATATGCATCTCTGACAACCAAGGCCAATTCCACACAGGTAAAGAATATGGTTTTCAGTCTAGTGTTAGGGACCGCTGCATTTCTTCGTAAACTTGCTTTCCAAATTTTTAAGCGCAAACATATGAATGTGCAAACAGCACAATATTAGCTACTTAAAAGTTTATATCAGTAATATTAATTAACAACATGTACTTACTATAGGGTTACGGTAGGATTAGGATTTTCATTATGCATAATTTATTGTTATTACTAAAGTACATGTAACAAATGTAACAAGGACACTAAAATAAAGTGTTACCTTTTTTTCTTATAAACATATGCTGTGTTTTCAGCCCGGGCTCATTAGAAAACCATACCTGTGATAAAAGTTTTGCAAAACGCAAAATACGTTGCGTCGTGCACGTTTCACGACAGTTTCAAAGTGAAATGTCCAGTGAGTGGCCAGCGCTAAAAGCATGTTTAGTTTTTTCCGAAACGGATAAATGTGAATATGGAAACGTTTTATTACGTTGGTGTTCGTTTCATCGCAGTTCTGAATTGAAACTGTCCGGTAAGTGGTGCTAAAAGCTTAATGCTCCATTTTAAAATAACGTAGGCCTACACCTACACTAAACCCTAAACCTACCCAATAGTGTTAACAAAAGTAAATGTGACATAAAAACACTATCGTAACCATGGCATTTTAGCTTGTTTTTGATTTTAGCTTTTATCGTGACACACCTTTCAAGGGATTTGTACCAGAGCTCTCCGCATCACAAGTACAGTTCTGTACTGAGCTACCGAGCAAGCTTAGTATGTCTGTAAAACCAAATATATGGAGCTGGTTAATGATGCAAACGCCGAGGTTTATTCGTTTACAAATCATACACTACACTGTAAAAAAAAAACCTGTAAAAAAACGGTATTATTCCGGCAGCTGGGGCGCCAGAAAATTACCGTAAAATAACGGCAAAAAACAATCTCGTTAAAATACAGTAATTTTCCATAATTAAATAACAGATTATATCTTTAATATTACATTAAATCTTATGTAATTATTGGGATTTTTAATGTTTTAAAAAGTCATATACACCTTTAAAACAATTAAATACTGTAAATTTAAGGTTTTATAAAATTATTTTATATAATAATGCTGTCTATCTACAGTAATTTTCTTTTAATATAGTTTTTATGTGTAAAATAACAATGAAATTATGTATAAAAAATGCACACAAGTACATAAATTCAAATACAAATGTTTGTAAATTTACAGTTTTATTTTTTATTTGTACAGATCCAATTTCACAACATCTCTAATTAAGTTCTTAATAATAGCAAATTTACAGCCAATTTCTTTTAAATTAACTAAATGTATGAGTACAAATTACCTGCATATTTACAGTATTAGTAATTGAACAAACACTAAACATCAAGATAAGTGATTGATAGGAAATAGAAGCTTAGTATATAATTTAGAACATGTAAAAATATCCACAATAAAAAGCAATTACCGTATACCTTTACAGTATAACTTATTTTAACATTTACAATTACATTTTATCCAAAGTGACTAACCAATTAAGATAATAATTAAAGATAATAAAAAGCAACAAGTGCAGTGACAAGTCCCAGTTAGTCAAGCACAGTACACATAGAAAGGTGTTTTTTTGTTGTTTTTTTTTACAAAGATTTAGTATTATTGGGTGAAGTGTTTATGAAAAAGATGGATCTTTAGCAGTTTCTTGAAAATGTGTTGCGTTGCGCCGGTCATTCCACCACCAGGAAACAGTCCAGGTAAATGTCAGTGAAAGTGGTTTTGTGTCTCTTTGGGATGATGGCACCACAAGGCGCCGTTCACTTGCAGAGCACAAGCTTCTGGAGACACACAGATCTGAAGCATTGAGTTTAGGCATAGGGCTACCTTTAAAGACAACTCTTGCTGCAGCATCTGGATCAGTTGCAGAGGTTTGACTGACACTGGAAGAGCTGCCAGGAGAGCATTACAATAGCCCAGTCTGGATAGAACAAGAGAGTTGTGTAGCTCCGATAGGAAGGGCCTGATCCTCCTAATGATAAGGCAAATCAGCAGGATCGCAGCAAGTATGTTTTGGCTGAAAGCTGAACCATAAGCAGTTCTGTCTTGGCAAGGTTGAGTTGAAGGTGAAGGTCATTCATCCAGCAAGAATTTTCCATCAGGTAGGCTGAGATGCGAGCAGCAACCGTCAGATCATCTAGCTGGATTAAAAGGTAGAGATATGTGTCATTAAGATAGTAGTGATAGGAAAAGTCATGTTTCTAAATGACAGAGCCCCACTAAGCAAAATGATGTCCGAAAGACTTCTTTTCAATGTCTTTGTTACAAAAATCAAAGGTTGAAATGCCGTCCACTGAGGAGCCAGAATGAAAGTTATGACGTCTTTTTTTGACGTGTTCTGCACGTCCGATATAGACGTTCATCGAACCTTCGTACAAGGTTAAAACTAGTTAAAATGTGGCCATTGTGGACATATTTCAACATCATTTATGGTCTCATTTAGACATAATTACTTTGATTATTGCTGTCAGATGATCTTAGTGAGAATGAACAGAGGTTTAGATGTTTATATTCGTTTAATTTGAAGTGTCACCATTGTGGCGATCCGTGTTTGCTTTAGTTGGGCTCTTGGTCCCCGTTCCTTTTATTTTAACTTTTCTTTGGCTGCTGTAACAGTGTGTTTGTGTAACACAATTGTTGTGGCAGAGAAAGCCTAGAAAAAGTATGAGGTGTTGATGATGACATAATTATCACAAAATGGGCCTTTAATATTGTGTTTAAAGTTTTGTGTTTATATTTGCCATTAATAACCAACAACCTTTTGGAACTGCATTATTGGTGCCAAAAACATTAAAATGATCCCTTATTTGAAGGTGTATAAAAAGCATGTGCACATGTTTTGAGCAAGAGTATCATACAGTCACACACAGACATCAAGATTGTGCATATGATTTCCAACAATGGTGACAATTTAAAAAAAAGCTTCATGCTGCAATGCATGATGGGTAGCTTTCATAGTACAAAACTCATCCTTAATTCCCAAGCTTTTTTTGGTTGTCACCGTTGTTGTGATTCATATCCAAAATCTTGATGTCTGTGTGTGACTGTATGATACTCTTGCTCAAAACATAATGTGCACATGCTTTTTATACACTTTCAAATAAATACACCTTCACCAATAATGCAGTTCCAAAAGGTTGTTGGTTATTAATGGCAAATATAAACACAAAACTTTAAACACAATATTAAAGGCCCATTTTGTGATAATTATGTCATCATCAACATTGAACTGATAACACCTCATACTTTTTCTAGGCTTTCCCTGCCACAACAATTGTGTTACACAAACACACTGTTACAGCAGCCAAAGAAAAGTTAAAATAAAAGGAACGGTGACCAAGAGCCCAACTAAAGCAAACACGGATCGCCACAATGGTGACACTTCAAATTAAACGAATATCAACATCTAAACCTCTGTTCATTCTCACTAAGATCATCTGACAGCAATAATCAAAGTAATTATGTCTAAATGAGACCATAAATGATGTTGAAATATGTCCACAATGGCCACATCTGAACTAGTTTTAACCTTGTACGAAGGTTCGATGAACGTCTATATCGGACGTGCAGAACACGTCAAAAAAAGACGTCATAACTTTCATTCTGGCTCCTCAGTGGACGGCATTTCAACCTTTGATTTTTGTAACAAAGACATTGAAAAGAAGTCTTTCAGACATAATTTTGCTTAGTGGGTAGTTAAAAAAAAATAAAAAAATAAAGAAAGATGGGTGGAATCTAACACAATCGTAATCTTGCTGTAGCAAATCCAAACCTTGTGCATACTTTTAGTGCAATCATATGGAATCAGAAGACTGTTATGAACATATGGAATCAGAACCGTTATGATTTTTATGTTTTAATGAATTCTTCCCATACCTTGTTTGCCATGATCATCTGCTTTCCACGTGACCTGAAATCACACACACACACACACACACACACACACACACACACAAGTTATTTTAAAACTCAGTATTAGATTTACACATGTCAGAATATGTTCCATTGGGACAATGCAAAGACTCAAATGACTATGATCTTGAAGCTGAGCTGGAAAGGCTAACAGTAATATTTTGAGCTGCCATGTGATTTTAGCTAAGTTACATTTATAGAAAGTAATGTTAAATGAATATGATTTACTGTGACCTAGCTGCACACCTAGTAGGCCTATTTTTAGTAAAACTGTGGCTATTACAATGGTAAAAAATCAGCTAAAAACGTGTTTACTACAATTTTATTATAGTAAAATAAAGTATGTTTTTTAAGAGAAAAGTTTTCAGCTTCCAGACAGTGTTTCAAAATATCCCGCCATTTATTGGTTTAATGTTACTGACTATCATAACGAAGATTTTATACACAATTATGGACTTTAATATGAATAACAAGTCTACTAAAGATTGTTTTAGGTCTTTAAGTTAACAAGTAGAGATGTGGGTTGGGTTCAACTGATCTTTCTTAACACAGATCGATAATTAAAAAACGCATGCTGCATTTTCAGTGTTTTGCCCTGACCCAGTTATAACTGAACATCATTTAAGAATGCTAACGTTAGCATGGAAACTGTCTAACCACTTAACACAAATGTAATATAAAATATCGTACACACATGTAGTATGAGACTCTTACCTCAGCCGTTGATCGGTCGGGATGAGGTCTGCTGTGACGACGAACCAGGCTCACTGAAAAAGGGCGCATTATTTCTGGACTGACTGACAGACTACAAACAACTAATATGTGTTCAGCGCTCCTGCTCACGGCTGGTTGCTTCTGTCGAATACGATTATAGCTTTGATCCACTGTGATCACAATCCACGACTACTTCACGAGCGTAGACTGAAACTTCAAATCTCCCGCTTGCTCTTGACACAGATCGACGACAGAGACAGATCTGTAGGTAGCTAACTGTTGTGGGCGGGACTAGCAGCAACGAAACGTAATGGCGGATAATTTGAATCTGCGCGCGCGCGCGCGGGCACACACACATACACACACACACATACATACATACAAACGCACACAAAGCCACGCAGATTTGGAAAAACGATTCATAAAAGACATAAAATATAGGCCTAAATGACATTTTCGGGCAAATAGCCTACAAATGATGATCAAAATGAACATCTATTTGCAAGACAAAATTAAAAGACTAAATAATTAAATAGGCTTGCCTAATGTGTGTACAAATCTTAAAACTCACTTTAACCCCTACATGCTTAATAATCTTTAAGGAAAACATGTTTAGTGACTGCTAATTTCTGCAGTTATACCTTATTTTATTTGTTTTCTAATTCCACAGAAATAATCTGTAAAATATTACTTAATTTTGTATGTAAAATTACACATAACCCTATAAAATTACAGAGAATTTCCTTTAAAAAAACGTAAAATTAATGTAAAACCAAAATAAAAGCAATTACCTGTAAATTTAATAGTGGACCTTTAAATTACAAAAAATATCTGTAAAATAACAGGTATTCACTGTATAATGACAAAACGACAAAATTCTGTTAAAAAATACAGACCGTTTCCTGTAAATTTACAGTTTTTTTTTACAGTGTATGGTAAAAAGTGTTTTGAGGTCATAACATAATTGTGCAAGGTGCTGCGTGAAAACAAGTCTTTATTAATCCATAATATGCCCCTGTAATCATAATTGTGTGTGAAAACGATTAAAAGTGCTTGCTGTTTTACTGCCTCTAGTGTTCATTTCTGTTGGAAACTGCAGTGATATGCACGTATTGGTGCATATTTTGCGTTTTGCAAAAATGTTGCCACAGTTACGTTTTTCCAATGAGCCTGCGTTGCAATTCATTGGACTTTTTAGTGTAGGTGATGAGCAGAAATGTGCACCGTTCCAAGATGCCAGGCACACTGACGTGTCTGGAGCAATCGAATGGGGTGTCTACAGTACGTATAGATACTATGGTTGTCAGTTCCACACTATTTGTCTCAACATTGTCACAGAATATGTATTGTGGCTTTTTTACATATAATCACAACCTCAGCATTAACTTATCACTCCTTGTTAGCCCTTCATAATTTACAGTCCCTGTTAAAATGAAATATGGATTCACAGTATGTCTATGATTTGTCGTCTTTGCAGTCTGCAGTGTGAGGCAAGTTCTCTCTCTCTGTGAAGGCTTGCGTCTGATTAGTCTCCCCGCTTCAGCAGTAGCGCGGCACTCTGAGCCAGATGCCTTATTTTGCCATTCCCTTTCATGCCTGTGGAATAAACTTATCACTTTAATGCACTTTTCCAGATATCACGTTGATTCGCATCCCCTCTGGCTTGTCAGGAAACTTCAGTGCAAGATGAAAAGGGAAGAGTATACACTTTTAAATATGCACTCTGCTCAAATTCGACTCAGACTAATGGCAGAAAGTTCAACGAAAGGTCAGGGGAAAATAAGAGCTGAGAGAGCACCTACAGAGGAAGATGCATGCGGCTATCTGCATATGTTAAGGGGGCATAAGACTATAGAAGTTCTTTGGACAATCAATAATTATAAATATATACATAACTGATTTCAGTGTGGGACATGAGCACCATGGCTCAGTGTGTCTGAGCATATGCACTAAACAGTACCACGACCTTTGACAAAATATTTTATTCATTTAATAAGGCTGTTAATAAAAAAAAAATTAATTGGATATGAATCACAAATTATTGCATTACTCACTATTTGAGAGAACAAATTACAGGATTTACATATAATTAAAATAAATAATAATAAAATAATTTATACATATCTGTCATGTTCACATATTTTGAAGTGTTTTTCTGTTTCCATTGTTCCCAATGTTTACTTTCTGTTTTACTTTGTTTTTATTTCGAGAATACTTTTAGAAAATGAATAGTTGAATAAAGACGTTATTTTTGGGGGTTTTGTGCACAAAAAGTATTCTCGGCGCTTGATAAACTTAAGGTTTACAATGTCTTTACTAATGTTCTGAGCCGGCAAATGCAATACCAAGCAGCCTATGAAGAAGACAGACAGTTCTCAGATTTCATCAGAAATATCTTCATTTGTGTTCCGAAGATGAACGAAAGTCTTACGGGGTTGGAACAACATGAGGGTGAGTAATTACTGACAGAATTTTCATTTTTGGGTGAACTAACCCTTTAAATAGGGCACTATTAGAGGGAACAGCCATTTGATAACTAAAACCATCATGGACGTTATTGAGTGCACTCATTCAATCCCACAATGCACCGCAATAAGGAGTGTAAAACCGATGTACACTCAACACCTACAGAATACCCATAATGGACACTGAATTACTTGCCAGAAGATGGTGCCCGCAGGTGAATCATCCATCCATCCATTTTCCAAACCGCTGGTCCAATGTGGGTACAGCGTAATATCATACAAGTATATAATCCTTTTTGATTGATTA
This sequence comes from Scardinius erythrophthalmus, assembly GCF_964197995.2. Lineage (NCBI taxonomy): Eukaryota > Metazoa > Chordata > Actinopteri > Cypriniformes > Leuciscidae > Scardinius > Scardinius erythrophthalmus. The sequence goes on along the minus strand of NC_138231.1, from coordinate 36,055,754 downwards.
TTAAATTGTTTAATTAAGGTTTATACATGCTTGTTTCCATGACAGAGTTCAAGATAAATATTTTCATCTTACTACTGAAGCTGCCAAAAGAGGCAGCAATTCCAGTGCACTCAGTGTCTGAATTTTATTCACTTTTCATTCACTCCTTCAAGTGAACTATTATAAGTGGACTAATGGAGGGAAAAGTGAATGAGGGTATAGGGCGATTTTCGAACACAGCCTTAGTGTCTGTAGTGACCCTCATTTGTTACCTATAGCGATTCATTTCTATCACCTGTGCCTTGTCTAGCCCCTTGTTATCCTGTGTATTTATACCCCTGCGTTTCTTTGTTTGTCAGTCGTTGTCTTTACATATCCATTTGTAAAGCTGTTGCGTTTTCTGTTTAGATTATATTTCTTGATTCATTATCATTGTTTTCCCAGTTTGTACTTTCTTTGTTCAGGCGAATTATTCTAATAAAACACTGCTTGCCTATAGATCCTCGCCTCTCCTCTTCCCTGCTAACCGTAATCATTTGTCTACTTTACTAGCCTGGCTAACGTCAGACCTTTCTCATTGAGACGTGGTCTGGGAACCATATTTTCATTTTCTCGTATTTAAAGGCGTGGTTTACGAATGCCCAGAGCCGTTTATTAGCGCCCAATAAACGGCTCTGGGCATTCGTAAACCACGCCTGTCTATCAAATGTGCCTGTATGTAGCTCATAGCCAATCGTTTCAATTATACCAGATGACGCATGTAGAGCGACAGAAATTCGCAGAGAAAGAAGACGAAATAAACTTGCTTTCTAAACTACTTAGAACACTATCTAAGGCTGCATCGAAAGGTAACTTAGCATCTGATGCCATGTTGGATCCATAGATATAAACAAACTGCTTCTGTGTGCCGCATTGACGTCGTCATCGTCTTCCTGCTCCCTCCCCGTTCTGTGATTGGTTCCCTTTTTGAGGGGAAAATCTGGTCCATGGTGTCCAGGCTGCCTAGCAGCGTGAATAAAATCGTTTTATTCACGCTAAACTAAAGTAATGCAATAAATTCACAGCGCTATAAGTTATATTGTACACTACTGGTCGAAATAATTAAGATTTGAAATATTTTTTTAAATGTTTTTCAAAGAAGTCTCTTATGTTCACAAAGGCTGCATTTCTACAATACAGTAAAAACGTTAACAATACAGTAAAAACAGTAATATTGTTAAAATTCAACTGTTTTTGAACTGTTTTTTACTTTAATATATTTTAAAATGTCATTTATTCCTGTAATGGCAAAGCTATACTTAGCATCAGCATCATAACTCCAGCCCTCAATGTCACATGAACCAGAAATCATTCTAATATGCTGATTTTGGCTCAAGAAACGTTTCTTATTATTATCAATGATATTATATTATAACGTACTTTTTTTCTTTCTTTTTTTTGTTGCTTTTTTTTATGTCAGTTTTGCATTGCTTTCTGACTGTAATAAGAAACTTATAGTTTACATACTGTGTAATATCTTATTAGATGTCTATGTATGGACTAAATGCTTGCCTTCTTAATTTAATTTTACTGCAGACGCAATGTTATGGAGATCTGATCTACTTCTCTGGTGAGGTCATGCTAGTAGCTGACTCAAGCATATAGCAAACAATGACATCAGACTCAAACAAACGTCAAGCCTGATAGACACAGTCGAAATATGTTTCCATGGGAATAGCTCCATTTCAGGGCTGTATAATGAATGAATGAGGATTGCTGTATATCTGGCAGGTCCATTCCTGACACTGAGCAGGCTGCCAGCTTTGTCCCACGGGGGTAAGGACGGGTTGCCAGGTCCGGGTCAAAGAAGATGACACTTCCTATTAATTCATCCATCAGGTCTGCCAGGATCATAGTGACCGATGACTGTTTTAGATTGCTGCCTGACATCTTCATTAGATCCATGTGTGCAGGTAAGCAGCACATACTGTGCCGAAACAGGCACAAATCATTTATTTTATTATTTATTTTTTTGCTATTTAAAATACAGGAATTATTTTGCTGCTGTTAAATAATTAGTTGCTGGTTAAAATACAGAAATAAAAATGTGATCTAAACTATGTAAATGAAAGGCACAAAATGTTCACTGCTGTCTTATTAGCAATGTTCATATCTTCATTTCTGAAGAGCAAAAACATCTAATTAAAGCCCAATATATCACTAATAAGGAGGCTGTGAATATTCCTCTTGTCACATATTATTATTATTATTAGGACTAGCTTGAGGGCTGGAAGCTATTCCGTAATTTCATTAATTCATTATAGGATCCAAATTTGCAATCCCATATAAGGAGATTTTATGTAACAGCCAATATGTATTATAAAGTTGATTCCTCTCGGGATAGGAAGTGTTTCTCCTGGCTATGTGTGAGAATTTCAGTATTTCTGTTCTCTCCACATCTCTAGGGCCCCAGGCTTGTAAAATCAGTTAATTCTATATAAATATATATAAATATATATATATATATTTTTTTTTTTTTTTTTTTGCAGTATAGGCTTGGTTGTGAAAGCAGTGCAGCTTTTTGTCAGAGTTACTGTGTTTACCAGCTTCTAAAATATTAGGCGATGATGGTCATAATTTTTCCAGAGTTTCAGATGAGGTTTTAGGCACATTTGTCTTTTCACAATTACTAAATTGCAGCCAGGGGCAAAGTTATGTCTCAAAAATCAATAGCTCATGCACAGGTTGCAATTAGCTTGGAATTAATCAGAGACCAAGACCTGCAGTAATAAATAATATGAGCACCGGCCCCATGAAACTGAGAGCCTGGAGAACAAATCTTGTGAGTTAAGGGCAATTTGAGGATCAATTATAATGTTTTTCCATGGAAAGCATCGAAGTATGTGAGGAGGGATTCAGCCATTGACCTAGTGTGAGCATAACTTTGTAAGATTTGAACTCAGGGTAATTAATCTCAAGGGTTTTAATGCCGTTTTATTTGAAAGTAATGTCATTTGATATGTTTACTTTAATATTCTGTTCATTTCAAGGGGATTCTGGAGTCTGACTTCCAGTGCGACAGCCAGGGAAATTGTTTATGAAGTTTTGCCAGAGCTTGCTGATAATACAGTGCCAAAATCCATGCGATAATCAATTTGGTCATCAAGCTAAAAACCCTCATAATTAGACTATGTGTCAATACCCTTTTCTCAAGCAGTGTAATTTCAAGGCTTATACAAATCAATAACATAGTGAGATCATCTGGCCTGATTATATCAGTTTTTCCCTAACTGAAACAATAGCACATTCTCTACATTAAGTGGTGATCCCTTTAGATCCACTCATGATGATCATTAAGATTCATAAAGCTTAGATGCACTTGTTTAATATAAATGAGGACTAAGTATGAAATAATCATGCATAATTGATCATTAAAGAATTGAAGTCTTCCTGAATTGTACATTTGACTTGTAATGGTCCCGCAATCTGTATAGCTGTGCCCCTTTAAAAGAATGAATATCAGTAGGTGTGTGTACGCTCATTACTCATACTTAATAAGGTTACTTTGCTTGTATAATATATTCCTTCTCTTCAGTCTGAACTTGACCTTTCATACAGTAAATCGCATTGCCTTCAGAGCGGTTGTGGGACCATATTCTTGAAGCAACACAAATGTGGGCGCTTATTGCCTCTGAACTCTGAGTGCACTTAATCATATTTCCACCCACAGCCAATAATCGCACGTGGGTTCCGTACAAAAGCTCCACTCATACACCTCGTCTGGTGTATCATCTGAAAGAGTCTCAAATCCTGTATCTTTTTTTGTTCTCGGAAATGAACGCTCAAATGGCTCTCTCATCCTCACAGGAGGTCCAATGCTATTTATTCCGGCAAAAAAAATTGCTGCCTTTCCCTGTCTGTTCGCAGCATTTTAAGAGAAAACAGAATTACAGCTCACGGATTAGTGTTGCGCAAGTCTGCATTTGCACAGTTTTAAAAGGAAAGGAGACCTGTAGTTTACCCATAAAATGAAAATACTATCATTATTTTTTCACTTTCATTGCAATCCAAATCTGAATGTCTGAATGTTTCGCCAATCATTATTACATATTCGGGTCTTTAGCGACCCGGATCTATTTCTAATACGGATGGATCTCTACCTGTTGCGATAATATAAAACCCTCTTGATATTAGAGTAACAATTACAGAAGAATAAAATAAAGCATATTTTGTTACCTTTCGGAGCTTGGAAGAGTTCAGTTTGAGCAGATGTTTTATACCATCGTCACTGTCCTCATCAGAGTTCATTTCCCAGTACATTCAGCATCTGGCTCATATTCTCGATCTCAAACATATTCTCAAAACTATCATTTTCAATATCTTCAAAATCAATATTTTGATCGCTGACAGCTTCTTCACCAGTTCCACCATTAAAGGAGAACTTGGTAACTTTTTTAACTTAATAAAACTGTCTAGAAATCATTTGGATGGTTAAACAACCTGTTCTGGTGATTCTGGTGACTTTCCCCGCTCCCCCCAGCGTTCCCAGGCGGAAAACCAACCTTGCAACTTGGGGACTAGCGTCCCCAACACATTCTCATACCTAAGGCGTCACTTTTTGTCACTTTCAACCATGCTTCAATATCTGACGTTCAAAGCACCCTTTAGCGTCCATATGTGACGCTTCGGTTATGGGTAGGTTTAGGCGTCATGTAACTGACGCTTTCGGAAGCGTCAATATCTGACGCTCAAAGCACCCTTTAGCGTCAATATGTGACGCTTCGGTTGGGTAGGTTTAGGTCTGTGGTAGGGTCATGCGTCTCATATGGACGCTAAAGGGTGCTTTGAGCGTCAGATATTGAAGCATGGTTGAAAGTGACGCCATGGGTATGAGAACGGGTTGGCGTCCCGGCAAAATAGAAATTGGAAGTCTCGTGAGAAGCGGGAACAAGAACGAGAACGAGCGCGAAACACGAATCGTTTTACGGCAATTCAACATGAACACACACGCATGTATGATGTATTACCAGATTACCCACCTCGGTAGACAAAGCTCCACACGATTCAGTTGGCTTGCTCCGACCAAAACAAACACACATGAGCAGCGGTAGAGAGGGGGAGGAGGCCGCCGCAAGTGAGTTTTTTACGACCGTGTTGTGACATATACGCCCCCCCACAGCTGTAGGGGGAGCTCGTGGGGGAAACATGCGACAACAAAAGGGAAAATCAGCGAAGAAGTGACTAGAGTTCGCTAGAGTTGCCGAGTTCTCCTTTAAGTGAGAGTGACATTAATATTTGATTGCATTCAGTACTTGCTCTGCAGTAAATCACTGAGCCATTTCAAGTTCTGCTGATGATTCATCCTATTCTTTTGTTTTCTGCTTGCGGTATAAGTGTGAAACGTCACACTTGCACTGTTGCACACCTCAGGTCGTGCAGGTCAACCCTAAGCAATTTATTTTGTACAAAAAAAATGACTGGGAAAACAGTAATTTAATTTTTCTTGTTATATTGTTTATAATTAATTGATTGAGGAATACTAAGAAGGTTGCTGAAAAATGCTTTTAGCATTTTTGAAGCATGACAGCACTTTACTGACATTATATCAAAGCACTGTGAACTGTTAAAAAAAGAAAATATTGGTTTGGAACATGAATGCGCATAAATGATGAGAGATGGTTTTTTGGGGGGTAAACTATCCTTTTTAACTACTTCGGGTTTCTGGCTCAAACTTGCAAAATGATACTTGGAAATGATTGCAGGCTTGAAGGGAGATATCTGTTTGTTGAGTGTTTGCTCCACTTATTTTAATCCTGCCTGAATAAAACTTTTTTAAGGCTTTGCTTCTCCAGCATCAGACTTATCTGCTTCTTTATGATTAGGTCCAGACAAAAGTGATTGTATTGGAGAGAATTGGATTTGATAGCCATGTTTTTGATTACCTATTCTATTACCTTTCTTTCTGCACTGGCTGTAAGGTCCTCCTCAGTCTCTGTCATTCCTGTCTAGACCTTTTAATATTTGTCTGTAGGGAAGATGCTGTTGGCTGATGGGATATGAACAGACTGAGGGTGAAGGGCATTCACAGCATTACATCATTGGAGCTACTGTATAGGTATGTTCCAACCATATTTCATCTTACTGCCACTTCAAACCATTCAATGTCACAAAAATACAGTTTGTTCGGTTGAGAGCCGTAGTGTGATGGTTCACCCATTGAGCCGTGGCCTTCATGTGGGTTTAAGCTTGGTTTGCAGCCTTTCCTGATCTGGTTTCTCCTCTCTTTTCCTAATTTTGTCCCGTCTGTGTTCTCTGCACTGTGCTGTAAACTAAAACATACAAATGAACAAAAAAGGTTAAATGTGTAATGTAATTACTAGTGTTTATAAAAACGAGTCAAAACGAGGCTAAGCAATAAAAGCAGTCTTTTTTTCTACAGAACACAAAAGATGATGTTTAAGGATGTTTTATTAAGGACCCGTTAACTTTATGGACAAAATAAAAGATGATAGAATCTGAAATAAAATATTACTGGATGAAATGTAAATGATAATTAGAAATGTTGCAACTAACTAAACTAAGTTTAAGTTGAAGAACTAATTAAATTACTAACTGTAAATATAAATATAATAAATATAATATAATATAATATAATATAATATAATATAATATAATATAATATAATATAATATAATATAATATAATATATAATGACAAAAGCATATAACAATTTTTTTTAATGAAAACTGAAAAAATAATCTAATTCAAAATATTATCTATAATAGTATGCTAGCCTATATAAATAATACTAAGATAACTGGTGCAAATATCTTAACAGTTAACAGCGTAAACTCAATTTTCCAGCAGGGTAAACAAAAACATGCTAGGAGCGAATGAATGAATGAACACCCTAGAAACTGCCTAGCAACGCCCTAGCAACCGCCAAGCAACACCCTAGCAACCACCCAGAATACCTTAGCAACCACCTAGCAACACCATACCAACCACCCAGAATACCCTAGGAACTGTTTAGAGCCACCTAGCAACCATATTACAACATGTAGAAGCCATATTTCAGCTCTACAACATCGTACAGACATGGTTGTTGGCCCGTATGCAATCATGTACAACACCCTATCAACCGAGTGGCGAGTTTTGCCACTGCAAACACCACTCACATTTTCTTCAGGAAATGTACATTCTAGTTAGCTATTATTATTTATCAGTCCCCTGCTAAAAAAAAAAAAGAGAGAACAAATCCAATTCATTTTCGAACTGAGCGACTGCAGGGGGATATTTGAAATCTCTGATAATAATTATGAGTAGTCTACCTAATGGAGGAGCGCAGAGAGGAGCACTATGCAGAGCCTCCTGCTGTGGAAATGGAGGTGGCTATATTTCAAATACAAACCTGCATACGGCCACCAGCACAGCCCCACAGCAGTAATCCAAATATGGAGATGTGAAGCAAATTACCTGTGAAAAAAGGACATGCGCATTAACTTGACGGCCACTAGCAGACCTCTCTCGGTTCCCTCAGACGTGGTCATTGGTGTGGATGCACAGACAGCATTAGTACTACTCAAGCGGAGCCGCCACAGCTCTTTTAGGTCAAACTGGAGGGGGTTATGCAAATTGACAAATTGTTGAAGGTGGGTTTGACGAGCAAAGGGCTGACTTTGTGTCATTCAAACATGTTTTTACTCTTTTTACATAATTATCCCTATACACCTCATTCTCTCTCGTGCACTCACTCAACCAGCATGCGACAAAAACACACAGAGACACTTACAAACACACACCAGCCCTTAGAGATAGCAGAAAGACGTCATTAGCCCATAGTCGTCTGGTCCATTTTGTCAGCCCTGTAAATGACTTAATGGGTTGAGGTCTGGTTTTGTGCCCGCACACCTTTCATTTTCCTGCTCCCAATATAAGTACCCCAAACTATGACCCCCTCGGAGGGGTGAAACCGGCTAAATAGCACCGGGTGACAGCCAGGTGGCTTTGCGAGTTAGATACATACATGTATTGTGCTTTTTCACCTCATGCAGCAGTGCAGTTTGAGCATGTTGCGCCCCCCGTAGGATGGCAGCTGAACTGCGAGTCTCTTTGTTTGACTCTGGCAGGGTAAAATGTGGTGATGCTGATGCTCAATTTGACTGACTTGATCTTATTGTGCAGCTCATTCTGTCCGTGCCGATCCACCGCAGCCGAAGAGAATAAATCAAATCTGCTTTCTTGTGTTTTCTCACAGTATTATTACACAATAACGTATGTGCCACTCAAGTTTTCAGCAGCTAGATGTGGATTAATGGTGAGACAGCAAGATTTTCGAGGCTTTTAGTTATTTAATTGCATGTTATTTCTATAAAAATGACCTTTAAAAAGGCATATTTTTTTGAGTTTGTGAACCTCCAATATGCGTGCTGCTTATATCAGAGGACTGTTTGGTGACAAGTTTATGTCCTCAGCAATTTTAAGCGACAAGTCCAGAAGCAAATAAGCAGAGGAACGACATCACATACTGCCACAGTTGCCGCTGCAAAGGCAATTTTGTTAAGCTGTTACAGTCTGAAAACTGAGAGTTTTGTGTGTGTGTGTGTGTGTGTGTGTGTGTGTGTGTGTGTGTGTGTGTGTGTGTGTGTGTGTGTGTGTGTGTGTGTGTGTGTGTGTGTGTGTGTGTTCTGAAGAAATCGCCTGGTCTACCTGTTTACATTTCAACTTGGTTGAAGTGATTTTCTGTCAAAGTGCTCCTCGACTTTCGGTTTTACATTTCAATATGATGTGAGGTAAAAATATGAACATATATATTTAGATCCGCAAAACTTCTCAAGCTTTCTGTGTCTGACAGATACAGAGAGTTCACTTTAAAGTCACCACAAAATCAAAATTGACAAGGCTATATTCTATGGAATTTTGCAGTATTCACTATTCATTATAAAGGATTTATTTGTCACTGGACACCTATACTATATTATACATTTTTAATTAATGTGCTATTGTAATCTTTAATGAAATAAACTTTCCCTCCCATGACATCTCAGCGACATCTCTTCTCTTCTCTGACGTGTTTACTGGCAGGAGGGTGGACAACCTGTCACTCACATGAGATCACAGCAATAGAGTGGTTCAGGTGTGACATCATTTTGTAGGCCATAACGCAGAAACGAGTTAGCATTTTAGCACTGCCGGTTCCATCGTCCCGAAGTCAAAGGTTTTTTTTAATTAGGTTTTGGTTAAATGGCTGAAATAAGGTTTGTGGTGAACACAAGCTCAAGACACTTTTACGTTTTATTCAGCAACATAAAATACATCAGTATAGGGTACAATGGGGCTAAAGGCTCCACGAGGTAAAAGGCTCCTTTGATTTGATTTTCCTCTAGACCACTAAATGGCACAAAAAACTTGCCTCAGCACTTTCCAAATCATCCGCTTTTCAAGATGCACATGGGATTTTTGGCTGATCCTTCAAGCGATCACGGGCAGCAGCGCAAAGTTCAAGGTAATTAAAACAGTTTTTCAATAACGGAAGAATATGTAAAAGTATGGTAGCCCATTTGGGGTAAAAGGCGCACCTACACAATTATTAACATGATAATAAACATCTGGCTGACTTTTCCATTTGTTGACATGACATGGATTCAGATGGTAATTATCATATATTAAAGGTATAGCGGAGGATCTTTCCAAATTTTAGATAAGACCCGCCCTCTCCACTTTTTGAAAAGTTTGATTGATTCACCAGAATGATTGACAATTAGGAGGACCAATAGTATAGGTCACCCACCCGGAAGTAAAAAATCCTCCGCTATACCTTTAAGTTAGGTGTCCACCTTAGAGATAATCACCATATTTATAAAGAAAACAATCATATCATATAATAAAATATGATTTAATGTTACTACTGTAAATTTAAATTATATTATTACGGGAACTCATTCAATGCTTTCAGAATCTTTACTTTTTAAAATAATTTTGTTTATGCATTTTTTAAATATATTTTTATAGTAACATTTTTTTAATGACAGTCTATTTATTAAACAAAAATGAATTATTTTATTTATCAAAATAAACAGAAAATAGTGCAAACTTTGCTAAAGTGATATATATGAACAAGTACTTAGACATTATTAAAAACATATTATTTTAGCTAAAGTTTTTGTATAAATAATGGGTGCCTTTTGCCCCATGCTGGTGAGCCTTGAGCCTAACATATGGCTACATGGGACTAGAGGCTGTCGAGGACATTAAATGTCATTACGCCGAAAAGGTAAACTCAGTCCGCTTTTACAGCATCATTGTGCTTGTAATTGTGCTCTTATAAACTATTCTAACTAAAACTTTCTGGGAAAATATTTTTAGATAAAAACTGAAAGAGTTGTCGGAAGCTTAGTGATGGTGACGTTGAATTCGTGAGGCCGTGGTGTAGTTAGTTTATAGTCCTTTAGCTTTTTACTTGTGTTTTTTTTAGTTGTGTTAATCTGTGAAAATTATCTTGATGGACAAAACGTTCAAGTATCATAAACTTTTGTTGATCTCAGAGCTTTTTGCAATAATCCAAAAGCCTATGGAAAATTATTTTGGCTTTTTGTCGAGGGAACCATGCACTACCGGTTGGCCAACAAAGTGACGTCATACCTGCACTACTCTATAGCAAATGACAATGATCCAACAATCCGATCAATTCCAAATGGGCAGAATCAAGTACAGCCCTACATTTTTTCATATTCAAGAAGCTTTTTTTGAGTTTGACTGAAATATACGTCACAATAGGGAAGAAAAGACCATTGCAACTTCTGTTTCATTAAATATACTATAAATAATAATAATTACTTATATTTATTGTTTATAAATGCATAAATAATAATAATCATTATTATTATTATTAATGCTATTTTTTGTATGTAAAATTTCTGATGAAAATTAAGAAAAATATTGGTCTTCAAACTTTAGCTTCGTCTAATTTAGTGAAGTTGATGAGTATATTTGACATTTGCACTTTCAAGTTTGAAGAGAAAAAGAGAAGCGCCAACTGTCTATTGTGAGCTTGTCTAAGAGGCGTTATAGCTTTGAATCATTGAACCCTGCTTTATAGTGTTATGGACAAAGACTTCACTGAATTTTGCCTTTGTTTTTCAGTGTGTGTAATTCACATGTTGCCTGAAATGAAATCTGGTTTGAAGTCAAGCTGTGAGAGTTTTGACATTCTTTCTCGGATATGTTTAGCTTCATGAGAAAAATTTGCTTTAATTTCATAGTGAAAGTTGCACATCTGAGCAACTGCCAAACTATGATATGATTATTATGTATGATTACATTAAAGTATGATATATATATATATTATTATATGAAGAAATACAAGAACAAAAACATGATTCATGCTTAAAAAGTATAATATTAATATTTTCTCTGAGTAATTACTAATTATAATTTAGGTTTTTCCTATATAGTTCTGCGATATTTTGAAATACAAGGACAGTTTTGTTTTTGTTTTATTCTGGAGCTCTAATGTTTGGCGATTCCACTTAATGTGTGAATTTGAAAATAACTATAATAATTGGAAGGTTTAACAGAAAACGTTCCTTCTTGATTGTCCTTGGTTGTATTTTTATCAAATAAGTGCTTTCTAACATTAGAGGCAATGCATGTTAATCATCAGCATGCTCTATACACATTATTAAGATTTCGCCTTAATTATTTTCCAGCGAAAGGAAACTGTGGTCTGACTTTTCAGAACTGCGAACAATAACCTCAGCAGGGCCCTGCTTAATCCTGTTTCAAAACGTGAGCCACTAGTCAAGGTCAGTCAGAAATGTGTTTTTAATTTGCCCTACGACAATAGCTTCCTGCGGTACTCTATAATATCTCTCATCAAAAGAGAACAATGATTTGTCCCAAACTACTCACCGAAATAGACTGCAACAGCCTCCTGCTGACACCCAATTGAATTCTTCTCCCTCCTGCATCCGTTCTAAATGAGCGTGCATGATCGGCAGCCGACTTCTGATTGGATCAGGATGTGTTGGCCTTGGACACCGTAACTACGGGAACTGAAACAGCAGCATAATTTGATTGCATCACATTGCTCATTTGCTTGCTGTCGGATCTATTATGAAATTCAATTTAAATCATAGCGATAAGGAAATTAACGTTAATTTGGTGCTAATGAGAATCTAAATGATGAATGCACACACACAAGCAGATGGAAACTGGGAGGAAATGCTTCTTTCTTATGATGATAGTGCTTTATATTGTTGGAGTTCATCAAGGCAACATTTTTCATCTGCCTCGCCAGTGCTGGCAGCAGATGGCCAGAGCTACTAGATTTTGGGCAGGGGGAAAGCTTGAGAGATTCGTACCTCACTTGTTGGGTTTGGGTTTCAGACGCGAGCGTGGCCAAGCTGTGCAGCCACTGGGACAATGCGGTCGACCTGTCAGAACAACATTTAAAACAATTCACATGGCACGGACACCATATGTAACTGCACCCTGACGTGCTGGAGTCCAGCAGCAAAGACTTGGATGGAGGCCAGAAAAGATATTTAAAGGGATAGTTCACCCAAAAATGATCTCATTATTCACTCACCCTCATGTTGTAACAAACCAGTATCACATTCTTTGTTATACGTACAACACAAAATGAGACATTTGGAGGAAAACGGACAAAAATCACCATAACCTGCTAGGCCTGCGGGATTTGTACGGAGCCCCTAAAGGGACACGGTGATAGACAAAAATATGAGATGGAAGGAAAATAAATCTATCAGTGATTTTACATTCGCTCGCAAAAGTTTTGTGTTCCCAGAGAAACTTTGCATTTTGCGTTTTTTTTTTTAAGCTCTGCAGTTATTTCTATTGTAATATTTCACTTTAAAATAAAACATTTCACATTTTAAATGTCAGACCATCAAGCTTTTATTCAGGCGGAAAACCGCAGGGAGCTCTTTAAGTTTCTCTCTTGTTGACAACAGCCGGTTTATAAGTGCTTCTCTTAAACTATTTTGGGTAGATGGTTGGTGCGTGTTGCGTTCCAAAATCCAAGTTATAAGTGACCCAAACTGATGCTGAGCTGAGTTTGTGTGGAGCACATCCGAGCAGCCTGAGACACTGAAAACACCAGATCATGTGTAAAAGAATACAGTGCCATGCTTCTCTCTGAAACACACAGCACATACACCCAGAAAAAAAAGGTGTAACATTTTTTACCTTTAGGGGTACAACAGCTTGTCACTGGGGTAGTAACCTTAAAATGAGTTGGAGGACAAAGGTGTCCAGTGACAAGCTGCTGTACCCCTAAAGGTAAGACTTTTACACCTTTTTTTTCTGTGTATGTTTATTTAATTACATAGCAGCCTTTGCGATTTGGTAGTTGCAGTAAGCCATGTCACAATTTCGTTTTATTTCAAGTCATTTATAGGACTGATATAGCACTTATCTTCTGAAGTCATAAAATAGCTATGTGTGAGGAACAGGCTGAAATTTAAGTTGCTATTCACAGAAGACTTAAATATGTTTTGAATGATTCATCCATGCATTTGACTACAACTGATGAACACAATGATTCAGTCAAGCAGTTAAAATCACCCTGAAAGTGAAGGTTTTCAGAAAATAAAAGAATAGTGAATGAGTTATATGGAGCATTTTTATAAAACTTTTGTCCTCTTTCATTGCATTATTTTTATTTTTTGAAATGTCTTGTTTTGTGTCCCATAGAACAATTATAATCAAACAAGTTTATGACAGAGTTTTCCATTTTGAGTGAACTATCTCTTTAAAAAAAGAAGTAGGCTGAAGAAGATGAAAAGCACAAAGTACAAGCACGAGAAGAGGAAGGTGAAACAGACATTGCACAAAGAAAATGAGAGGAAGAAGTGGGTGAAACAAAGGGGCGTGAGAGAAAAAGCAACTGAAAGACGGAGTGAGCGCGTTAGAACAAGAACCACGACATCCGTTCGGGAGTCCTTTAAATTCACCGCAGTCCTTAGGAATCTAAATTCAGCGGAATGAGTGAAGGCTTGAGTGGATGGGACATAAAGGACATAGACGGCCCCTCTCAACTCAGCCACACTCCATCTACATTCTACCTCTATCTATTCAACACCATCAAACACAGGGAATTCAATGACACCTATAGCACAGTCCAGCATCACCCTGTCAAAGGACAGCAGGGAGATTGCTTCTCTCCCTCTCAGCAGTACAAAAGCAGCTTCAGGTGAAGTATTCTTCAGCGGACTGCAGAACCCCGCTGAGAGAGCCTCTCTGAAATGATATCTATATCGCGGGGCGGTGTTGAACATGGATTTTTTTCATACACTTATGAAGCTGCTCCCCAAGAGATCAGTGGGTAGAGGATAGCCTCATCTCAAGCAAAAAGTTGAGCTTTTTACATGGGCAAGGTGATGGAGGGCCAACATGCAATGAAAAATAAACTAATTAACAGGATGCAGTTGGTTGCTGAATCCTAAAATGAAAGGAGTAGGAAAAGATGGATAGGAAAACTCTAAATTTAGTGCTGCTTTACTGCAATAAGACCCGATTAAACGCATAACGCCACTGAAGATGATGTAACGGTTGCCAGCCACCGGTGACGGTAGTAATAATTCTGGCCCTGTTAAAAAGATGAGAATTATTTTAGTACTGCCTCATCCCTGCCCAATTGGCACCTGCGCCCGCACATTTTTACGGTCCCGTGGTTGCCGCATGGCCAAGTTTCTCTGTGAGCTTATGAAAATAGCACGTACTTTGAATATGTTATCAAACTAATGCACTCTGATGTATTACCAAAGAGTTTCTGATCTCTTAAAGGGGCAGGATCTATGATACTGTAGTTGATTTCTTTCTTTCTGTTGGGTCAGCTATATTGTTGCTAATGAGTTTGTTTATTTGATTTGATTTTGTGAAACTTTCTTTATAATTGTCAGTATATTTGCTTCAGTGCCAACTATGATTATTATTATCATTTGGTCTAACTTCTTTCTCTCTGTTGGAGAGGCTATTCTTGTTTATATGCTTGAGGCGAATGCTCTGTGTTAAGTTATTATTTTTCTAGCTGCATTGAAGGATTCATGTTGATTATTTTGCAAACTACTTTTTCTTCTTTAACCATGGAACTCATTATATTCTATCACTGGATTATTTTACACATTAGATTTTTTTTTCTGACATAAAATAGCTTTAATAGCTCAATTACTATGCATCACAATAAAAAAGTATCCAAAATTATTTTTTTCATTCAATATATATATATATATATATATATATATATATATATATATATATATATATATATATATATATATATATATATATATATATAACAACTGTTCTTCAATGTTGTTTACAAAAGCTTTAACCCTATGGGGTCTGAGGTGTTTTCTGGGCCCTTGAGGTGTTCTGACATGTGCTGACATTTGTGCTTATTTCTGTTACTTGTGACATTTTCATGGCTAAAGTCTGATTACACTGTATTTAGCACAGACTCTGCTACAATAATATGTCAGCAGCATGTATGTAAAAGTTTGTAGTTTTGAGATAATGACATTTATGCGTGGTTTGTGGAAAAAAAATTGTCACTGAAATAAGGTCATGAAATCCATACTGATTATTTCTTCACAAGACTTTTGCTAATTGTATCATGTAGCCTAGAATATTTGCTTCAAAACTGTGAAAATCATCCTGTATACTCATTCAGATAAAACAATTTATTGATTTAAAATTTGTAAGACATGTTTTGTGTAAGAAAGCTTTATGCGAGGAGGCGTGAACACATCATGAATATTGATGTGTTTCACACCTGAGAAAGACAAAGACCCTCCCACAATGGCCCTATCAGGTGCTATCAGGCCAACAGAGTATTTTGAGTCTCTTTTGCACTGACAAGAAAAAAAGCTGCGCGACCGCCGACCCCAGGGGGTTAAACACTTTTCTTTCCCTTTCCATCTTGCACGTTTCTAATTTATTTTTGTATGAGAAGAAAACAGATCATAAAATTGTTTTTTATGCATAAATGCAGTTATATCATGGGGAACACAAATAATAAATATTAATAAATAATTGTATAAAATGAGAACATGGATTAGTGCAATTAAAGACCACAGACATTTTTTTCCCCATTTTGGTACGTTATCATATGGCAACATTCATATTTTCTCATGTTTTCTTATGGTCGATAGTGGATCAACAACATCTAATTAACTTATCAAAGTTACAGAAAAAGAATAGTGATGTAGAAAAAAACAGCAAAAAAGTGTTTAATGGAGCATTTTGTGGAGCACTTCAGAAGTTGTCTCTTCTGTAAGGGGGACTTCAGGAAAAGGAAGATCTTGAACCTTGAAAGAAAAAGCAAAGGTCATGCAGCTTAAAAACAACAAATCATTGGTTACTATTAATACCCCACTTTTATTCCCAAAAACAAACTATGTTGTCAGATGACTACACTGTGTCACTGCTTTGATAGTATGTCCGTTTTATACTATATTTGGCACAAGTGAACCTACATGACCTTTTTAAGGTGGTGTAAAAGTAGTTATCTGAGTGTTACTCCCAAGGTGGGAGGTTCATGTCATAAAACCACTTCTTGCCACTCACTTTCATGACACATAAAGACCCTGGTGTCATGAAAATGCTTTCTAGGTTGTACAATAGTCAGTAATGGTTGGCAGAGAATTGAATGTGTAGGCCTACACTGTCTGTTTGCTAACATCTTGACTTCACTTGTAAAACAACTAATCAAGGTAGTCAATAATATGACAGCATACTGAGGCATCTCCTCCATCCGCTTACATTCAAACAGAAAAGCATCTCTTCCTCTCGGGATCCTGCCATATTGCAGTGACAGTATGAGCTAAACTCATTAATTTTCAATGAAAACTAGAAACTTCTAGCGACATGAGCGACAGTGACCGTTGGCAACAGGATGTGGGCGTGTCCAATGATGCATCAAAGTTGAGAAAAGTTTGACTGTATCCAAATGTGGAGCAAAGTAGTAACTACCAATGGGGAAGACAGTGGAGGTCATGTGATCCGTCTCCAACAATTCAAAACTGTGACAAATGCTGTATATATATGGGGTATGTATCTCTTACATGCCATTTTGTTGTTTCCAAGTGAACAAATGTTCTGGATTTGCACTATTGAAGGGTCTACTTAAGGGTCTTCTTACTGAAAAAGACCTGCTGTTTGTATATCGATTATCATTTGGACCCTCTAGCCATGTCTAGTACACCCCTTGAATAAAGAAACACAGAAAAACCTCTCCACCCCTCTACCACTATTGACTTCTTTAAAAAAATAAGGAAATTACTTGGAATCAAAGTCAAGGTTTGGATAAAGAAAAGAAGAGGGTGAGCCTGAGCCTGACTAGTGCATCCAAAAGCAGACTTCAAAAAGGTTCAGAGCAGCAATGTGTGCTGCCAGTGGTATATGTTATCGGGATAAGGAGCTATGGGGAGCTTTAGTTTTAGCTTTAGAAATTCTGCAGCAGAGCGATGACATCTCAGATCATTATTTAATCTCATGTATACTTAATTTAGCCAAGGTTGCAAAGCCAACTCTGTGTGATAAATATGGTAAAACTATCACTTCTGCCACTAAAGATTGCTTTATAAATAATCTTCCTGATCAGTTTCATCCCAGATAGCCTAGAAGAACTCGATGTTACAACAGAAATGATTGATTCTCTTTTCCAGCACTTTAGACGCAGTTGCTCCATTGCGCTTAAAGAATATTAAAGGAAATAGTCCAGCACCGTGGTACAACGAGCACACTCAGGCCCTTAAGAGAGCAGCCAGAAAAATGGAGCGTGTCTGGAAGAAAACAAAATTAGAAGTTTTCCGTATTTCGTGGAGAGAGAGCACGATTGCGTACGGCTTTAAAAACTGCTAGATCTTCTTATTTTTCAATACTTTTAGAAGAAAACAAACACAACCCTAGGTATTTATTCGAAACAGTGGCTAAATTAACAAAAAATAAAGCTTCAACACCGGACGTTTCCAAACAGCACAGCAGTAATGACTTTATGAACTTCTTTACTTACAAGATTGATAATATTAGAGTGAAAATTATAACTATGCAACCGTCTACTACAGTATCACATCAGACAGTGCATTGTAGTCTCCCATGAGGAAAAATTTTATTCATTCATTGCTATAGGAGAGGAAGAATTGTCTAAACTCGTTAAATCATCTAAATCAACAACATGTATGTTAGACCCTATACTGACTATTGAAAGAGATGCTTCCAGAGGTCATAGATCCTCTTCTTAATATCATTAATTAATTTTTATCACTGGGATATGTACCAAAAACTTTTAAGCTGGCTATTATTAAACCTCTTATTAAAAAAACGCAACTTGATCCTACAGAATTAGTCAATTACAGGCCGATCTCGAATTTACCTTTTCTGTCAAAGATACAGAAAGTATCCTCACAACTATCTTCCTTTTTAGAAAGAAATGGTATCAGCGAGGATTTTCAGTCAGGATTTAGACCGTACCATAGTACTGAGACAGCTCTCATTAGAGTTACAAATGATTTGCTCTTATCATCCGATCGTGGTTGTATATCTCTATTAGTGTTACTGGATCTAAGTGCTGCATTTGATACCATCGACCACAACATTCTTTTGAATAGACTCGAAAATTATGTTGGCATTAGTGGAACTGGACTAGCATGGTTTATATCATGCTTATCTGACCATCATCAGTTTGTAGCAGTAAATGAAGAGATGTCATATCGATAAAAAGTTCAAAATGGAGTACCACAAGGCTCAGTACTAGGACCGTTGCTGTTCACTCTGTACATGCTACCCTTGGGAGATATCATTAGGAAGCATGAAATTAGTTTTCACTGTTATGCTGATAATACTCAGCTCTGCTTTTCTTCGAGCCCCGACGAAACGCACCAATTCAAAAAAATAAACGGAATGCATAGCTGATATAAAAATTTGGATGACTAGTAATTTCCTACTACTTAATTCTGAAAAAACAGAGTTTCTAATTATTGGGCAAAAAACCTCTGCACATATTAACCTAGAATACTGTCTAACACTTGATGGCTGCTCTGTCAAGTCTTCGTCGTCAGTTGATACCAATCTTTCATTTGAAAGCCACGTTTCTAGCATCTATAAAACCGCATTCTTCCATCTTAAAAATACATCTAAATTGCTCTCAGTGACAAATGCGGAACAGTTAGTTCATGCGTTCATGAACTCAAGGCTAGATTATTGTAATGCTCTACTGGGTGGTTGCCCTGCACGCATAATAAACAAAGTCCAGTTGGTCCAAAACCTAGAGTTCTTACTAGAACCAGGAAGTATGAACACATTAGCCCCGTTCTGTCAACACTGCATTGGCTCCCTATTAAACATCATATGATTTTTAAAATATTGCTGACTACTTACAAAGCACTAAATGGTTTAGCTCTCCAGTACTTGAGCGAGCTCTTAACGCATTATAGTCCTTCACGTGTACTGCGATCTCAAAATTCTGGCCAGTTGATAATACCTAGAATATCAAAATCGACTGCTGGCAGTAAATCCTTCTCCTATTTAGCACCTAAATTTTGGAACAGTGGAAGCAGACACACTCTGTCATAAAAATCTGTCATGTTTAAATCTAGACTAAAAACGCATCTCTTTTACCTGCCATTCATATAGAACATTACATTTCTATTATTCAAATAATTTAATTGATTATTAGGCTGCATAGATTAGGTCAGCATCATAAGAAGAATGGCATATATGAGAATGTTAGTCTTTCTGTTTATTGCGAGATTTACTGAAGTCAGCCGGATCCGGGCCGTATCCAGATCAGATGGTGGACCTGCGCCTGGACCCATCCACGACGCATCCCTGAGGTGCCAGCCTTATCAGCCCAGTGAAGGCCTCATCGACACGACAGCCATCGGCACTGATCCTCAACAAACTTGTCTCCATATCGGCGTGATGACTCTGACTTCAAACCAGATGGAACTGGATAATATTCTGAATGTTCTGATCCAATCTGACTTCTGACCTGTAACGCTGCCTGGATCATAATCATACACTGTTCGCTCATTGGCCAGAGGAGAAACCCCGACTGAGCCTGGGTTCTCCCAAGGTTTTTTTCTCTAGTCTGTCACCTTGATGGAGTTTTGGTTCCTTGCCACTGTTGCTTTGGCTTTTGATTGCTTAGTTGGGGACATTTAATATTCAACAATATAACTGATCTGCCTTATTTAAGGTGTACGATGACGCAATTTTCTTCTAGAAACAAACTGTGTTGTATTATTTTCATGTTATCACTGTGAAGCTGCTTTGATACAATCTGTATTGTAAAAAGCTCTATATAAATAAAGGTGACTTAACTTGAATATGTTGTCCATGCACCATAGTAAGAAAACATGGTAACACTTTATTTTACAGTGTACTTGTTACATATGTTACATGTACTTACCATAGTAATAACAGTAAATGATGCATAATTACATGTAACTAACCTTCAACCAAATCATAATCCTACCCTAACCCTATAGTAAGTACATGTTACTTAGTACTTAAATATATAATTACACTGTAACAATGACATCTTTAAATAAAGTGTAACCAAAAACACTACATACTCAATGAGAGACATTGAAGTTATCAGAAACAGCTTAAGTGTTGTCTTCATTTAGATCACGTTCCTTTATAAACATCCTCATGCTTTGGTTTTGCAGGTTTGCTTATTCTAATCTGAGGCAATTTACTTGATTGCATGCTGTGGAATAGGCTCGCATAGAGCACAACAGTCGAGTTCTGGAAGAAAAAAATCCCATTATTTTTCTCCATAGGGGATTTTATTTTTAACGGTAACTTATAAACCTTTAAAGACAATCCTATTGTGAGCTACAAGGTTGTTAATCAATGGTATGATTTAATTGAAACCACCAGCATGCATTATTTCAACTTATTTCTTTAAATAATCGCATTGGACGGTGGAAATCCTGGTGGAAAACGTCTCGGGTTACGTATGTAACCCTCGTTCCCTGAGTAGGGAACGAGACGCTGCATCGATACTCGATACTTTGGGGAATGCCTTCGGCATGAAGCGTCTGAAGTCAACTATGGAACTATTCCAATCTTGATTGGTGCAACGTCACCCGTGACGTCGCATGTGACGGTGATCCGGAAGCTACAAAAGGGTCACAGGAACCAGGAAATGTTAGCTTCTAATTGGTCAAAGCAAGTCGTTCTCAGGGGCGCGAAAAGTGTGGCCGAGGGATGCAGCGTCTCGTTCCCTACTCAGGGAACGAGGGTTACATACGTAACCCGAGACGTTCCCTTTCGTAAAGGGAACTCCCGCTGCATCGATACTCGATACTTTGGGGAACGAATACCCACGCCGCCACACTGAGAGTAAAAACGCCCTGGTATAAAGCATCTGGTACACTCACGGACGATAGAATGAGTAGAGGGCAGATCCAAACTAGCTTGTCATAAGATTTGGTGCAAGAAGGGGAGGTCTGGAGCCGGAGGCTCGACTGACCTCATGGCTGGGAGCCCCAGACAGTAGAAAATATTAGATGAGAGGTGAAGGCAGAAGCGCACCTTGTACTTCAAATATGAGTGGTTTTAGATAACCAACTGTACTCTTAATAAAGGGAATAGCTCCTAACCCTTGATGCATAACTAGATGGACTGACTCCTCTCAGCCTGAGTCCTAATGTAGGAACCTCAAAGGCTATGACCTTGACCATCCGACACATGCGATGGAGGATGGAATACCTGAAGAATCTTAACATTGCCTACAAGTACCTCAGTACAGGGCAAAAATAACGTTGAGTGGCTCCCACGCTAGCAAGTAAGAGGGGGCACGACCACCACTCTTCCAGGGAGTAAGACGAGCAGGAAGCAGACTCAATAGATTCTCCTATATATACTTATATATCTCAAATATATATTCGTATACCTCACCCACAGGACATGATGGGTGCCAGGGATAACCCATCAGCCTGATGCCAATAGGCTGGATGAAAAGGATTCATCCTCCAATCTACAGGAACATGGAGTTTCAGTGGGAACGTCCTTTCGAGAACACCCTTAGAGGCTTGCGGAGGGCACTGAGGCCGCCACAGAGGCCCTAAGCATGAACAGGAGATCCCGTTAGAGAGCGGGATGGAACACCAGTACTGAAGCCAGTGGGCAGTAATAAACTGGGTTCAATGCCCTCCCTAACTTAATTGTTTAGTTCCTAGTAGAGTGGGGTTCTAGTATGGATGTCCTGACCACCTCGGTGGAAAGGGCAACCTAATTATGGGTGGGACCCCCTCAGGGGCCAGACCCATAGTCTCCATAACTCTGGTCGGGGATGAAATAATATACCATCAGCCTGAGACAGAAGATCTCTCCTAATAGGAATTTTCCATGGAGGACTCTCCAAGAGACTAATAAGGTCCGAAAACCAAATTTGGGCCGGCCAGTACGGAGCTACAAGGAGTAGTCTCACTCCGTACCTCCTGACCCTTTCTAGAACCCCAGGGAGCAGAGCGATCGGGGGAAAAGTGTACAGATGTGACCTCAGCCACATCTGTACCTTGGCATCCAAGCCCAAAGGAGCTGGATGTGAGAGAGAGTACCAGAGCGGGCAATGAGAGTTCTCATGAGAAGCGAACAGGTCAACCTCCGCCCGGCCAAACTCTCTCCATATAAGCTCAACCACTTCAGGGTGGAGCCGCCATTCCCCGGGCCTCGGCCTCGGCCCCTGCCTCGACAGGATGTCTGCTCCCATATTTTCAACCCCAGGAATATAAATAGATCTGACAGAGAAATTTGTCCTGGGACCAAAGAAGAATTTGATGCGCCAGTCTACAAAGAGGGCGAGATCTCAAACCTCCTTGGCGGTTGATATAAGAGACCACTGACATATTGTCTGTCCTAACAAGAACATGATGGCCTCTGAGTTCTACAAGGAAGTGCCTCAGGGCAAAAAAAAATACAGCCAACATCTCCAAGCGATTAATATACAATGTGAGATGATGGTCCTTCCAAGTACCTCGGGTGTAACGGCCCTCCATAACCGCACCCCAGCCCGTGAGGGACGCATCCGTGGTCAGAGTTTTTCTCTCACATGGTGCTCCCAAAACCGGGCCCTGAGACAGGAGCCATGGTTTCTTCCATACGACAAGAGAACGAAGGCATCTGCGCGTAACTCTGATCGTACGAAAAGGGTTTCCCAGAGGAGAAAATCCCTTTTTCTTGAGCCACCACTGCAAAGCCCTCATATGGAGCAGACCAAAGGGTACTACCGTGGAAGCTGCAGCCATAAGACCCAAAACTCTTTGAAAGTGTTTGACAGTGATAGCCTGGCCTAACCTAATACTCTTCATTGTGTTTAAGATAGTATTTATACAAGCAGGAGACAATTGTGCCCGCATTGACTAAGTCCCACTCTACTCCCAGGGACGTAGTCCTCTGAAGAGGAGTTAAGGAACTTTTCTTCACATTAAGTCTCAACCCCACGCACCTCAGATGGCGCAAAACAACATCTCGATGTTGAATTGCTAGTTCTTTTTGACTGAGCCAAAATGAGCCAGTCATCTATAAGATACGGACCCCCTGAAGTCTCAATGGAGCAAGGGCCGTGTCCATACATTTAGTGAAGGTGCGAGGGGATAAGGCTAGGCCGACTGGAAGAGTCCAGAACTGATGCGCTTTTCCCCCCAAAAGCGGATCTCGGAAACTTCCTGTGATGGGGTTAGAAGGGAAAGAGGAGTTAAGGAGCTTGTGGATCTATCAAGACAGACCAGTCCTCGGAGCTGGTCTGACTGACAGTCGGTAACTTGAATCTGAACCCCCTCGGAGGTTGATCCAGTACCCTGAGATCCAAAATAAGGCCTAACTCCCCCCCTCATAGGAACTATGAAGTGCCAGCTGTAGAACCTGGGCTCCCGTAAACCAAGGAAGAGCCCACTTTGAGGTTTCCTGTGTTAAGAGGGACTAGACTTCCTGTTCCAAAAACCGACCCTGCTCTGGGCTGGCCGACATGTGAACCACCCTTAGTAGATAATATTTGTATATTAACTCCACTGTAAGCAGGACCCCCTAGGCTATATTTTGAAGACCCCTCGGGGTGTCTAAATATGCCATTATGGGGACCAGTCCCTCGAGACTGGCCTCGGCTATAAATTTCCAAATGGCTTCGGTGACCTGAAGCAGCTAACTGGCAGGAACTAACCGAAATATGCTCTCTACAGACCTCCTGAGAGGCGGCGAACTCGACAGTGCCGCAACGTCTTCGGGCAGATACTGCGATTTGTGTTCGCTGGAAGCCGATGTGTCCCGAAGCGCCATCGGCGGCGGGAAGCGAACATCGATTTCCTAAGGGCTGCATAAGGGGGCTAGACTCCTGTACTCGCTCTCCTGGGGGAACGCCCATAAGGGTCTGCGTGTTACGACAAGACCTCTTAGTTGAAGCCGTCTTAGCCCGAGAGACAGTCCTAAGACCTGTCTTCGGTATGGAGAGCTTCGTGCGAGAATGTTTCCTCTGGCCCCAAGCCTTATACGGGGGGGCACAAGAGGGAACCCTCTCAAAATATGAGGAGCTGGCGGCTGTCCCATGAGGCTACCCCCTGGCAGCAACCCCATGAGACCTGGACTGACAACTGGGGATAGCTGATTGTCGCTCTGTCTCCTGAAGCCTCTCGACAACGGTTCTTGCCGCGTCACCAAAGAGGCCAGAAGGTGAAAGTGGAGCATCGAGAAGGAAAGCCCTGTCTTTCTCCCCGATCCACAAGCGATTAAGCCATAAATGTCTCTCTGAGACGACTAGTGCTGCCACGGCCAATAGCACGGGCCGTCTCTTTAATAATATGGAGAGATAAGTCAGCTACTCTACGAAATTCAGTAATATAGAGTGAGACCTCCCAGTTATAGTCCACCTGCTTGAGGAGGTCAGCCGGGTATGCCTGTAATAACCCCATTGTGTGTGGGCATGCACCAGCTCGACCACCGCCATATATGCTTTCCCTAACAAATTCGATGTACGAGATTTGGAGGGAAGTGTCTGAGCTATCAGGGGTGACGCAATGTCGGGGAGAAAATATTTCGCAAAATATTCCTCAACCCGAGCCATCACCTAATAACCATTTTCATTAGATTCCCTAATGGATGAGTAAATATATACATGGGGGAAAATAATTGAGATGAAAATGGATTTTTCCACGATCTTGATACCTCAGTATGGAGATCAGTGAAAAAGGGAAGGCTCTGACACGGAGATTGTGACTGGGTCTGCAGGAAGCGCTCATTCATTTAATTTTTCTTAGTCGCTTCCTGCTTATTATATGGCCATTTAACATTTAATTTAACCACTGCCCTGATTACAACCTCCAGCAACTCCTCACTAACGGAAATATGGGGTGGCGAATCCCCATATCCACGTGATTTAGTGTTAATAGATAATATCTAACTCCTCGGAGACAGATAAATCAAACGCTGTGTCTTTAACACGGTCGGAAGAAGCCGCAGCGCGGGCTTCCGAACCATGCGCGAGACCAGTGGAGCTGGTTAATAAACACTGAGAAAGGGTCGCAACCGTCTCAGTATCATATGCCAGCCCCACGTGCGAATCACATGCATACAAGCGGCGCGCTGCCTCAACAGACGCGGGACCTGACGCACTGGAAACGCGAGCCTGATCTAACTGATCGAACAGGCTCAAACGGGAGCGGAGCTTTTTCATTGAAAACAGTTTGCACAGACAGCGCCCTCGAGCACCGCCCGTGCATGCTCCACTCCCAGACAAACTACACAAAGCGTGTGTGTGTCATCCTCGCTTAAATAACGTGGGCAAGGGGACGCACACTGCCTGAATAGCTTCTCTTTTTTCGCCATAAATAATACTCTTTTCACGGGACAAACAACACCAAATAGAACAGACAAGATGACATAGAGCGCTTGCTGAAGACCAGAAGCTAACATTTCCTGGTTCCTGTGACCCTTTTGTAGCTTCCGGATCACCGTCACATGCGACGTCACGGGTGACGTTGCACCAATCAAGATTGGAATAGTTCCATAGTTGACTTCAGACGCTTCATGCCGAAGGCATTCCCCAAAGTATCGAGTATCGATGCAGCGGGAGTTCCCTTTACGAAAGGGAACTACATTACCCATAATTCTGCAGAGAAATCTCCACCAGTCTAGTGGGACTACTGAAACAAAAATCACCAAAACAAAAAACACTTTAGCACCCACTATAAACAATATACCTGTAACCAAAAGCGTTAAATCAATCATTTTATTTTGATTATGCCATTAGTAATGCTTCATGGAATTGTAGTTATTTCCAATTAAAGTCATTAAATACAGTCTTGTACCTTTTTCTTTTAGTCTGATATTCAAGCAAATCTGTGTCCAATAAAGGCTGTCATATGAAGAAGCAATGAAGATTTTTTTTGAAGTTGCTTGAATGCAAGAAGCTACTTTTGCCATTTAGCTTGCAGTAGCTTTCTCTAAACTCTTTCACTATTAAAAGGCCAAAAGCAAATGTCTGGAATAACCGTGATGAGCGACTGTGAGATAAGAAACTCTTTTAATTGATGGTTGTAATCAGCAGCCTGGTTTTTCACTTCCCACGCTGCATTGCAGTATCACTGTCTGTGCCTAATGCTCAAGTACGAATAGCACCAGTGCCTAATTGTCAACCTACCAATAACTGCACACTCGACGGGTATAATTGGCCAACAGGTTTCTCCCTGCAGATGGTGGGATGGTATGTTTGTGTTAAACAGCTGTCCAATCCGACAGAAATGTTCCCTCCGCAGCTGGTGAGGAGTGATGAGTTTGCAGGGCGGTGCAATATAGTGATTTCACAACACTTAAAATAGACTTATTTTCACTCCATTGCAGAAACCCAAGCATGGAAATGATTAGGTGTAACAAATAAACAGCTCAAGTCAGTGGGTATGTTGTTTCTGTGCTGACATCACAACCATCAAACTTGTAACACTTCTTTTGAACTTTTAAGGCTAGAAACATATTCTACACCAGTACATAAATGCTAATTTAAGTGCTCGTCTAACAGCTTAGGGTGCTTTTTCAGTAAAATGGCGTAACTCTCATAGCACAATGCATCATTAAACAATTTAACAAGCCGGTCACGACATTTTCCTGAAATCATAGTAACTTTGTCGCACATCTGTCATTTGAACCACATTTTTCAATTCTATGCATTTTTTTTCTAGAGTGATGTTACTTGATGAGAATGTTGATTTCTCGGTTATTTGGCTGCATTGTACTAGCATTGCACTAGCAAAACAAGCATTTCAGTAGTCATTTCCCAGCAAGATTTACATACAAACAGTCTCCCTCACGAAATATTCATTATGCTTTTTAAATTTGTGTTTATCCATGTTTATTTATTTACTCACACTGAGTCCTGAGCCACAAAGTCGTCCAAGAGAGCGCCAATCAGCTTTGCTAACTGTTTTGTCACCTGAGCTTTCATCCTTAATGATTCAGCTTGATTTAGATACAGGAAACAAATCCTAAATCAGCTCCAAGTGCCTGCCAACGCCTTTTATCTACTAAGCCGTGGTGGCATTGTCACGAACTGAGTTTTACAGCCCAGTCTACGGCTTGGCCCTTTCGTTTTTATAGAGCACATTAAAACTCCATCCATATTTCAGGCCTGGCCTCCACTGAAACTGGTCCCTGGAGAGCCGGCAAGCGGGGTTGTTAATGAGATAATTCTCTACTAATGACCTCTACTTTATTTGAAGGTGAAGACTTGAATGACATTCTGAGAAAAGCCACTGCACCTCTTTCTTGTTCTCCCTCTCAGTCGCAGGCTTTAGCAATGCCGGCTGCTGGGGGCAAAGGCTGCCCTTCACTCTGAGGCGTCTCTGCTTCTGACTCTCACGGAAACTGCCGGCGCCGCACTGAATTAATCAGGCCGTTCCAGAGGAGCAGATCTTCAGCGCCCGAGTTTAAGACGGAGCCACGGGTCCAGGTGTGACTCTCGCTGTTGGAACATGAATAAAGTGACTATTCTAGGAACAGTGTAAATTGAAGCACTCAAGCTTAATAAAGAATTTATGCAAACGCCTAAGTGCCATTAATCTAGGATCTGTTTCCCTGGCGCCTATTGCATATGGAATGAGGAGGTGTTTCTCAAGTGGCCTTTTACCGGGCTGTGTGATGCATTAAAGTTTAGAAATGGAAGCTGTTTAAGGTCTATTAACAATGCTTGCATGCATTTGCATGTTTTATTTCTGGTGTTGGACAATTGATTTGGCATGTGCTTTAAACACAATCTCGAAATAGCTTACGCCAATTAATTAATTGAATAAATCACAATTATTTCCATATACAATATTTGATCTGTCAAATCTATCTATCTAAATATAAATAAATAATGGTTTGTATTTTAAAAAAACATCTATAGCGTGTCATTATGTGTAGTGAGTTGGCACTCGGGATAGTTTCGCGCTTCAGAACTTCCATTAAGGGAACATACTGAGCATCAATGCTCCCTGGTTTTTACTGCACTTTGTGGGACATTTTAGGGAGAAATGTTTCAGTGGGATTTTGCGATTGACTCCCTGATCAGTGCCCTGACTGCTGAACCAGGAAGCTGATTGAGACGCACCCACTGTTTTCTGTTATTGGAGTACATATGTCAAATTTCCAAATAGCTTTCTTAGAGTATCTTGCTCAACAACACAACTGACTCCTCACATTGAGGTAACAAGCCACTATAGCTAAAGTTGTTCAGACAGCTCCAGAGGATTTTTTTTAAACAACAACAGTCATTTTTTGCCCTGCATGAACTGACTTCTGCATTCCTTGCAGAGTAACTGTACTTATCTTATAGACAGAAAGGAGGGAAGAGGGCAAAGACGGAGGACAGCTTCTGAGGTTCTACTATTTCAGAGGCTGTCACCAAACTAGCCAATGTCGTGCTTATCCCTTGTTCCTCAATTCCCTCATCCCCCCCACCCCACCCCCTCACACGAGCCACTACTGAAAAACATTCCATTCGCAACTCATTATTTTTTCAGCCTGACAACGATTGTCGCTTTGGGTCCCCAGAGTCAAAAATAAAATACTTGCTTTTTCTTCTTCCTTTTATCCCCACTTCATATTCTCCAGCTTTGTCCTGAGACATCTTCATTACTCACAGGTGAGTCTGTGGAAGTGCATGCGTGTGTATGTGAGGTAACTACTGCTGACAGTCTACAAATTCAAAGTTCTGTTATGAAACTCTAGATGGTGCAGGCTGATAGGTCCTTAACTCAATCTGCTTGCGATCACATCATTCTCTATAGGGCAGAGCTGATTGGGTCCTGCTGTATCAGTGGCCAATGAGCTCGCTACTCAACCTTCAAATACTTGGTCAGCATTTTCAGCGCTTTCAGAAACCCTCCACCTTCCCCAGCTCCACCTGTATGGATCTGCTAATTCATGTATGCTATATTGTGCAGCAGCAACATGTCTAACTTGCTCACAGCAGTGTGTCTGTGTATGTATTGGCAGTAGCAGGTCCCGTACTTACTCTGCAGAAGCAATAGCAGAAGCGTAGCAGATCTATTCCGCCAAGACCAAATATATCAACATTGTCATATCCATTACAATGCCAAACACTCAGAAATCAACACAAACAGTTTCTTAGAATTAATAAACTGTTCTGTTCCAAATCCTAGTAAAAGTTTTCTAAAGGATAGTTCAAACGAAAAATTCATCATTTACTCACCCTCATGTCTTTCCAAACCTGTATGACTTACTTTCTTCTATAAAATACTAAGGTATTTTGAAGCACTGAAGAGCACTGTATTTTGAAGAGTGTTTTATTAATGTGTTTCAGTTCGGTTTACCTCCGTGACTATAGGGAGATGGATTGTAGATTCAATATGCATGAATGTCTGAAAACTTTAGAATTAATAGTGTCTATGCTAACTTTTAGAAATCTGCACCTGGTGTGGATCAAATCCAAATATGAATGTTTTATCTTGGTATCTCTGTCCATGTGTTTTTGTATTCACCACCATTACTTTGTCCCACAGATGGTCATAAACATGGCGGATGAGCGGAAAAAGTCATGTAACTGTGGTGTGGTCCCAAACAATCAATCTTTCTGCCTAAGTAGAATGTTCCAAACAGGTAATTTAAGAAGTTCCATGATGGTTAAGATGCTTCCTTAGCGAGGCGGCAGCTCATTAGGTTGTGGAACAGAGCTAACGTGAGCGAAGATACACAGCTGGTTGACAGCAAGGCAACACATTTATCAAATGTTGCAATGCATGTCAATTCATTTAATTTAGTGATGTTATTAATCTTTGGAGCATGACAAACAGCTTAATCTATCACGTAGCGTGCATTATAGATGCCTAGGATAGTCGCATATAATGATTCGCTAGGTCATAATGTTCTCTCAATATACCCATCTCAATTTGACGGATAAACTTTCCATGGCATGCAGTGGAAAGTAATTACTTAGAATAATGCTAAAATGACTGAGTCTGCCGTTTTTTATTCATCTGGCAGAATTGATGTGTTCACAGGTATGCCGCACAGTATTGTGGAATATATACACATTCAATGGCAGAGTGGCGGCTCCCAAGACAGAGCTTAAATTTTAATTAGCATTGGTTTCAGTTTGGATCACTAACACAGACATATATATGTGTGTGCTCAATATTTAATTAAATGGCTCTTGCTTTACAGCATCCTGTAACTCAACACATAATTCCCCCACAACACCTTTACAGCCAAAAGACTTCTTCATTTATCAGCCCAAATTAATGAGAGAGCCACAATCAAACTCACTCTAAACACTGCTCTATAAGAGATTTTATTAACTCAAATCGCATTTGCATTTCTGAGTGGAAGCTGGACAATTTGTATCACTGCAAATTACTACTTCACAATACATTCTCTCTTTATATGGCTCTGGAATAATTTATACTTCACCAAAAGGGGGGGGGGGACGAAGGGTTTACGTAAACCCTAAAGTTTACGTAATTTAGTAACTTACAATTATTTAAACATTTCTAATTTTTAGATTTTAAATTAAACTTTTTTCATCTAATATTTATTTTTCTAATACTGTATTTTAATGAATGATAATTAACTATTTAATTAATTAATTAATTAATTAAAATGATTTTTAATAAGTTTTAGTTTTAACAATAACAAAAAATCACTTACAGACCGATCCCCTGGGAAATAAACAATAAAAAAAAAAAATAGCAAAAGTTTGAGATAATAAAAGAGGGAAGAAATTTAGGTTGCTTTAGGTTATTTACTCATGATTCTATTTATATATTTAATACATATTTTATATTTTCACGTGTTTGAAACTGAAACAGTAAGAAAAGAGAGGTTTCTGTAAACATGTCTTGCAGTCAAGATTAGCGTGTGGATTAAAATCCCACCAAGAACTGTCTGATTCCTGCAGTCGTTTGATAAGGACTGTACACTTAAACCGAGTATGGATGATGACTTCTGCACAGGTTTGACAAGGACATCCAAGGAGAGCTATAAGTGTGCTTGTCACACTTATGCATGTTCTTCAAAGCTTGAGTAGGAGAGCATGACCCAGATCGGAATCTTCTTTTATGATCCATGGGGGAAATTATTACAGAAAAATTAAACAGAATTTTTATTTTTGAATGACCAAGGTATTCCTTTAACAGATCACAATCCCATTGCCTATCAGTACAGACCACAAATAACACCCACTATTTCTCTAAATGGACTACTTTCAGTTCTTCATGTCACAGGAAGGTGAGCTGCTTTTATTGCAATGGATTTGAAAACACAACCTCTCTCTCTCCTCTGGAGCAGACTGTGTTTCCGGTAAATTAACCCATCAGAAGTAGAAGTGCTTGAGTTTCAACACTTTCATCAGCATCTCCACACTTTCTGTCTGACAGGCCTGAAACATGAAGGTGACCGCGGCGCAGGCCGAACCAGAGAGGAGAGGAGAGGAGAGGAGAGGAGAGGAGAGGAGAGGAGAGGAGAGGAGAGGAGAGGAGAGGAGAGCTGAGGAGAGGAGAGGAGAGGAGAGGAGAGGAGAGCTGAGGAGAGGAGAGGAGAGGAGAGCTGAGGAGAGCTGAGGAGAGGAGAGGAGAGGAGAGGAGAGGAGAGGAGAGGAGAGGAGAGGAGAGCTGAGGAGAGGAGAGGAGAGGAGAGCTGAGGAGAGGAGAGGAGAGGAGAGGAGAGGAGAGGAGAGGAGAGGAGAGGAGAGGAGAGGAGAGCTGAGGAGAGGAGAGGAGAGGAGAGCTGAGGAGAGGAGAGGAGAGGAGAGGAGAGGAGAGGAGAGGAGAGGAGAGGAGAGGAGAGCTGAGGAGAGGAGAGGAGAGGAGAGCTGAGGAGAGCTGAGGAGAGGAGAGGAGAGGAGAGGAGAGGAGAGGAGAGGAGAGGAGAGGAGAGGAGAGCTGAGGAGAGGAGAGGAGAGGAGAGGAGAGGAGAGGAGAGGAGAGCTGAGGAGAGCTGAGGAGAGGAGAGGAGAGGAGAGGAGAGGAGAGGAGAGGAGAGGAGAGGAGAGGAGAGGAGAGGAGAGGAGAGGAGAGCTGAGGAGAGGAGAGGAGAGGAGAGGAGAGGAGAGGAGAGGAGAGGAGAGCTGAGGAGAGGAGAGGAGAGGAGAGGAGAGGAGAGGAGAGGAGAGGAGAGGAGAGGAGAGCTGAGGAGAGCTGAGGAGAGGAGAGGAGAGGAGAGGAGAGGAGAGGAGAGGAGAGGAGAGGAGAGCTGAGGAGAGGAGAGGAGAGGAGAGGAGAGCTGAGGAGAGGAGAGGAGAGGAGAGGAGAGGAGAGGAGAGGAGAGGAGAGGAGAGGAGAGCTGAGGAGAGGAGAGGAGAGGAGAGGAGAGGAGAGGAGAGGAGAGCTGAGGAGAGGAGAGGAGAGGAGAGGAGAGGAGAGGAGAGGAGAGGAGAGGAGAGGAGAGCTGAGGAGAGCTGAGGAGAGGAGAGGAGAGGAGAGGAGAGCTGAGGAGAGGAGAGGAGAGGAGAGGAGAGGAGAGGAGAGCTGAGGAGAGGAGAGGAGAGCTGAGGAGAGGAGAGGAGAGGAGAGGAGAGGAGAGGAGAGGAGAGGAGAGCTGAGGAGAGGAGAGGAGAGGAGAGGAGAGGAGAGGAGAGGAGAGCTGAGGAGAGGAGAGGAGAGCTGAGGAGAGGAGAGGAGAGGAGAGGAGAGGAGAGGAGAGGAGAGGAGAGGAGAGCTGAGGAGAGGAGAGGAGAGGAGAGGAGAGGAGAGGAGAGGAGAGGAGAGGAGAGGAGAGCTGAGGAGAGGAGAGGAGAGGAGAGGAGAGGAGAGCTGAGGAGAGGAGAGGAGAGGAGAGGAGAGGAGAGGAGAGGAGAGGAGAGGAGAGGAGAGCTGAGGAGAGGAGAGGAGAGCTGAGGAGAGGAGAGGAGAGGAGAGGAGAGGAGAGGAGAGGAGAGGAGAGGAGAGGAGAGGAGAGGAGAGGAGAGGAGAGGAGAGGAGAGCTGAGGAGAGGAGAGGAGAGCTGAGGAGAGGAGAGGAGAGGAGAGGAGAGGAGAGGAGAGGAGAGGAGAGGAGAGGAGAGCTGAGGAGAGGAGAGGAGAGGAGAGGAGAGGAGAGCTGAGGAGAGGAGAGGAGAGGAGAGGAGAGGAGAGGAGAGGAGAGGAGAGCTGAGGAGAGGAGAGGAGAGCTGAGGAGAGGAGAGGAGAGGAGAGGAGAGGAGAGGAGAGGAGAGGAGAGGAGAGGAGAGCTGAGGAGAGGAGAGGAGAGGAGAGGAGAGGAGAGGAGAGGAGAGCTGAGGAGAGGAGAGGAGAGGAGAGGAGAGGAGAGGAGAGGAGAGGAGAGGAGAGGAGAGCTGAGGAGAGGAGAGGAGAGGAGAGGAGAGGAGAGGAGAGGAGAGGAGAGGAGAGCTGAGGAGAGGAGAGGAGAGGAGAGGAGAGGAGAGGAGAGGAGAGGAGAGGAGAGCTGAGGAGAGGAGAGGAGAGGAGAGGAGAGGAGAGCTGAGGAGAGGAGAGGAGAGGAGAGGAGAGGAGAGGAGAGGAGAGCTGAGGAGAGGAGAGGAGAGGAGAGGAGAGGAGAGCTGAGGAGAGCTGAGGAGAGGAGAGGAGAGGAGAGGAGAGGAGAGGAGAGGAGAGGAGAGGAGAGGAGAGGAGAGGAGAGGATGAAGGGATGCTCATGTACTAATGTTAACTTATTAGATTTTCATTTAAGATATGAAAATTAATACATGCCCTTGACATGATGTGCATGGGGATATGGTTCTCCCAAACCATTAATATTAATTCTAATGACTGTGGATTATTACATTTAAAAGAGGAAAGTGTGACTATGTGTCATTATTACTATAGATCTTATATTAAATTAGCTAAAAAAAAAAACACGATCATCAACACTGTCATTATCAAAAAAAAAATTTGAACTACTAAAACTTTATGTTCATTATGTACATAAAGTATAAACAAAATAAAAAGCATTACATTTCATAAAAAATATTTTAAATACAAATGTAAAAACAAATAATTTAATTATTGATGACTGGTTTTATTAATTCAATTAAAAAATATTTATAATGATTAATTTAATAAAAAGTCATTTTAATAGTACAAACATATGGTGTTGCAATATGTCTTTAATTGTAAAGCATTTATAACACAATAACACATTTCCATGTGCGTATTTGGGTCCAGTATGATATTTTTGTTGTTTAAAAAAAAAAAAAATACATTCAAAAACCTTTCATTTTAATTCAGCAAGGATGAATTAAATTGATCAAAACCGTAACAACATAATGTCAGAAAACATTTCTATTTCAAATAAATGCTCTTCTTTTGAACTTTCTATTCATTTAAGAATATTTAAATAATGTTAGCAGCACAACATTGATTCAAATATTTCTTGAGGACCAAATCAGCATATTAGGATGATTTCTGAAGGATAATGTGACACTGAAGTATGGAGTAATTACGCTGAATTTCTATCTCAAATTACAGTTGTTTTTAACAATATTTCACAATGTTCTGGGTTTACTTTTGGGGTCCTTTTGATTAAATAAAAGCTGCCTTAAAAAAAAAAAGAAAAAAAAAATCTTAACATCCCAAACTTTTGAACAGAGACTCTGCTGTCCTACAGCTTAAACAATAATATTACTGGGCTTGAATAGGCCTGGTTCAGTGTATGAAGGGGACCGAGTTGAGAGGGGCTGCCGTCCCATTCTCAACGATGAATTCATCTCAGCGAGATGGAGGAAGCGCACCCCAGCTCACTATGTCTCCCACCAGTCGCCTGCTATTCAAAGACAAAACATCTGCTCTCGCTAACAGGAACGTACGCATCAGCCCTTCTCCCTGCTTGTGTACTTTCATTTCAGGAAAATAAGACCCTTTGCTGTCTTCCTGTTCTGTCAAAACACTACATAATTACTCTGAATAAGGCTCTGCAAAGCGGAAAAAGGAGAAGATATTTGTTGCTATCTTTAAAGCCACAGCTGCACTTGTTCATGTTTTGTAAGTGTTTGAATTCGGAATGTTTCACTAACGAAGATGCTTGCGGAACGGGGTGGAAGCGAGAAAGCGCAGTCTTAGTCTTGATTGGTTTTAACAGCTCTCTCTTCATCACTGAAGTGTGTGGAAAGTGGAGGTGTCTATTTTCGACTCTTGTGTAATGGAGGACTTCGATGCACATACTTTTAATCAGCTTCCTCTGTGCAAATGATGCCAGGGAGAGAGTCTATTTTCCCTGGCTTTGAGGAACATAAAGACCTCAGGGAATAGTCTGGTTATAAGATACACAAGTGAAAACAGGAAATTACAGCAAAAACAAACTGTTTTTGCTTCGCTACGCTGTTTATCTGTTTGAACGTTAGCATGAAAGCTGAATTGTAATTGTAGATTAAATGGTTTTTAGTTTGTTATGTGTATGCAAGAAATCAATGCCAAGGATTCTATTAAATATTACAATTCTAAAAAGGAGGCTAAAAACTGCAGCCTCTAGCATCTGTTGCTAGAGTGCCTATTGAGATCAGAGGAGTGAGGTTTACTCGCACAGCGACTACTAGCTGGCCTCCGTTACACACACACACACACACACACACACACACACACACACACACATATATATATATATATATATATATATTAAGCAGCACAACAGTTTTCAACATTTATAATAAAAAAGAACCAAATAAGCATATTAAAATGATTTCTGAAGGACCATTTGACATTGAGGACTGGAATAATGATGCTGAAAATTCAGCTTTGCCATCAACGAAATAAATTACATTTTAAAATAAATTAAAACAGAAAAGTTGTTTTAAATTGTAATAATATTTGATAATTTACTGGGATTTATAATCAAATAAATGCAACTTAGACTTCTTTCAAAAGCATTAACAAATTTACCAACCCAAATAAATATATACACTACTCTTTGCTTAGGTCTCTTGAAAAGATATTAGAGTTAGCTGTTGAATCACTGGAAAATGTTTTTGGTTTTTGGAGTCTATGAATGGGTTTCCTTTAATCAACCTCAGTGGATATGATTTCCTTTTCATCCGAGGAAAAATGGCTACAGGTTTCCATGAGAAATTCTCTGATTTAGTCCCAAAATCTTTTCAATTAGAAAGTGCAGGGGACCCTGCACTCCTTTTGTATCACATTTCACACAGAGGAAGCAGCTAGTCTCTGTTTCCTGTCCTCTAATCTCAAGAATCTCTTTACTGCCAGATGCATGATAGATGTTGGCTGGATTGGTACAGTCTGTGGCTTTGAGAATTACCCAGGCCTGGCCCATGGTTCCCACCCCCAACCCACAAAAAAGTCGAGCAATCATGTCGCAAGAGCCCTTGCCATTTTTCACGGAGATAGTGTTTTGATTGCCTGGGAAGAAAATGATACCATTTACTTCTCTAAATTGCCAGGCTGGATTCCCATTGGCTGAGAATGTAGCCTCAGAGTAAACATGACTCTCTCCTTGGCCTTTCACTTTCTCGCCCACTCATCCAGGTGAAGCTCTATTTAGCCAAAGAGCGCTTGAAAACTGGGATCTCCAGGCCTGGAAAACAGTCTTTAACAGGGCTAAAGGACTCCCGGATAGACGTGCACAGCGGAGCTCTCGCAAACAGCAGGTGTGTGAAATGAGACTCTCACGGGATGAACTGAACAATGTCTAAGGAGTTTTAAAGGTTAACCCTAAACCTGATTTAAAATATACAGTGCTTTCAGATCGTAACTCGCATCGCATGGCAACACTGATCATGCATAGGTTTTAAATTCCATGCTTCTTACGCATACATTGACACTGGATTATAAACAGTTTAAGGAGTCAATAATTAAAGGCTTTGTCTCTTATAAATACTCAGCAGTTGCTTATATGTAGTTACCTTAAAGGGACAGTTCACCCAAAAAAGGATTCATAAAAAACATATTTTCATTAGTGTATCCTAATGAGTCAGGTTGATTTGGTCAAATTATTATTATTATTATTATTTTACTTTAGATGTAACACATTTTTAGGTTACTTGGCCATTTTTACACTGTATCTGGTTCAAAGCTTAATCACCAAGATTTCCTCTAGCTCTGTGTATCATCAGCTCCAGGTTCAGGGTCAAAGGTTAGGTGGTCTTGTCAGACTAAATGACACTGGGAAACTTTAGGGTCAAATAGCTATAAACAAACATCACTCTTAATAGCTCTTACAAGGCATCTATTTCCTTTCTACATGGAAAATGTAAAGTATTTCAAGGTCATTTTGTTGTTATTTAACAAAATATATCAGCCATTTATCTTACGTCGCACTGCAACTGAATGAAAACCTTGCATAGTTAAAGGTGCACACAATTTTTTCCCCATTACAAGGTCTCACACATAAAAACCAAATATTACTTCTGACAAATATGTTCAAAATTATTTTCACTCACTTGAGATGAAGACTCCAGTCATATCAATAGCCTAATAAAAGCTGATTTATTTTTCATGGAGCAGGTCACCTCATGAGAACATCATGTTGAGATCATGCAACTCACTAACCTCCCTGCTACCAGAAGCTTTGGCTCACAGAATAAATAAGTAATTGCTGAATTTAGATAGCTCATTTCTATGATGGCATCTGTAACTGAAGACTTGATCTTTAGTGTGATGCTGCCTCCAAGCCAATAAGTGTCACTATAAGACAACTGTCAAAAAATGGGAGAACAAAAAGTGCTTCAAAAATGTTTCAATTAATGGATTCAGTTCAGAGATCTGAAAAATTTTGCACCGATCTTATGACAACAAACAGCACTTCTATCAGGATGTGCTACTAAAGCTGTAAGTTTAAGATTAGGGGGTTGGACATTTACTTCTGATTTCCGTAGCCGAAGAACAGTCTGTGACAAAACAATTATATCCAAATTCACAGTATTAAAAGAGTAGGCAAAAAGTACCTGGATTTTTTACTTCTTCTGGCAAATTTTCTGAAGTGTGCATTCAACTCTTTACTATCCCATGATGCCACGGGAGTGGACTTGTGAATGGCAGTGAAGCGACATAAATGACGCTGGAAGGTCACATGATAATGACAGCATGACGAATGTTTTACATAATACGTCCGGATTACATTCACACTACACACACTCAGAGCGTACTTTTTGGCGGCCGTGAATTAGTTACTTATTCAAAATAAGTACCACATATAAGTATGTGATTTCGGATACAGCCTTAGTATTTGTTTCAGCATTGTGATTGCCATGACAGTCATGACTGAATTGTTAGAATTGGCTGCAGGTTGGGTCAGTTTATTAGACGAATTAAACTTGTGAGGTAACGCAGAGCTGTTTCACTTGGTCTAACATTACACTAGCACACTAAACTGCATTTGAATGTGTTGAAATTTATGTTATTCTGTGTTAGTTTGTCTGTATGAGACTAGCAGTAAGCTAGATCAACATTAGAATAACATACAGATCATATTCTAATATTTTATCATTATTGAACTATATAACATTGATTAGTTTTATGTAAATGTGCTCACCTGTTTAATAAAGTACATATAGGAGCGGTCGAAGTCTCTCGTTTATATACTGTCTATGGGAGCTCTCGGCATCTCGAAAACACGGCGCTGATATTGATTCTCGTCTTAGTTCTCCTTTTTTATCCAAAGTCTGCTTGCCATGGTCCATATGTTTGAACGAAACAACAACAGCGTGCAAATAGACATTGCGAACTACACAGTGGTCCACGTCTGTTGCCTTGGTTACTATCAGAGGGCTCTGGTTCATAGCTCTGGTTACTATGGCAATACGAGCGGAAACCAGGGACAACGCGGATATGACGGCATTGACGGCGACAAAACGGAAATAAAGAAACGGGATGTGTCTTCGAATTAAATTACAAATTTCTCCTGGTTTGAAAGTTGTTGGAAACAGTCGGGATAATGTAAGTACACAACTAAAAAATATATATATAACATAGATATAGTGATTTTTGCTATTTTTAAAGCAAAAAAGTTACATATTGTACCTTTAAGGAATATTCCATTCCAAAACTAAAATTCTGTCATCATTTACTCACCCTCGTGTTATTTCAGACCTGTTCTTTCTACTGCAGAACCCAAAAGAAGATACTTGAAAAACAGTTTTTCAAAGAAAGTCAAATCAGTCTAAAGTAACATAATATAATATAAAAATATTCGAAAATGCGTGACATGAAGCCACATAATTGATAATAATTTGATTTAAAGTCATATTTTATATCAGGGGAAAAAAGCTTTTCCAAAAATAAAGCTCGTATCATTTTACAATGCCTGCAAACCAAATGAAAACAATACGATTCAATCAATCACAGTTGTTCTTTTCCACAACATTATTGGTAATGAAATCGGCGACTTTCTGGTCTGTCACAGATATAAGCCCAAAACAGTGATCATAATTACAGATCTTGTAATTAGAATATTCTGTGTCAAAAGGTTGCAGCAATTACCATCCAATCACCCACTTTAATAATCAATATCAATAAAGTTGGGAACAACCTTCCCTCTCCCACCTCTCTGCTGAAGCCCCTCTTCCACTTAACATTCCACCCATGGAAATCAACTGGCAATTAATTCCTAATAAGTGTTAGAAAATGCCTAATTGCTTCTCGTGCCCATTCTAGTCAGCTGTAGCGAGGAAATGAGCTTGGTGCTAATGATGCATTGCCTCTCAACTATACGGCACAGTCGCTGGCTTTAGCCAGTGTCTTTTAATTAAATAGCGTGTGTAGTGCAGCATCTTCTGCCACCACTGGCTCCTCTGCTCCCCATGGGTTTTGGGCCCCTGACAGCATGTGCTATCCCCTTCTGAGCCAAATTAATTAAAATATGTGGCCTGCTTCGAACCGGAGAATGTTACCGCTTCTGAGAGAGAGAAGGAAGAAGAGAGAGAGAGAGACACACCGCAACAAGGCATTCCTTCCATCTGGCTTGATTCCATTATTCAAAGCTCACGAATTTGTAAATGGTTTTGTATCAGCTAAAAGAAGCAGATGAGATAAGAGACGTCTGTGGTAAAAGCCTTTTAGGTTATCTCCCATACTGCTCTGATGTGTCTTCAGACAGCACGACTGCGTTTAAGCATCACATATTGTTCAGCATGTCAGGAATCAGGGAATCGCATGTCCTCTTCTTTTTGTCACCTTCAACAAATCCTCACGCAGCAGAATATTAATGACAGGCTGAACAGTAATCCGACAGACTAGATCATTTTATTCATGATGGTTTATGATCTTTTATGATATTTATGCGAAAATTGATTTGGCCCTTCAATATATAACAAAAACCTTCCAGAAATAAAAAAAAATTAAGAAAATAAAAGGGAAAATCCACTATGAAGAATTCCACAGTGCAGCTTGCATTGTGTAACACATTTGGCTGCTGTTAAACTGGATTGTGAGTGGTTAGCAGCACTGGAAAAAAAGTGTGTTGGATTTACATGATTTAATCTTGTACTTTGGTCCCACATGAATCAAAGTTTAAAAAAAAACATAATTTGTTTATGTAACTTCAACATCATTGAATGAAGTAATTTTAAGTGACCCAATTAAGTAGTCTCAAATTAAATTTGATGTGGTTTCCTGACATGATTCAGGCATTCAATTTCATATATTAATTTATACAATTCAATTTAATATATTTTGGTGTCACACAACTGAATTATAAGACTGTACTAGCTACATAACAAACGTTTAGCTAGTAATAGCACACATTAGCATCTTAAATGCTGAAATTACCCCACTCTTCTCTACAATTTAAATAGTTCTAATAATTCCAACATAATTGAAAATGTTTACACACTATCAAGTCTCCCCCTTTTCTCATCTTGCTCAAAAACACATAAAATAACACTTTATTTCAACATTTACTCTCTCTTGATTCAGCCATATGCAAAGCATGCTGGGAACTAGCACCGCCCAGTTTCAGTTAATGCAACACAAACCATTCATGTAATCCCAACACAAACGGATTAAGTGAACTTCAATTGTACATATATTTTAGTTTAATGAACTCAATCAAATTAAGTTAGGACTAAATGAATAGCAATTGTATTGCTTTAGCTCATTTTAATTATGCAATTTGAACAAGCAGCAAAAATTGTTTTTGCACTGAAATGCTCAAAAACAGGCAAAAGTCTTTGTGTTTTGAGGTCAAACGAGATTCATTTATAGTCCTTAGATGCTGGAGGTCTCCAATTTTAAGACCGTTTCAAAATGCATCCACTTCAGTTACTGTCTTTTATGTCAGTTCACCAGACTTTGGCTTGGATGTGGCAGCTCTTTAACTCCATTTATCTCTCTGACTCTCTTCTTCTTCTCTCATCTAGCCATTTACTCAGTGGCAATACAATAAGAAGTGCTGTGAAATTTGAAGCGCAGCAAACAAATGTGGCTGCCTTGTTGGTTTTCTTTTCCTATTATTTCCACCAGCCAATGGACAGGACAAAGGCAGGGGTATGTTTTACGATTTAGATTTAAACCACAGTATTTTTCCACATTTTTGATACAATCCCATGAGTTTCTCTCTCACTGTTTGGCATCCTAAAATTTTCTTTGAAGCATAAAAGACTTGCAGACTTTTCTCTTTCACTCACTGTGCTCAAACTTTCAGCATACTTTACTTTAAGGAAACATATATTACGCAGAGCTAAAATTTCCCAGTTGGAGACATGAATGAAAATGTTAGCATTTAAGACAAGCAAGTTATATTTCTCATTTCCTGTGCTGTAACATACAGAGGGAAATAAATGAGTGTTTTGAAATCCAGGAAAGAGGCAATACCTGTTTCTGGACCTCATCTTAACAGTCTAACAGCTAAAGGTGCAAAGTACTGCACATTCATACTTGACTTTAATGTATAGTATTACCAGGGGATACCAACCCCATAAGCTATTATCACCAGTATCAACCCCATAGGCCATTATCACCTATCACTCAGCTCTTTCTGGGGGAATACATGTTTATAACATTTATATTGACTTTTTCATTTTTAAAAATAATATGGATCAATGACATAATGCTCTTTTTTAACCAGATCTACTAATTTATTTAAAAAAAAAAAAAAAAAATGCACCTCATACATGCATGGACTTATTGCACTCTTGATAAGCATATTGTTGATTATGGGGGGTTAAGGGATTGAAAAAAAACTTTACATTTTAAAACATACACAATCCTTGAGAAGGACTTACCAGTGATTTGGATCAGTATTCTAAAGTGAAGTTCATGGTAACCCACTAGTAATGACTCAAGAGTTACCAAATTCTTCAGAAGGAATCACTATCCAAAACCTTACAAAAATATACAAAAAGTATACAAATCATAGTAATTCCTTCTGAATGATTTGGTAATACTTGGGTCATTACTAGTGGGTTACCACAACCTTCACTTTAGAATTAATTGTACAATATATATTATTCATGTTATTTATGAAACTGTATATAGTAGTTCTTAGTAGTCCTCTGGAAGGTAAAAAAAAGTTACTGATCTACCACATTCAACTGAGCACTATTACTTTCTTCATTTCATTCTTTAATCAGTGTTTCTTGTTAGTTAATAGTAGTTACTAGAGTGTTAATAATGCATTACTCATTTGTTCTTGTGTAGTTTTTCATTAATGACGGAACAGTTTTCTAAAGTGTTATCAAAATGTATAGTATTACTATCCTTGTGGGGACAGAGTTTACCAGGACCAAACAAACACACACACACACACACACACACACACACGCACGCACGCACGCACGCACGCACGCACTTCTTGAAAAACATTAAAAATTAAGAAATTACTAAATTTGTTACTTGTTCTAAGAACATTTTACAAATAACGCATTAGTCATTGACCTATATAAACAAAGATAATGTAAAAAATTAAAATTAAAGGTACAATCTGTAATTTGTTTTGCCGTTAAAAAACGAAGCTTGATGACGCTATGAAGGAGAGATGAAGGAGAACGACGTCAGATGTCATTTTCACATCCAGAGATGTATGGAATTCACAAATCATATATATATCAGCTAATAAATTAGTTTTTGTATTACCTGTACGTTTGATCACACTATTTTATGTCATCGTAATGAATTAGCTGCAAGGAACATGAAATGTAATGCTAATTAGCCTGTTACTATGTGACTATTTGTCAAATGATTTGGTGGGTTAATGCGGTGCAGTTTTACACGTTTAAAACAATCATACTAAAAGTACATTTGAACAAACCCACAGTATTTGCAAGTAATGACTAAATATTTTTGTGCAACACATATTTAATGTCACTGCCATAGACTTGGTCACCAGACTTGATAAAAAAGTGTTATGGAAGTACAAACAAAGTGCAATATCAATATCTTCTACAAGCGGAAACCGAGGATAGCGCGGATATTACACTGAACAAAATTATAAACAACACTTTTGTTTTTGCCCCCATTTTTCATGAGCTGAACTCAAAGATCTAGACTTTTTCTATGTACACAAAATATTGTTCACAAATCTGTCTAAATCTGTGTTAGTGAGCACTTCTCCTTTGCCGAGATAATCCATCCACCTCACAGGTGTGGCATATCAAGATGCTGATTAGAAAGCATGATTATTGCACAGGTGTGCCTTAGGCTGGCCACAATAAAAGGCCACTCTAAAATGTGCCACAGATGTCGCAAGTTTTGAGCGAGCATGCAATTGGCATGCTGACTGCAATGTCCACCAGAGCTGTTGCCCGTGAATTGAATGTTCATTTCTCTACCATAAGCCGTCTCCAAAGGCGTTTCAGAGAATTTGGCAGTACATCCAACCGGCCTCACAACCGCAGACCACGTGCAACCAAACCAGCCCAGGACCTCCACATCCAGCATCTTCACCTCCAAGATCGTCTGAGACCACCCACCCGGACAGCTGCTGCAACAATTTGCAAAAAAGTTGCAAGGATCTGTACACAATTCCTGGAAGCTGAAAACATCCCAGTTGATCAATATTTGAGAGAAATAGGCCTTTTGTGTACAACGAAAAAGTCTTAGATCTTTGAGTTCAGCTCATGAAAAATGGAGGCAAAAACAAAAGTGTTGCATTTATAATTTTGTTCAGTGTATGTCACTGATATGCGACAAAGACAAGGGATGAGCCATTATTTAATAGGATTTACAAATCCTTGGGAACTTTTGGGATAATGTAAGTACACAACTGCATGAAATATATAACACTCTGCAAGTGATTTTTTAATATTTTTTTTACAAAAATCGTACATATTGTACCTTTAATGCAAAAGCATTTCTTGGATACGGGCATATTACAAAACAATAAATTAAGTTTCTTTCATAATAACATTCAATACTATATAGATTTGTTTCCACTATATCCTTTCATTTCATACAAATCCTTTGCATGTTTTAGCTTAAGTCTAAGTAAGTGTAAAGGCTCAGGCA
Organism: Scardinius erythrophthalmus; assembly: GCF_964197995.2. Taxonomy (NCBI): domain Eukaryota; kingdom Metazoa; phylum Chordata; class Actinopteri; order Cypriniformes; family Leuciscidae; genus Scardinius; species Scardinius erythrophthalmus. The sequence goes on along the minus strand of NC_138231.1, from coordinate 36,010,951 downwards.
AGTTTCACAAGCTTCATCAACTTTACCTCTTCTGTACGGCACTATGAACATAAACATTCATCCCTCCTTCACTTTTGGCTTCTCGCAGGTGAGGAGGCTTTTTCATGGACAGACAGGCAGGCAGCGGCAGACGTGAGAGGGGGCGGTGGGATGGAAGTAAAGTGCAAGGAACTGCTTAGAAAAAGTTACCTGCAAGGACACAACTTATTTTCAGTGAGTGGGCGCAATCCCCTAAAACTGCAGCGAAGGAGCGATAGAGTTGTGAAGAGTGTGGCGGTTGCCTATACAACATATGTCATGATCTGTCACTGCTTTCAACAACACTTCTATATTAAATCATATGCAGTGCCGCTGCTAGCCATTTTGGTGCCCTAAGCATAATTCCTTTATGATGCCCCCCACCCCGACCCCGAGAAAAAAAACGTTTGTTTTTGCCAGTTTGACTTTTTATTACCAAACATATAACTCAATACCAATAACACAATGGCAGCACCACAGTATAAAATTTAAGAACACTAAAAAGAGAAAGTAAAATCTTCACAGCTTTGCTGACTTTGTAAACATATGTAGAATAGCCAACACACACTACACATTTGAAAGTGCAAACTTTTTTTCAGTAAACAGAATAGCAAAATAAAAAAAAACTATCAAAATAATCCAGACATGTTTTTCCCAAATTCAATGTCACTTTGAATAAATTACATTTATTAGACAAAATATTCAAACAAAGAATCTCATACGAGAAAAAAATTATAAACATTTAAAACTGAAAGCATGGCAGCCAAGGAGTTCTCCCCCTTTATTCCTTATTTATCAACTATTTGATAAATATAATATAATATAAAAGCATAATAGAATGAGGTGCAATAATGCACACAATTAAACAGTATTGTTTGCTTTACATCATTCATATTGACATTTTATATTTTTTTATATATTTAACAGGAATTGTTAGCCTACCATGTGCACTGCACTGACTGCTAACGTTAACTGTTACTGAGAAAGTATTAACCACCGTCACGTCAAAATAAACCATAAACTACTGCTCAATATCTAAAGAAAGATAGTAAAGAAAGTAACAGCTAGCTGGCGTCAGTTATTTGTAAAACGGGTAGTGTTTAACAGTAAAATCTCAATTTAGCTTGCACCGAAGTTATAAGTTATAATTACATAGTTTGCTAACATTAACGTCAGCAAGTTCGAGGCGCGTTAGCAGCAGCACATTTCCCTTATTTAAGAATGATTAAACATGGACTTACCTGCAAGTGATGCACGGGCATCATCTCGCAGTTTCTTCTTCTTTCTTTTCTCATCCTAACTCCTGCTGTCTTTTAGGGGCCATTTCCAAAAAAGTTGCCTACTGTCTGTCTGTCAAACTTCGTTCGCGTTCGTCCTTCGTAAAGGCGCCTGCGCGAACAAACGGCAGGTACCATCCAAAGCGGGGGGCGGTACTTTCTAGACTTGAGCAATTAAATGATCTTGTTCCCCCTTTTTTGTTACATATACATGGCTAAAATGTGCCTAATAATATTTCTATATTATTAGCTAATGAAATAATATCGGCATTATATATATTTTTTAATTAGGCTATTTTTGGTGCCCCCTCAGCACTTGGTGCCCTACGCACAGCGCGTGATGCGCGTGGTGGGAGCGGCGGCGCTGATCATATGGCTAACATGTTTCTGTAATGACATCCTCTACAGATGGTCATATAATGGGCATTTATAGTTTTTTAAAGGGACAAAATAAAAATAACACATCAGTTACTGTAAACATTTAGAAGAAAATCATCATCTTGTTACCTAATTAAAAGAATAGTTAAATAGTTAGAATTCTGTCTTTTACTCAACACTTTTACTGTATGGCTTTCACTATACTGACTTTCACTGTCTGGACAGCTAAAACATTCTTCGAAATAGTTTCGCCATAGTTTCGCCAAAAGAGGTCGCTTATTCGAAACACTAACTGGGATCATGGGAGTTGTCGTCTTCACCACCACAGCTGATGGAAAGCAATCCAACGGGACTCAGGCAGAAATCATGTTCATGGATGAGCTTATGTATTAAAGTTGTATTAACGTTACTGTGTTCTGAAGCAGGGCTGAGAACCTGAGACATTTTACATTGCTGTTTTTATTATGCTTATATGCCGCAGTCGGCAACTCCTTTCGTTTTTGTTGCTTATGTTTATTTTACTGTTAAAGTTATGTTTAACATCTATCTCCCTCTCTGACCTTGAACTTTGCTACAATTACGTTTGATCATTATTTGATTTCATTCTAATGAAATAGCTGCAAGTGCTGAAATAATAGATTATTCTATGTTGGCCACTTGACAAAATAGCATTGTCTCTGAGCCATGGTTCAACTTGCAGTAAATCAAGAAAACAAGAGATTCAAACAAAAAGACTAACCATGTCTATTATTAACATATATATATATATATATATATATATATATATATATATATATATATATATATATATATATATATATATATATATATATATTATATCTTAGTTTTCTGTCGATAAAGGTTTCTGTATGCAAACAGTTGCTGACATGTCTAATAAAACACATAATATATTATGTGTTTCATGGTTTCGACAGAAGTAAAAACCAGAAATCGAGGGTAACGTTGATATGACGTCACTGACAAGCGACACAGTGATATGGGCCGTTACACTGGTTAAAATAGCTGATTTCTGTGGATTTAAACATTGTTGGAAACATTTTGGATCATGTAAGTACACGTCAATAAAATATAAAACATTGTTCTAGTGGTTTTTTGATATTTGAATCCAAAGATCTTACATATTGTGCCTTTAAAGTAAACAGATTTTATTAATGTCTTCGCTACAAAATAAAAAAAAAATCTTTCTTACAGGGTTCCAAAAACTTTATTATGAGTGCTACTAACTATAATGCAGGAAAAGTCCTCCATTCAGTTGAGGTGTGATTGACTGCTGCTGCATTGCCCTGATTGTGATGTTCCACACACGTCTGGATGCAGAATTCAGAGGGACTGACAAGCTTCCTGGATAGGTCCCCACAGCAGAATGTATTAAGACACTGTCCAAGAATGCAGAGAATGAAATCATCAGAAAAGATGGCAGTCAGTCAATCTGCTTGTCATCATCACTGAGAAAGAAGATGAGAAGTTACTTTTCTCAATTGTTTCACAAAAACACTACATGACATCGCCAGTGTCAAAGTACCACCTGTCAATCAGAGATGGTAACCTTAAATAATTAAATAATAGTTATGGAATGTACAGGATTCACTGCTTCCATCATTTGGATTCAATTTTAAAGAATCCGAAGAATAAAATAAGATCTCACAAGATAAACTGAGATACTTTTTTTCAGTTCTGTCATGACAACTCTCGGAGAGATTTGCTTGGTAATGGATATGGCAGTGTTAATGTATTTGGTCTTGTCAGAATAGATCTGCTACGCTGCTGCAGAGCAAGTACCGAGACTTGCTACTGCCAATACATTCACAGATATGCTGCTGTGAGCATGTAAGACATGCTGCTGCTGCTGCACATGTAACATACATGAATAACCCCCGTAGCAGATCAATACAGGTGGAGCTGGGGAAGGTCTGAAAGCGTGCTGCAGACTGCACTACCGGTACTACACTACCGATTTTTGAATGTTGAGCCGCAGCTCATTGGCTCATCATGCAACAGCAACCAATCAGCTGCGCTATGCAGATGACGATGCGATCACTACCAAATGAGTTAAGGACCTATCAGACTGTGTCATGCCAGAACTTGGTATTTATTTTACAGAAATTAATTCTGTAGTTGGATCCTATTTAATTATTTAGGATTAAGATTGGTTTTGTATATTTATTTCATTGTTTGTTGATTTGTTTGTTTATATGTATTTATGAATAATGATTCATTGATTTATTTAGATTATTGATTATTTAGAGCTTATCAATTATTATTTAAAGGGGGGGTGAAATGCTATTTCATGCATACTGAGTTTTTTACACTGTTAAAGAGTTGGATTCCCATGCTAAACATGGACAAAGTTTCAAAAATTAAATTGTACGTTTGAAGGAGTATTTCTGTTCCAAAAATGCTCCTTCCGATTGTCACAAGTTTCGGAAATTTTTTTTCGAGTATGGGCATGTGTGACGTCAGATGTGGCGGAATTTCCTTATACGGGTCCTAAGGGCACTTCTCCGGAAGGACGCCCGCGCGCGCGCGCAACCGTAGACCAGAGCGAGAGAGCGAAAGCAGTACGCCCATCAAAGCGCTATGCTCGGCTTTAGGGAAGTCAATGTCACCAAAGAAGTGTGTTTTTGGTTGCCAGGGCAAGACAACCCTGCACAGATTCCCAAAGAACCCAGCGTTAAGGGAGCAGTGGATGGAGTTTGTTTTTTCAGAGCATCAACGGAGGTTGTGCAAGACTGTTTGTTCCCTGCATTTCAACGATGCTTGTTTTATAAACAAAGCCCAGATCGACGGATTTGCAGATCGTCTAATGCTTAAGGATCGAGCAGTCACAATGATAAAGGTTCGCGGTCGTGGTTGGAACCGGGAAGTGAGGAAAACTGTTGAACAAATGTCTCTGTGTGTTGTTAGCTATCGGCGCGTTAGCACTGCTTTAGCACACCGCCCACACGGCCCGCCTTCAGCTGCTCGTTTTTTTCCGGAAAGACTCGGTACAGCCTATCTTTCTTTTATAAATATAATAAAACTAAAGACTTTTTGGAGATATGAAGGATGCAATACTACTAGGTACTCAAGATTAACAGGAGATTGAGTGAAAATGAGCATTTCACCCCCCCTTTAAAACAAATATATAAAAAATTTCACACAGCCACACCACAAATGCATGTGCAATAAATAAATAAATAAATAATAATTTGTTACATTTATATAGTGCTTTTTCTGGGTCCTCAAAGCGCTTCACATATGGAATGGGGAATCTCCTCAACCACCACCAATATGCAGCATCCACTTGGATGATGCGACGGCAGCCATATTGCGCCAGAACACTCACCATACACCAGCTTACTGGTGGAGAGGAGACAGTGATGAAGCCAATCAGTATATGGGGATGATTAGGGGGCCAATGAGCAAATTTGGCCAGGATGCCAGGGTTACACCCCTACTCTTTTTCGAAGGACATCCTGGGATTTTTGTGACCACAGAGAGTCAGGACCTCGGTTTAACGTCTCATCCGAAGGACGGTGCTCTTTTGACAGTATAATGTCCCTGTCATTACACTGGGGCGTTAGGACCCAGACCACAGGGTGAGCACCCCCTACTGGCCTCACTAACACCTCTTCCAGCAGCAACCTGGTTTTTTAAGGAGGTCTCCCATCCAGGTACTAACCAGGCTCAGCTCTGCTTAGCTTCAGTGGGCAACCAGTCTTGGGCTACAGGGTGATATGGCTGCTGGCAAATAAAATAAATAAAAATAAATAAAAACTGACAAAGTTGGACTGACTAAGTCACATTTGTGGCACACACAGTCATATCACAACACTCAACGTAACATGAAGGTGTGCTAAGTACAAACTCATTAACGGCATCAAACACGGCAAACATCGGCGGATTCTCAATAAAATAAATTGACTTTTGTCTCTCTAGGTTGCACTTCAGGCAGATGACAAAAATTGACTGAAATTAGAGGGAAGCTCCAAAGTGTGTGGCCTGAAGATGCATTCGGGATAGAACACTTCACAGATCCATCTGTGCTAATTGACATTTATTTTCCGTTAGCAGCAGGGTGAGATCTAATGCTGATGAAGCGGCCATATTGCCACAGTATCGCCTGTCTGTCAGGTTTATGTGTCAACGCCAGCACATATGGGACCCTGGGGAGGTTCATGCCGCAACTCCTCTTGTTCTAAATGAGATTCATTGGCCTAATCTAATACAAAAACAGCTTTTTGACCAAATTACTCTGTCCTTAGTCTCCAGACAATCTTGGGGATCTTCTGGAGAATCAGCAGTGAGCTAGCTGCACTCTCGAAATCAATTAGTTGCCTACCAGGTTCACTGATGTGATTGAACCTGTGTGTAATGGAAAATTCAAGCTAATTAAATTGGCAAATAAGAAATGAGGGTAAAGAGAAGAAAGGGCGAGAGAGATTTAGAGACTTTAGCATTTTAGTGAGATTGTGCCTCGCGGCGGCATGTGCTGCGTATTGGCATTTTAAAACTGAGAATTATGATAGCCATTTGAAACAAGTAAATTAGAGAAAGCCCATCACAAAACACTGCCGTCCGGCAGCGAGCCCATCGCTGAACGTGGTGAAACAATAAAACTGAGGATCTATGAAGCCTGTGACTTCTGCTCAGGGTGGATCTCTTCTAAATACCTGCCATATATTTTTCAAAAGCAAATAGAGCACAGTAGCTCAATCGATTTGCTCTTTGCTCAGTTATCGCAGCCATGTTTGAAAGGGAGACGTAATATATTGACTTTGTTCCAGACGCCACGTGCTGCCGATCTGACAGCTTCTTCTCAAGCAGCTGATTTATGGATTGTGCAAATGGGGGGAGAGGGGATTTCATATTACTCTGGCTGTACAGGGAATGATGCATCTGGGTGAAGAACACAAATAAGCAGTTCTGAACCATGCTTGGGCCGCCCGCACATCAGCTTTCCCTTTCTTTGACCTCTGCTTGGCAGTTTTGCTGATGTGTTAGCTGGTGCTGGCAGGTATAAATGAATCTCAATTTCCTTTATTAATTTTGCATGTCACTACAAACTTGTTTCTGGGGAGACCTCTCCAGGCGTTTATGCTTGGTGGAGTCGAAAGTCTATTACAAGGTTCTACATGAGTAGTTTTTGAACATTCATGTGCGTAGCAACTATTGACTGTACTGCAACTTTTAACAAAGGCCTTTTCTCTTAGTGAATTTATTCACTCTAACAAAGCTCATCTGTAAAGCTTGTATCATCGCTTTGGTGAATTCTATTTTTTTTTTTTTTTTACTTCCAAAGCCAACAAAATGATGTTAACCTCTTTTTCAGCACCATGAAGATTTTGCAAAGAGTTCCCGCGGATTGTACACGTGGATTCGCCACACTGACCAATTGAAACCAGCTTGGTTTGAAAGTGACATCGGTGTGTGCTGTACTTCGTACATTGCTATGCTATTGACAATAGACAATGTCCATGAAATTTTGCTGAAATGTTGTCAATGTAAGTGCAACTTAAGCGTTAAGTTAAGTGTTAAGTACCCAGAGTTTAATTATACTCCTTCAATACCTGGGTTATTAGTTGTTATTAGTATGCTAAGGAACATTAGGGTCAAATGACAATGCCAAGATGGCAGATCTAATTTCTCTTGGAATATATTCGTATACGAGTATAAGATTTTGGACACAGCATGTGTGCGACCCTGTGTATTAACATCATCATCTGCAACACTAGCACATGCTAACTTTGATCAGAGTGATTGAAATTATAAGATATACACTATCGTTTGGGGTCAGTACGATTTAAAAAAAAAAAATATATATATATATATTTATAGTGTTACAAAAGTTTTAACCTTCTAATCAACAAAGAATCCTCAGAAAAAAAAGAAATTTCCCAAAAATCTTTATCAATTAAGCAGCACAACTGTTTTCAAAATTGATAATAATAATAAGAAACGTTTCTTGAACACCAAATCAGTATATTAGAATGATTTCTGAAGGAACATGTGATACTGCAGACTGGCGTAATGATACAGAACATTTTGCTTTGCCATCACAGGAATAAAATACATGTATTACGTATTTTTACTGTAATTTTGATCAAATAAATGCAGCCATTGTAAGCATAAGAGACTTTTCTAAAAAAAGAAAAAAAAATTCTTGCAGACTCCAAATGGTAGTGTTCATGCGGGTATAGTGCAAATGTTGTTAACTTAAGTACTTCACATATTTTACTGCAATTATGGTTACTCTAATTATGAGCGTAAACATATTAACATAATTACAGAATTCTGTTTACACAAGCTTAATCGTAGTACTGTCTTAATCGCATTATAAGAGCCTATGTAAACAGCCACTATCAGGTGTGCTTTCCTCATCAGATGATGGGTTTATGTATATTTCACAGATGCCCGTACATATGGCCGTGCGCTGTGCACCTGCATCTAGAAGCATCCGGTGTCATGCCTGCCTCCTTCGAGGGTTTTGTTTGCATCTGGTGTCAAACATGCTAACTGACTTTCATACTCAAACCGGGCGTGCATTTTAATCTAGGTGCAATCCAAACCTGTTTACAAACAAACAAATAAATTAGCCTAAGGTAAGCGTCCCTAGCATTAGCCTCTGGTATCTGATGAGAAAATGCAGCATGTGAGTGAGTGATGGAGAGAGGAAGAGACAGGAGGAGAATAACTTTATTTGAGATATGATGGCATGTATCTCTCAAGCAAGCAGGCTGCTCATTACAGGCACTTTCTTTGACTGGCTGCTCAGATGTCAGCTGTCACAGTTCATCATGGTGTGCTGAGGTGAAGAAAAAACAAACAGCTGCCATCTCTCCCCTGGCAGGAACCATGCAGGTAAACACTGAATAATAGTCAATTCCCCTTCACCGGAGTTGGACTCCACTGATCCAAATATCTCCACACTGCATTGACTCCATTATTTTGAGAAATGAAATGCTTTTCAGAGAGGAAAAATCAAGCGGTAAGCGGTCTCTCGGCACAAAGACGCAGTTCTGAATGGAAACCGAGCTTTTCCACAAAATGGTGGACGGCAAATGTGAGGAAATGAATGCACCTACTGTACATCATACAGTAGGATCCGTGATGATTCTGCATTTTGTCGGGAAAATGACAAACAGTATTATGTTAACTGCAGCCACAGCTGAATGTTTCATTGTCACATTAAAATAAATTCAATTATAATGTATTGTACAAGTATACGACTCTAGTATACAACTCTATATTATAATTATGACATATTATTGTGTCAATTATTTTAATAAAGAGGTTCTACTATGCTTTTCCACTTTTTACACTTTAGTTAGAGTGCAATTTTGCTGTTTGAGCATAAAAAAAGATCTGCAAGGTTACAAAGCTCAAAGTCTACTCCAAATGGAGATATTTCATTAAACAGAATAACCTTTTCAAGAACTACAACGAACGGCTCGTTTGGACTATAACGCGATTTTTCCGGATCTTATGAAGTCACAGTGGTAACGTTACTCATTAAAAAAAAAAATTGCCCATGGAATACGCAAAAAAGGTGTAAGGCCTGGTTAAGCTGCAGACAGTGTAGTCGCCATGTCAAAGAGACGCTGTTTTTTTCCACAACATTTCCAAAACTCATCTTTGACCTTCATAAGGCTGACAAACTTAGAGTGCATGGTTAAAACTTATTTTAAACACTGTTCCTGAACATTATAACCACAACGTTAATCTGTGCGTTGCTTTTTTATGGAGAACAGCTTTACTATAGCTTTTGTAAGCTCTCGCTTTTGTAAGGTGGTTCACTGCTCCTTAGGAAAATAAACCATGGTTTAGTGATCGATTACTTAGTTTTCTGACAAATATTACGATTAAATGATGGATATTGATGGTGGATAACAGATATTGTATCTATAATGTAGCCTATAAGATAATTACAAAAAACATACCACTCTGAAACGTCATGTGAAATCCGTGCTTGCAAAGTGCGCATGAAATCTGTTAACATTGTCAGGGTCTAAATCGGGTTCGAACTGGTTTGAAATTGATGCCATCCTCAATATTTACACTAGAGAAGAATGGAGGGGTGGGACATTTCCCGAACATACACACTGAGCCAGCTAACCAATCACAGCACATTTCGTATTTCGCAAGGAGGGGCTTCATCGAAATCGTGAAATCGAAATCCCCTTCTCAACGCCTGAGCAAAAACACAGCACTGTCACGATATCTTGTAAATAAAAACACTTGATTGTAAAGTTAACGCTAAGCTAATAGGCTATGCTATTTGCTAACTGAAGGCTGACTGATAACAACAACAAAAAAATATCTAATTTGACCATTTTAACCACAGCATAATATAATGTGAATATGTGATATGTAATTTAAAAGACATTAATTACACTACCGTTCACAAGTTTGTGCCTGGTAATGTTTTTTAAAATGTTTTTTTAAAGTATCTTATGCTCTCTGAGGCTGCATTTATTTGAAAAAATATGTGATATGTAATTTAAAAGACATTAATTACACTACCGTTCACAAGTTTGTGCCTGGTAATGTTTTTTAAAATGTTTTTTTAAAGTATCTTATGCTCTCTGAGGCTGCATTTATTTGAAAAAAAAAAATACAGTAAACAGTATAATTGTGAAATATTATTACAACTTAAAATGACTGATTTCTATTTTAATATATTTTAAAGTGTAATTTAGCGATGGCAAAGCAGAATTTTCGACATCATTACTTCAGTGTTCAGTGTCACATGATCCGTCAAAAATCATTCTAATATGTTGATTTGGTGCTCAGAGTTTTTTTTTTTTTTAAAGAAGTCTTTTGTAACATTATGAATGTTTTTACTGTAACTTTTGATCAATTTAATGTGTACTTGCTGAATAAAATTAGCCTATTAATTTCTTTCAAAACAATTTTTTGAACAGTAAATGTCTTAAATGTTTTCACGTTTATGAATACATTTACAATTCAATCATTTCTAATCAGGCACAGAAGTTAAATACAAAGTTGTGTGTGGGGGGATCTTGCATGACACCGGCTCTACTCCAAGGTGTCCTTGGCCTAAAAATTACATTTATGTGCTCAACCAAAAAAAAAAAAAAAAAAAAAGATAGAAGTCGTAAATCAGAGCCTTTATTTCATGTCCCAGCTGACAATCTTAGAAACAACCTTCAAACTCTGTACTGACCAACAGAAAACAGTCTGATTCCCATTGATCACACGTTACGTTAAAATCAGTGGTCAGCTTTATAGACGGAGTGCTAACAGGGTGGCCGTAATCCTACAAAATACCCCAGTTTCCTGCACACCTGACCCAGTGGCAGTGAAGAGAAATGAGCTGTGCTACTGCAAGCTGATGTCTTCTTCAGCCATATCCTGCCCCACAGAAGGCTCCTTAAAATCTCCTATGAGTCGTCTGCCTTTTTTATCACTCCATTCCTCTACAGAAAGCAGGAGAGGAGATAATCACAAATAACAAGAATGTCCTTGATCCCTGTCTGTCTGGTGCAGCAGACTGAGAGAGCTCTTCCCCTCTCTCTTTCCCTCATAGCGGGGGTTCTGCAGCAGATGCAGACTTTAACCGACAGACTCTCCTTTATCCATAGAAGCCAGACACGACTCTCCTCTCCTTCTCTTCTTTTTATTACAGTTTTTCTGCGGTGAGTGCTCTTACCCTCATTACGAATGCTGCTCTCTTCTCATCACAGAAATGGACCTATGTCTGAATAAAGTGCCAGTGACCACAAAATCTGAGGCCTTGGCAGAGGGATGCATACGCATTTCAGGCCACTCTGACTCCAATGCGCCGGGGTTTGACGGACAGCATAATGAGGGAGTAAGAATGTCACAGAGAAAGCAGAAACTGGCACATTAGTGCCTGGATTTTTGTCTTCCATTTCTTCACCCTGACAAATTTCACAGAGACACACATGGAGCCTGAATGAGCCTGAAAAACTTTTTGAAGATGTTTTGGGTGGAATTCATTAGTGTATGACCAGTATTTAAAGGGATAGTTCACCCAGAAATGAGAGTCATGTAATCATAACTCACCCTCATTGTTACGATTCGGTTGAAACATGGAGGAAGCAGGATCCAAATGCAGCACACTTTAATAAACAAACTCCAGACTTACAAACTCAAATACGGGAACAGGGAACAGGGAACAGGGAACAGGGAACAGGGAACAGGGAACAGGGAACAGGGAACAGGGAACAGGGAACAGGAACAACCAACATCCACTTAACAACATCAAGAACTCACAAAGACTGAACTAGACACAGGGCTTAAATACATACTGGACTAATGACGAGACAAGGGACACCTGTGAACATTTAAACAATCAACCAATGACAACATGACAACAGACAGGGGAACACAAGGCAAGATCACATGACTAGAACAGGGGATCACATGACAGACAAGAACCAGGAACAATAAACCAAACCCAAACCGTGACATAGCCCCCCCTCTATGGGCGGCTCCCGACGCCCATCAAAACAAAAACATAAGTTCAGGAGGGTGGTGGAGCGGAGGCGGTCTTTGGGGAGGGATGGAGGGCCAGGCCCGTGCAGAGGAATAGATCCAGGACATGGCAATGGCGGGCCTGGGCCATGAAGCGTGGGTGGACCAGACTGTTCAGGGGGCCAGAGCAGACCAGGGTGTGCATGCGGCCAGGGCGGATCAGGATGTGCAGAGGACCAGGGCGGAGAAGACCCCTCAGGCGGCCACGGCGGAGAAGACCCTTCGGGTGGCCATGGTGGAGCCGGCATTTCAGGAAACCATGGCGGCACAGCCTCCATGGTCCCATTGCGGGACCTACTGCCCCCCCTACTGACACAGGCTTGGCGGCGGCCATCTTGTCAGGGGACACAGGCTCGGCGGCGACCATCTTGTCAGGGGACACAGGCTCGGCGGCGGCTATCTGGTTTGGAAACGCTGGCTCGGCAGACGTGACCTGAACAGTCTCTGGATCGGCAAACATGACGTGCACAGGCTCTGGCTCTGGATCGGCAGACGTGACGTGCACAGGCTCTGGATCGGCAGACGTGACGTGCACAGGCTCTGGAACGGCAGACGTGACGTGCACAGGCTCAGGATCGGCAGGCGTGACGTGCACAGGCTCTGGATCGACAGGCGTGACGTGAAGCTCAGGCTCGGCAGGCGTGACGTGACGTGAAGCTCAGGCTCGGCAGGCGTGACGTGAAGCTCAGGCTCGGCAGGACGAGACCCTGGAACGATGGCCTTCGTGGCAGCACGTGCTGACATCAGCGGGGAATCGGCCACGCTGGAAACCAATCCTTGACGGCCATAGACCAATCCGGTGGCTGGCTTGATGGTTGGAGTGACGTGAAGATTCTCAGGCTGGGCACACGAGACGTGAAGCTGTGAAGACTCTGGACTGGATGGGACCAGCGGTGAGGGCTCTGGGGGTACTGTGAGCTCAAGGGGTGTTTCATTAGCCAAGCCCACAGTAAATGCCAAACCGCTCAAGGAGAGGGCCAGGTCGACATATCCCTCCAGGGTCCAGCTGGTATAGTCCTCCGGCATAAATTGAGCAATGTCATCATTCAACCCGCTCCAAAACAGCTCCATGAGCTGGATGTCATCTAATGATCCCAGATGACAGCAAGTCAGAAAGTCCCTCGCATATCTCTCAATGGGCTGGCCATCCTGAAACAATGAAGAAAGGAATTTCCTCAGGGCCTGGTTGCTAACCACTGCTGGATCCATTTTGTGGTGAGTTCTTCTGTTACGATTCAGTTGAAACATGGAGGAAGCAGGATCCAAATGCAGCACACTTTAATAAACAAACTCAAATACGGGAACAGGGAACAGGGAACAGGGAACAGGGAACAGGGAACAGGGAACAGGGAACAGGGAACAGGGAACAGGGAACAGGGAACAGGGAACAGGGAACAGGGAACAGGGAACAGGGAACAGGGAACCAACATCCACTTAACAACATCAAGAACTCACAAAGACTGAACTAGACACAGGGCTTAAATACATACTGGACTAATGACGAGACAAGGGACACCTGTGAACATTTAAACAATCAACCAATGACAACATGACAACAGACAGGGGAACACAAGGCAAGATCACATGACTAGAACAGGGGATCACATGACAGACAAGAACCAGGAACAATAAACCAAACCCAAACCGTGACACTCATGTCCTTCCAACGCAATAGAAGATCTGAAGAAGATTAGTCCATTTAGGGCAAGTTAGTGCATCAAAAAGTTCCAAAAAGGACTTCAATATAGTCTACTGAAAAGTAATCCAGTGGTTTAATCCAAGTTTTCTGAAATGATTCATTCACTTTGTATGATAAATAGCGAAATTTAAGAGAGCGTAAGGAGACTATTACACCACTCACAGTGCTTTATGTGCATTAAAGAGCTCTTTTGATAGGATTTTCTTGTGTCTATTCTCTGATTGGTGGAGGTAATTAATGTAGTTCTCACCAAGAATTCTGCTGTTAAACATAATTATTTAAAAAATAAGCTAAAATAATGCAGTCTGATGGCTTCAACTAAAGCATATATCGATAAAAAAAAAAAAAAAACTTGTAGCACGTCTTTAAAGGTTTATAAGTTATTGTTCAAAATCAATTCCCCTAAATGGAGAAAATGATCAGGAATTTTACTTTCAGAGCTATCGGTTCTTGTGTGTCACATGACTTAATGTCATGTGGTCACCAATAAGGCTTCAGAAGACTGATTAAATCACCAAAGATGTATGGATTATGCTACCTTTATGTCCTTTTTGGAACTTGACATTTTTGGACCCCATTCACTTTCAGTGTATGGACAAAAACCAGAAAATCATTTTAAAATGACATATTGGTGAGAACATGATGATGACAGAATTTTTGGCTGAACTATTCATTTAAATAGTTATTCTAAGTGTCACAGCAGAATCACAGAATTAGAGAGGTTATAAGTGCCTCAGAAACAAATCTCTTTATTCGTAGCTACTGCAGCCCTTATGCTACAATCATTATGCGTCATTTATTCAGAGATGGTGTGACCCTGAAAAAAGAAAATAGCTGACCTACGGGTCCCGAAAAAGCGAGTGTTTACTGGGCTGAATCCCTTGGAGACTGTTTTAAAGAGCTAATCTACTACTCTGGACACCATCCACATGGCATAAATCACTTTTTAAAATGATTGATTCTCTTTGAAATCAGATGTAGGCACTGCATAACAAATGGAGTGAAACTAAGAGAGAAAATAAGCAAAGTGTGTCATAAAGAACAGAACACTGTGACTCACAGATATACAGCAGGCCTCTTTCTGTACCACTGCTGATAATGTAAAGCTCTGGCCCCTAGAGCTCATTACCAGACAAATACCATTCCTTTGGTGCGCAGCATTCGTCTATATTCTTGCTCTCATGAGATCACTGTTATTATTTTGTTTATTTTTGCACTTTTCCATTGCATCATTATGAGATACGATTGCAGGACTTATACCTTGGTTTAGGATGCAAAGGTTTTGCCTTTGGCTTTAAATTTCAATGAAAATTCTCCATTAAAGGGTTGATTTGGTTTGTAAGGTTGTTTTTGAAGATGTGAAGTATTTATACTTTAGCCAATTTTACATCACTTATTTCCCCAGAGAAAATGTTTGCGCTTAATAACATTTCTTTTTTTTACCACAGACTTCTGTGAAATTTACATGACACCATTGCATCAGATTAGAAGTGGTACTCGCTCCATTTTTTCTGATAAAAAGGTTTCAGATAGTCATAAACCAGGGAACATGAGGATAATGCTCTCATACTTATATGAATCTTTTAAAGATTAAGAGTCTGACGCCTTTGATGGAAAAGCCCAGCTCTTAAGTGGAGATGCAACAGCCGCAAAAGACAGAAAAGGTCATTCACCATGCTTGTTTCCATCCTCTTTAAACTTTGACTGACAAATTACCACAGGATAGAGACAATAGAGGTCTTATCGCTGGGATCTGCATGGTCAAAGCAAAACATTGGCGCTTTGCAGAACAGTCTCGGCCCCTGGCGACCCCCCTTCTCGCTTGGCACTACTTATCAAGCACAATGTCCCCCAGCTCGGGTGGAACAATTCGGAAAGGTCAGTCTCAGCTGGTCCCCATGCTCAGCAGTTGGTCTCTTTGGCTGTGCAGAAGGCTCCAGCTGAGAGCAGCTGCAGTAACTCTGTCACCCAACACCCTGCAGGGACGGCTGAGCTCAAATTATGCTTTACGAAGAGAGAACAGGCCATTTATTCAAATGCGGTTATGAGCATTCCAATAACTAACTTTAGTGTAAAACAGCAAGATCATGTATTATGTGATATATCATCATTTAGCTCACACTGTAAAATATGTCCTTTCATAAAATGAAAAAAGTTTCTAATATCTACTTCCTACAAGAGTATATGCTCAATTTTTAGTAGGTGGCGACAAGTGACTATCTTTATGAGTGAGTCATTTGAATAATTTATACAACTGATTGATCTAAAGGAACGAAATTTTAAAAAGTTTATTCAGGAACAGAAAAAACAAACAAAAAAACGTGTCTTGGTGAAAAACTGAATCATATGCCGATATGTTCATAAACACTGATCCATTCAGGAATGAAAAAAAATATTCTATATGAATGAATCAGTAAAAAAAAATCACTGAAATGATTCATTCGAAAGCACTGATTCATTCAGGAATGAAAAAACAACTGCTTTTATGAGTTAGAAATTGAATCATTCACTCAACCAATACATTCGTATACACAGATTCATTCAAGAATTTAAAAAGTTATTCTTTATGAATGATGATTTGTTCAAAAGCACTGATGATGTCCAGGTCCTCCTCTCTGGACTTAATGGCTGGATACGTGGCGGCATTACGTCACTAAAGGTGTGGAGAGAAGATCGCAAAGGCTTTTGGGTTCCATTTGGGACAGGGCCTATAATAGTCCATTGATGCTCACTTTACTCATATGGTAATATTTGCCTACTGTTTTGTGAGCATTGGGAACTCTGACATTTTGCTCTTTTCACATACTGATTTTCACCTACTATGTAGTACAGATAAAATGCATTTACGAGTGAGTGAATCATTGAATCATTCACTCAACTGATTTGTTCAAGGTAAAAAGAATCATTCTTACTCAACTAAAACACAAAAAGTGAACTTTGTGTTTTAGTTGAGCAAGAATGTTTCTTTTTAAAACTTTGTGTTTTGTTCAACTGATTTGTGAAAAAAAACTCAGATTCATTCATGAAAGAAACACCTCTATATGGAGAAGACACAGCAGTTAATTTCGCTGTGCCTTCATTTATAATTATCTTCGCGGTAAAACACCCTCACAAATTATATATAATATTTCAAAATAAAAAACAACATTGACCAAAAAAATGTTGATAAAGACAATAATATTTGTATATATGTGACCCTGGACCACAAAACCAGTCTTTTTTAAATTGAAAGCTGAATACATAATCTTTCCATTGATGTATGGTTTGTTAGGATAGGACAATATTTGGCCGAGATACAACTATTTGAAAATCTGGAATCTGAGGGTACAAAAAAATCAAAATATTGAGAAAATCGCCTTTAAAGTTGTCCATTTCTATTGGCGATAGTGCTGCATCCATTCACAAAAATAAATGTTTCATATATTTAAGGTGGGAAATGTACAAAATATCTTCATGGAACATGATCTTTACTTAATATCCTAATGATTTTTGGCATAAAAGAAAAATCTATAATTTTGACCCATACAATGTTTTGTCGGCTATTGCCACAAATATACCCGTGCAACATAAGACTGGTTTTGTGATCCAGGTTCACATATACACATTTCTGGTTAAAAAAAGAATCCCTTTGCATGTCATTCTAAACTACAATACAGTGTGTTTCTAAGCTTATGCTGTATAAAATATATACAATGCAGCAACAGCACTCAGTGAGTGTAGCAATTGCTCACAGGGCTCTTTTATGTGGGTGCTCACTGTTACAGCAGCAGTAGACTAGTACTAATCAGCTTGTTGGGTTTATTCTTCAGCTGATTTATTTTAAGTGTCACATAAATCCAGAGCAAATGAATGGAGCATTTATATAGAGTTAAAATTCTTTAACAAAATGACTGCACACAGTCCCCTGATGCTCTCTCTGTTTTGCTTGTCTGGCTGCAGCAGAGGGAATTGTTCTACTTACACAAAATGATCTGCATGAATATTTACAAAGAACAGCCTCTTCTCGCACCCCTACCCCACACGCATACACACTCTTCCTACTCCAATTAAACATTGTTTGTCTTATTTGGGACATGGATATTCATAATGCCAAGCTTAAGAGCTTGCGGCATCTAAAAAGCCATAAACGAAAGACAAATGTTTGTCAGCTGCAGAAACATTATGCAATCAATCAACTTAAAAAAGGCAAAAGATTATTTCCACTTCAACAGAGTGCTGATACTGGCATAAGGAAATTAATGAATTTATTTTAATTGTATCGCAGCAATGCATATGTACCTACGATGTGTTCTGTGGCTGCTTCAACGCTTTATCACAGTGAAGGTAATGGAGCGCTTCTTGCTGACGCGAACGAGATAGAGCACTAGTGCCACCATGTGGTACACAACAAAGTAAATGAGATTTCTGTTCACTCCTCTTTGTTAGTCCTTCAAAGAAACCACCTTATAGAGTTAGTATAGCCCTAATTAAAGCTCGAAATAGTCTCGGATTGTGGCTGTGTTGATGGCAAAGTGCACAGATGAACTCTCACTAAGGTTCTTGTTAGACAGAATGATGCCTGTTCCCACGACTTACAAAATAACAAGCAGACAAGGGCAATGTTGTGTGTCTAAGGGCATTCTGGATGAAGACAACCTAGCAACACAAGGTAAGCAAATATCATCTGTTCAGAGCCAGATCCCACACCATATGCCTACCCTTGTACTTTGTCTCAGACGGTCGTGGATGAGCATTCTAATGAGCCATTTGGCTTTATCATTAAGCCTAATTATTACATGGGGATATAAATGGTACCTGTGTGGCCACAATTCAATATATCTGCTCAGCTTAATTACTATCACTGCATCATCATCATCAAGAACTGAAAATCTAAAAAAATTAATTAAAAAAAGTCGTAAAATGTGATATATCTGAGGAACTCCAAGGTTTTGAGTCAAAACTCAAATTTTGCAATTCTTTTTTTAATTGAATAAACAATTTTTGCTGTTTATTTAATTGTTTTGTCTTTCATTATTGAATATACTATGCTGAAAACCCATAACAAGGAACTGTATCATTATTTCTTTTGGCAATAGCAGTATTTTCTTTTAGTAGTCCGGACATTAAGGTATGTGGCTATACAGAATTGAAATATAGGGGTATAGACAACTAGCCCTGGCCTCTCCCGCTTCCTGCCAGTAGTACTAAAATCAAGTAAAAAAGACAGTCCTACATCATTACTGAAAAGTTTATTTTTATGAGCATTTTTGTTTTTTTGAACTGGTTAAGTTTTAATTCCTCTAAAAAAATTTAAGAAAGAAAGGCCTTGAAAGGAAGTGCGAAGATTATTAGTTAGAGAAGCTGGGACTAGATGTCACAAGCAGCACTATTATCATACTTATAACTAAAACTAAAACTATTAAAAACATTTCTTTTAATTGAAAAAAAAGCTGAAATGAAATAAAATATAAATTTTAGTTGAAAAACTTAAACTTAACAAAATTTTGAAATGTTGCCTTGGCAATTAAATGAAATACGTTTAAGTTGAAGCACTTACTTTGTTACCTGGAAATTAATTATTGACTGGAGAAAAAAAAAACTAAAACTAACTAAAACTAAAACTGAATTAAAAATAAATCAAACATAAATAGAAATATTTAACACAAAAAAGTAAAAGTAAATGACTAAATGTGGGCTGGAGTTTGGGCTGGAGAATGAACAAATTACAAGCAGCACAGATAAATACAATAGAATAAAAATAAAAATGAAATAAAAATATTCCAGGTAGGTCTAAATGTATACAGGTATGAAATACTATGGCTTGGCTTTATAGACAGGCCAGGATTAGGCTTTAGTTCAATTAGGACTTTTAAAGGAGAACTTGGTAACTTTTTTAACTTAATAAAACTGTCTAGAAATCATTTGGATGGTTAAACAACCTGTTCTGGTGATTCTGGTGACTTTCCCCGCTCCCCCCAGCGTTCCCAGGCGGAAAACCAACCTTGCAACTTGGGGACTAGCGTCCCGGCAAAATAGAAATTGGAAGTCTCGTGAGAAGCGGGAACAAGAACGAGAACGAGCGCGAAACACGAATCGCTTTATGGCAATTCAACATAAACACACACGCATGTATGATGTATTACCAGATTACCCACCTCGGTAGACAAAGCTCCACACGATTCAGTTGGCTTGCTCCGACCAAAACAAACGCACATGAGCAGCGGTAGAGAGGGGGAGGAGGCCGCCGCAAGTGAGTTTTTTACGACCGTGTTGTGACATATACGCCCCCCCACAGCTGTAGGGGGAGCTCGTGGGGAAAACATGCGACAACAAAAGGGAAAATCAGCGAAGAAGTGACTAGAGTTTGCTAGAGTTGCCGAGTTCTCCTTTAAGTAGCTTTTATAAACATGCCTTAGAAAAAAATGGTGTGCATTTTGAGACTAAACAATGGCACTGACATATTTTAAGATATTCCAGTGCAAGTTGCTTTCAGTTAATACAGCTCAAACATGCATTGGCTCATGTCTTGTCTGTGAAACCAGGGGTATATACACTCATCTAAAGGATTATTAGGAACACCTGTTCAATTTCTCATTAATGCAATTATCTAATCAACCAATCACATGGAAGTTGCTTCAATGCATTTAGGGGTGTGGTCCTGGTCAAGACAATCTCCTGAACTCCAAACTGAATGTCAGAATGGGAAAGAAAGGTGATTTAAGCAATTTTGAGCGTGGCATGGTTGTTGGTGCCAGACGGGCCGGTCTGAGTATTTCACAATCTGCTCAGTTACTGGGATTTTCACGCACAACCATTTCTAGGGTTTACAAAGAATGGTGTGAAAAGGGAAAAACATCCAGTATGCGGCAGTCCTGTGGGCAAAAATGCCTTGTTGATGCTAGAGGTCAGAGGAGAATGGGCCGACTGATTCAAGCTGATAGAAGAGCAACTTTGACTGAAATAACCACTCGTTACAACCGAGGTATGCAGCAAAGCATTTGTGAAGCCACAACACGCACAACCTTGAGGCGGATGGGCTACAACAGCAGAAGACCCCACCGGGTACCACTCATCTCCACTACAAATAGGAAAAAGAGGCTACAATTTGCACGAGCTCACCAAAATTGGACAGTTGAAGACTGGAAAAATGTTGCCTGGTCTGATGAGTCTCGATTTCTGTTGAGACATTCAGATGGTAGAATCAGAATTTGGCATAACCAGAATGAGAACATGGATCCATCATGCCTTGTTACCACTGTGCAGGCTGGTGGTGGTGGTGTAATGGTGTGGGGAATGTTTTCTTGGCACACTTTAGGCCCCTTAGTGCCAATTTTCTTTTTTCTTTAATTAACATATGACACAAGACAGCAGCAGGTATATTGAGCTATTGTCACTTTAGGACCAAATACATGGATATATGACACACATGAAGATTTCTTCCAACTGTTCCGTTCATTGATTTTTTATTTTAACTCAGTTAAGACTGTGCTTACGAGCATTAATGGGCGTTTTGATGTAATTTTGTGTGCACTTGACCGTTTTTTGAATGTTTTGAATGTTTATGATGACCATGGTCACATTCTAATAGCCTATTGCTTTGTAGTTTCTAAATAACAAGCATATAACAATTTTTGATACCAAGCAGCTGAAAAGCAGGATCTCCCTCAAAATCCAAATGGTGCTCACTGCAGAGACAAATGACGTCCAGCTCCTCCTCTCTGGACGCATGGATTGAGCTTGACCTAGTCCAGCTACACCTCTGTCGATCTAATAGGTGGAGGGATAGCGTTATTAGCGTTAGGGTGTTGTTGGACCTTCTAGCTACACCAAATACACCCAAAGTACATCTAGAGAGGGTGAGCTGGACTTCACGCTCCACCCAGGGCTTTGCAGTGAGCAGCCTGTCTCAAAATATGGAGCTGAATTGAACATCACATCAATTTAGCAATGGTCGTTATTTGGCGTGGGGCCAGGGTGGACCAAGCTCATAATTGGGTAGACCTGGCCCCCTGTGGAGTGGGGCCTGTTGGGCAATAGCAATGGAATTTCTTTTATAGTATGTGCCTGTACAGAAATTGATTAATAAACATACTCTGAGAAATATTCATCAGGGTAAAACGTTTGAAAACTAGCCTCGGTCTCCTCCACTTCCTGCCCGTACTATCTAAATTAAATGAAAGAGACAGACCTGCACCACTACTCACTTCATGGAACCCACAGTGGAAATGATGTCATCAGTTCCCTGGAGAGGCCAGCGCACCGCTGGAAAGGTTACTTCATCTCAGTAACCTTGTTTGCATATGAACGAATGTTGTTTATGTTTTTCCAGCAGTGTTTCTTTCCAGTGATGAATAGGGATCATTTTCAGCTGTCATGAAATGATGGTTGAAATTCTGGGCTTATATTTAGCTCACCGAGGGCATGTGATCAGGTTGCTCACCAATTTTGATTCGTTGATCAGTTTGATAACACAACACTGTACAAATACACTTACATAGGTGGGGATCACAAAGGATTTTTAGACAGGTGTTAGTACAAGGGACAACAATTTACACAATTATACAAACAGCTGTATAAATAAAGTCCCCAGACATACAGTATGAATCAACAATAACATACTGAATTGAGACGTTGATGTGGTGTGGTCACTTACCTATAAAATATGATTATTTTCAAACAATCCAGCGGTGAGGTCTGGATCAAACTATTTCCCCTATGAAACCTAGGCATAGAGAAGAACCTCATTACTGACACTGGTCATGTAAAGCCACTTAAGGTCAAATTAAGCATCATTCACAATAGTTTTCCACACCTTTTAATAATAAATAGGTCTGTATTTCAGATAAGGGCTTAACATGCCAACCACTGATTCACAATGAGAGATGTTCACAATGTTGTTGACAAAACCTTTTTTATAAATAATATTTAAGTCAGCCTTCTTCCTGATTGCTCTTTTTCCATATTTTACTTGCTATGAGTTCAAACATCGCACAGGCTCAGGTGAGTTTTAGATTTCTAATATCATTTCAAGCAATTGTTCTTTATATTTTCAGTCACAATCATGACATATCAACTCTGCCATATAAGAAACTGTTCAGGATTTTTAGATAATTTCCATTGCTTTAACATTTAATATAGCCTATGTGTGATGTGCAAAATATCATCTTGTCAATGCTGACAGATTGCATGGATGTGCAGACAATTAAAGAACTGAAAATCATTTTGGAAATTCATTCCTTAATTGATGTGAATTCTAGATATTTTTTAATAATCTTGTCAATATTTATAATAAATATTTCTCCCAATTTTAAGAATAAATACCTGACAGTGTTGACAAATTGAGTGAGAGGGAAAAAAAAATGAGCAAATGGAAGCAGTTGAACCCAAACATAGACATTTATCTTTAAACATGCTGATTAATAAATAACAGCTTCATACATAAAATGACAGTTTTTCATTCTTCAGAGAAAAATAAGGATGACATGTATGTCTTTTCGGTTGGCCTCCATGCAACTGACGTTACCTGGTGCAGTAAGGATGCTACTTATCAGGATAATGAAACTGAGCCGTTTCTTATTCTCTATAGGAATACACACCCAGATAAATATTAAAATCAAGACGAATCCTCTGTTATAACGACTGGAAATGATTCTGGCAGGCCTTCCTTGACTCCAATCTTGGAGACATTTCAGTTGGCATGGACTAGAGGGGGCACAATACAAGAGAGCGCACACTTCCTGGAGCTTAAACAACCCCCACAGAAAACAAGAAAAACAAACGAGCCCATGGAGCAGAGAGCTGTAAAGTTCTAGCCCCGCATCCGATGGCTCGGATGCTTTGTCCTGGTCAACGGGACACGTAAAGCAGGTTTTATCGAGCGGTATTTTCGGGCACATAGAGAGGCCGATGTGCGGAGCGGCAGCGGCGGTGTGGAGTGAGCGCTGCGCGGAGGGGAGATCCATCGACCGCACCAGCGCGAGCCAGCAAGCGGCCTAACGCTAACACACACAGCCAGCGCTTTTATGTCGATGGGATTACCTTAACTGCACTTCTCAGAGACCCTAGGGCGTATTCCCTATCTGAATGACAACATTTCCGTCGTTTGGCATGTCTGACATACTTTAATCTGTCTCGGAGCCTATTAGCCGCCTGGCTAACGGATTAAATTGACACTCAGGTTAGCTCGTTAGCCGCTAAACAAGTTTTTAAAGTGACTTAACATACACCTATATTTGTGTAATGCAGGCCGCGTCGAAG
Organism: Scardinius erythrophthalmus; assembly: GCF_964197995.2. NCBI lineage: Eukaryota > Metazoa > Chordata > Actinopteri > Cypriniformes > Leuciscidae > Scardinius > Scardinius erythrophthalmus. The sequence goes on along the minus strand of NC_138231.1, from coordinate 35,986,822 downwards.
GAAAGGGTGCTTCAGCTGCCTTTGTTATTCTGAAACGGTTCGGTTGTGAAGTTTTAAGACTGTAAAGTCAGTTGTTTTTGTTTTAATGATTAGCTGGCTAGCGAGCTAGCGATGTCAATGCCCTCCGCCGATATGCTGGAAACACCGCCTATGTACCCGTTTGAGGAGATAGAATATGCTGATATTGAGGTGGAAGAGGTGAGTGACATGATAAAGTTAATAAACACGTTGACAATAGTGTGGAAATGTCCTGCAAACATTCCCTTGATAGCTGTACTATAACTAGGACACTTGACATTGTATCACACTACACCTAATCTCTATTTTTAACGTCATTATTTATGTTTTTCATTGTTTTTGTCAAGCCACAGTGTGTTTGAAGGTGTACAAAGTGTGTTCTACTGAAATAAGTCTTTGCCATTTTTTTTGTTTATTTTTTACAAAACACTTTTGCACTGTTGTAGATGTGGTTCTGTGTAATGTTTCAGTTTCTGAGTTTTACCCTTTATATTAGGTTTGTTTGAACTCTTTGCAGTGCTGTGAGTTTGTGAATGTGTACCTTCATTCTGTGTGATGTTCTCATACATGTGTGTTTTGTAGGTGGTGGGCAGAGGGGCGTTTGGTGTTGTGTGCAAGGCCAAGTGGAAAGGCAGAGATGTGGCCATCAAGACTATAGAAAGTGAATCAGAGAGAAATGCCTTCATTGTTGAGGTACTGCCATATGTTTCATTTGTTCACGTTAGTAACTACTGTAGTCAGAAACACAAACCGTCCATATACTGATTAAACAGACATTTGGTCTAATTTATTTTAAAAAGCCATCTTCTCCATTCTCTCTATCCAGCTTCGCCAGTTGTCTCGTGTAAATCATCCCAACATTGTGAAGCTGTATGGTTCCTGCAGTAACCCTGTAAGTCTCTACATGTTGCTATTGAGTGGATTTTGATCATGATCGTGAAACTTGATTCAGATGTGTTGCTATGATCCAACCTTTTTTTTTTGTTTCTGTGATAAGAAACATGTAACAAGTTTAATGATCTTACTGCAGGTATGTCTGGTGATGGAATATGCAGAGGGGGGTTCATTGTATAATGGTAAGTAATTCTATTATAAGCTACTTTGCAACACTTTTTTGAAAAGGCCACTGGTCTAGACATCTTTGGACTAATTATTTTAAAACTACTGGTGTGAGGCCAAATCACACTCTGAAAAATCACTTTGGCTTGTTTAAAAGTTTTTGCCTACAAATTGTAAGGACTTTTAAGGCTGGCATTGGGTTTGCAGTTATAAAATTGGATTAAATAAAATGAAATTAGATTTGTCGTTTTAATACTTTGCCTCCAGTTGTACTTGGACAAATCAGATATTTTCTTTTTTCTGTTGTAGAATTAATTTACAGAAATGGGAAAATACTCTTTAGTATATACATACAAAAGTGCATACATGCTCAGAGCATCACAAAATATTGTCTGGTGCAGTATTTTTTTGCAGTGCAATTTTACACATTCTTTGATTCCATGGAACTTTGCATTTCAAAAATAGTTAAAAATGTATCCCTTATCCCTGGCCTATGGTAGTAGCAAGTGCTAAAGTTCTAGTCATTGTCCAAGCACATAAGCTGTTTCACAAGTGAGCAAATGATTGATATCTCATAAATGTTTGCTTGTATTTATGACTGTATTCTGTGTTGACAGTGTTGCACGGTGCAGAGCCTCTCCCTCACTACACTGCATCTCATGCCATGAGCTGGTGCCTGCAGTGTTCTCAGGGGGTATCATATCTCCACGGAATGAAACCAAAGGCTCTCATTCACAGGGACCTCAAACCTCCCAAGTATGCTCCTCCATCATTTCTCTCATCACACTGTCTTGCCTCATGTCACTGGAACCCCCATGAGAATTCCCTTTTCTCCTCATTCATGTGCTTGTTAAATTTAGTCCTTGGCATATAAGTTCTCCCTTACCATTTAATTCAAGCTAAGGGTTTTAAACATACCTGGTTACATTGAGTCTTGTCTGACTATTTGCAATCTAATCACCTGAGATTAACACCAGGTGTAAACTCATACATGTGCTGACTGTTTTCTGACTGATGATGGTGGAAACATTACTGGATCATTCAGGACTGCCATCGCTCATAAATGCTGTCTGGTCCAGGTGTCAGAGGACGTATGTTCGGAGTCTTACCCTGCATTACTTACAACATGGCAGCGTATTGTGTTGTCCAGGCCAGGGCTGGTTATTTATGAGGCACTGTTTGTAAAAATCCCTGGCAGCACACCATGGAAATGGTCAGCTGGCTTCTCTCCCAGACACCTAGAATGAAGTTCTCTGGAAGAACTGGGTTATTACTTACTTTTGATAAATTGAACCCACATGAACAGTTCACAAGTGCTTTAACTGTGTTTAATTGGACTAAAGCACAGTTGGTAACTGGTTAACTGTCATCTGTGTATACCTGTATTTCTGCTCAAAATATTGCCAACTGAAGTGTATTTAAAAAATATGTGCTCTGTTAATGTTCTCATGATGGAATTCTTGATTAAGTATTAAGGCACACACACACTTCTTCTTTCTCTTGTCTTCAACCTTCAAGATGTACTCTGCCATTCAAGTACCATTCACTACCATCGTGTTTTTTGAAAGAAATGAATACTTTTATTCATCAGGGATGTATTGATCAAAAGTGACAGTAAACATTTACAAGGTTGCAAAATAATTTTTCAACTTTCTATTCAATAAAGAATCCTGATAAAAATGCATCACTGTTTCCAGAAAAATATTAACTTTTTTTATTCAACATTGACAATAAATAAAAATAAGAAAAACTTGTGCTGCAAATTAGCATATTAGAATGATTTCTAAAGAATCATGACACTGAAGACTGGAGTAATGGCTGCTGAAAATTCACAGGAATAAATTGCATTTAAAACGATATTTAAATAGAAAAGTTATTTAAAATTGTAATATTTCACAATATTGCTGTTTTACTGTGAGCATTAGAGACTTTCATAAACATCCCCAACATTTTGAATGGTAGTGTGAATGTTCTGTTTAACCAAAAAGGCTTTGTCCTGAAACCTTGTGAATTTACTTGCTGACTAACCGAATACAATCTTTTAAGTTGGCATACACTAGCAGGATGGGGTCGGGAATGTACATGTTGTTTTGGTGCCATGAAGCAATCATTTTCCTGTGGCTTCAAACTAATTAGTCGCATGAAATTACATTTAATTAGTTATTCAAAGCAACTTACTAATGAGGGACATGTTTTTCTTCTTGGAGACATCTCTGTTAATCTTTTTTGTATATTTTTTTCCTCATAGTCTGCTTCTGGTTGCTGGAGGTACTGTACTGAAGATCTGTGACTTCGGGACAGCATGTGACATCCAGACACACATGACTAACAACAAGGGAAGCGCAGCCTGGATGGCCCCAGAGGTGTTTGAAGGCAAGTTTCAGGAGCTTTCCAAGAACTTTTGTTCATGTTTGAACAGTCACTGGCTTATCATTGGCTTGTTTTTGATTGTATCAGAAGATCAAAACTGACTTCCGATTCTCCTTTTCACCCTTTTTACCAGTCTTTCTTATTACTTGTCTTCTCATATGCCACTTCAGGCTTCACTAACCCTCGTACAAATATTTCCCTAAAACCAGTCACTGAACGCTCCTGGTCTATATGATGGATGAAACCATTATATTTTAATGCATGCGTTTGCAATCAACCGCTAATGGGTTTCAATTTTACCAAACACATTCAGGGGCACGTGGCTGTCAGGGGGGTCGGAGGAAACCTCAATTAGGAGCAGGTTGTTATCTTGTTTGTTTAGGGAGGATCAGAAATCCCATGTTATTACTCCACTAGCACTGGCAGCGGAGGAGATGCCGCACTCCTCATTTGCCACGCTGACAACAGTATTATCAGAAGACCAGAGCAAGGCAGCGTAAAGACATACTAGTGCGAGGCGCTGTAATTTAAGAATAATAAGAGCAGCAATTAAGGCTCTCCAGGGCAGCATGAGTGGAAATTAGCTCATCTGTTCAAAATAGGAGCGACAAGATAAAGGCTCTGCAACCCTGGACAGCAGAAAATGAACTTTTGGGAAATAGCTTTCATTTTGTATGGTGTGTGGTACTATTTGCTTCTATGTTGTTATTTTGGGCAGCTCGACGCAAAATCAACCATAACGTAGAATAATTAATTATTTACCAAATTAATTTAGGTCTATATTTTACTGTATTAAACATCTATAATTATATAAAAATGTCATATATAAGTAAATTTCATTGTTTATCCACCACACAAAACTAACAATAAAAGAAAACTATATAAAATATTTCCTTTTAGTATTGGTGCACACCTTGTGTTGTGGAGTGATAATTCAAAATCATTTCTGAAAATAATTTCTTTTTTTATAAGGGCCACATTTATTATTTGTGTTTTAGTGCTATGTCAAGTCTCTTATTCTCAATAAGGCTGCATTTATTTGATCAAAAGTACAGTAAAATGGTAGTACATGTTTGTATTGAGAATTATTAGTACTATTTAACATAACTGTTCTTTTTTTTATTATATTTTAAAATGATGGCAAAGCTAATTTTTCAGCATCTTTACCCCAGTCTTCAGTGTCACATGATCCTTCAGAAATCATTCTAATATACTGATTTGCTGGTCAAGAAACATTTCTTTTTAGTATTGTCATAACGGTTGTGCTGCTCAATTTTTTCAGAATTCTTTGAATACAATTTTCAAAAGAACAGCATTTATTTGAAATTGAAATCTTTTGTAACATTATAAATGTCTTTCGTGTCACCTTTGAGCAACTGAATGTGTCCAAGCTGAATAAAAGTATTCATTTGAACAAACTTTGAATGGTAGCGTAATTCACAAGTAAACACATTCATGGCAATGGCATTCCTTACTTAAGTATTATAAAAACTTTAATACAATAATAATAATAATACAATAATAATTCTTTCACAGAAACATTCGAAGAATTTTGTGGTTTTGTAGTGACAATAGCTTTGGATCTTATAACCAGAATGTGGACCTTATTCAGGAAATTGTTACATGTAGGTGATTACTCTCTGTATGTGTGTGTTGCAGGCAGTAACTACAGTGAGAAGTGTGACGTGTTCAGTTGGGGTATCATTCTCTGGGAGGTGATCACACGGCGGAAGCCCTTCGATGAAATTGGTGGCCCTGCTTTCCGCATCATGTGGGCTGTGCACCGCGGTGAGTTTTATGTGCGCTTGTTTGTGCTCCATGTCATGATGAGAATCTGCTGAGATCGTCTAGGTTCAAGATTAGGAGTTTCAGTCATCTGTCTTTCTGTAGGCACGCGACCACCTCTCATTAAGAACTTACCGAAGCCCATAGAGAGTCTGATGAATCGTTGCTGGTCCAAAGACCCATCGCAGCGGCCTTCCATGGAGGAGATAGTGAAGATTATGAGCCACCTCATGAGGGTAATGCCACACCGCCAGCATGCCTGGCAAATTATTCCAATGTTCCTGGCTGTCTTATTTTGCGTCTAAATCTGCCTCTTCAGTCTGATCCCTCTCTCCCCCCTCTAGTATTTCCCAGGATCAGAAGAGCCTCTTCAGTACCCATATCAGTATTCAGATGAAGGCCAGAGTAACTCTGCCGCCAGCACAGGTACAGAATAACAAAATAGGCTTGAATAATAAATACTTGTTCATGGCTGGTTCATTTTATTTTATTCAAATCATTTTCTTAGTGTGTGGATGGGAAACAAATGGTTTAGATTAAATTTTTTGAAAGAAATTATTACTTCTGTTCAGCAAGGATGCATTAAAGTGATCAAAACTGACAGAAATATTTTCTAACAATGTGAAAGCCTTTACTATTTCAAATAAATGCCTTTCATTTGAACTTTCTATTCATCAAAGAATCCTAAAATAAAATTACAGTTTACACAAAAATATTAAACTGTTTTCAACTCTATAATAATAAGAAATGTTACTTGAGAAGCAAATCAGCATATTACAATGATTTATGAAGGATTGTGTGACACTGAACACTTTCATTACAGGAATGAATTATATTTGAAATATTTTAAATTGCAATAATATTTTGCACTTTTTACTGTATTTTTGATCAAATGCAGCCTTGGTGAGTATAAGAGACTTCTTACAAAAACATTAGAAATGTACAGAGCCCAAACTTTTGAACAGCAGTGTATGTGGAAATGTGTTCTGAATTCACATTAGAATGCCATATCTCTTTAATCCAGGCTCATATATAGACTACACATGTACCAGCAACAAGAACGACATCAACATGGAGCACACCAACTCACCTGGCAGCAACGACACCATCAAGTTCCCATATAAACCAAAGGTAACGCATAAACAATCTACACCACCACACAAAGACTGTGTCCTCTAAGAAAGCTCAAAAGTGGAATCCGTGTTTGTGTGCATTTCAGGGCGACCCCTTAAGGCCTGGCCACCCTCTCTCCAGAGGCAGCAGCGTAGAGAGTCTTTCTGGCAGGCCACATTGTCTGGCTTCATCCGACAGCAAACGAATGAGTGCCGATCTCTCCGAACTGGAGCACAGATTACCCTTTGCTCCCGCAGGTAACATGTTTCTTCAACACCTGTCATAAAGTTTCATACCTACCCAGAAATTCCTTGCGACATTTGACAGTTTATACATCATTTGATCTTATTTAACATTGAGGTTTTTTTTCTCTTGCAGTAGACACATATTGATATATTTGTAAACTCCACACTTTCCTATTCCTATTGTCAATTTTCTCCTCAGGTTGATATGTTAACAAAGAATATACACCACTAACAATATCCCTTTTATAGACATTGACCTCACTTTTCTGTACTTGCACTGGCTGAATAGTGTGTACACTAGTACCCAGTGTACCGCTGACCTCAGTCAGTGCGCCCAAACACACATCAGACACAAAGAGCTGCATGGCATCTCCATCCCTCCTTAGATCTGTCCTTCTGCAGTCACTAGTTCATCAGGCTTCCTGCCACTGCATGGATGTATGTGCTGCGTGTCTGTATGTGTGTGTATATATGTTGCATGTATGTCTTAATGTAGCAGAAGATTGGAGTGACGTCCCTTACCCAGTCTGCTTTGACGTCTGCACCACACTCTTTCTCTCTGTCTCTGTCTCAGTAAACACATTGTCTGCATGCCTGTGTTCGTCGCTACATGCGCGTCTGTATGTGTGTTTTTGCAGCACGTCCACAATATAAGCGAGGTCACCGTAAAACGGCATCATACGGCACCATTCTGGACATTCCCAAGATCATCATCACAGGTACCGGGAGTCCAGGCGCTCCCAGCAAACAGCTCCTAATCAGAGAAGGGCGTCACTGTGACGCACAAGCTCGCATTGGTTGTTACTCCTGAATGTCATATATCCCCCGTCAGCCTGACTTTCATTTTGAGGAGAGTAGAAGAACAATGTAAGATCCTCATCTGAACACTTTCTGTACACATGCATTTGTGCTGTGGATTGTACTCTTGATCAGGGGTCGTAACCTTGTGGTTAGTTATGAGCCGTATTTAACCCATATACTCCAGGTGAACCACAAAGATCCATTAGACAAATCGTACAAGTTTGCTGTCCAGTGAATTTATGAATCATTTATATAAAGTAATTGATTTAATTTATATGGTACATTTTTTGCACTTAATAATACTTAAGTATTAATGAGATTTACAGGGAGTTGTGTTTTAAATACATGATTCTAAACATGCCACACAAAACGCGATGATGACACTCAAAATCACATAATTTAGAGAAGAGGTGCACTTTAAAGGTACACCATGTATCTTTTGGCCGTCTAGTGGTTAAACAACTGCATGCATTTTGCAGAAGAGCTTTGTTTTGTTTGTGCTTCGGCTCTGCGTGACTGTGCTGATGAGTGTGTATCCCACTGCTTGTAAAACATTCACTAATAGGCTTAAGAAATATGACCAGTTTAGGTGGAAAGCCTCAAGCTAACTTATTAGTGGACGCGGTACTTCCTTGAAAATAAATTCCACCATAATGAAATGACTCTTCACAATAGATAATGCTTAACTATGAACTCTGTTTAAACTCTGTTTAATAAAATACCTCACTCACCTGTTGAGTAATAAAAATGTCATCTCCGCATCGCTTTTGCCAGAAGACTCTCTTCTGTTCTGTGTTTTAGTGACAACTAACCTATGCCACTCCCACACCATACATGCGTCAAAGTGGCCGGAGCAACTTTTCTCTTTTTATGGATATGACGAGAGACACACGGGCGAGTGAAAATTTCCTGTGAAAATCATCCCGCTAGGTCTTGTTGTTTATAGCCCGTTTTGGAAGAAGGATTGATGTATTGACTCATTAAAATGTTATTAATTTTGAACAAGAGAAAGTTGCATAATGTACCTTAAGTTATCAACACAAGACGTGCAATAGAGGTTCTCATGGTCCTGGATAAGCTGGAAATATTAGGAACATTCAGAAGTGTCAGGAAAAATAATGGAAATTAAAAAATTTAAAAGGGCAAGGAAATTTCTATAGTTATTCTTGGTAAAAAAAAAAAAAAATTGTCACTAGACTAGAAAAATCAAATAAATTCATTGGTCAGGAAGTGTGGCTTGATTTGTTCATGCTGTGGTGCATGCTGGGGAAATTTAGGTCCATTAATGAACAACTTAAAAAATGACTTGCATAAAAAAGGTTGTTGACCCCTGCTCTAGATGATTATTTGATTGGCGTTTGATTCACTCTGTCCTTATTTTAAATCCAGAGTCAGTCAGTTTATTAATCTTATTTCTGGGATATATTTCCAGCTAGTTTAACACCACCACCAGCCCCCCCCCCCCCCCAAAAAAAAAATGTTGTCAGATTTGACGGTGGTTAGTGATCCTGGAGTAACACCCATTACAATCTCTTCTTTCTCTCTTCTGCTCATCTCTCTTTGCTTTTTTGATTATGGTGTCCTGCAAGCAATGATTTTCACACCCCATCCTCATATCTGCCTCTGACCATTAGAGGCACCTTTTGTATATTCTGTTTAAAAAATAATCAAGAAAATCCCATAAGCAGTGATTTAAAGCATGCGTGGTGGATGAGGGTGGAGATGTGGATGTGGATTGATATGCCATCCCTCAGTCTTCCTGTTTGGCTTTGTAGCAGGTGCAAGAACATCTGCCAGCATGTGTGTTTGTGTGTCTCTCCCTCTTTCTCTCTCTCAGTGGTCGTACACTAGCTCGTGCTCGTCCTTGTTTCGCCTGCAGAAAGGATGTCGCCAAATGCTCAGCTTTTTTATCTTCCCTCCATACACACAAGTTCATTAACTTGTTCATTAATTCAGTGGTTGCGATAAATCTCCTTCACATTTAGGGTCATCGCTATTATTATCATCATCCCTAATAATGCTGAAGGAAATGGAGACATTCAAGGATTGCGGAGTGGGAAAAAAAAGTTCAAAGCAGGAGTTGCATGATGAAGAGGTTATTAATTTGGTGTAACAATGAGAAAATCTGATTGGCATTTGAATTGTATCCCTCCTGCACGCATGCTGTTAGCCTGTCAATCATTTTTTATTATTCTCATAATCATTTTGACATGGAATTGACCTCATCAGTAACTATCATTATTAATAAAAAGAGTTAGGGCCATATTCATCAGAGTATTATTATTGTTTTGTTTTTTTCTACCGTTTTTGTTGTAACTTTTTTTTTTTTCATTGTTTGCTTGAATGGGCTGATTCGTGGTATAAGAGAGTTTACATAGACATTGAAGGAATATTATTTGTTAAATGCAAATTAGGATCTATGAACAGTATCTGTGGCATGCAGCTGATGACTACAGACAATAATTTTGACTCCTCCTTCAGGTTTTAAAATGCATTTACAGTGATAAACGTACAATAGAAGCCTTGTAGAAGCTGGCAGCCTTTTTTATTTTTAAATTAATGTATTTGTTTACTTTTATTTATTTCTTTGAAAGCACTTGCATGAATTTAAGTCAAACTGAGGTAGGGCTACTTGTCTAAATGGTTATATGTTACCAACAAAACTGCTTTGGTTGGAGTTTTGCTTTACGAATAGTTTTGTCACATTCCTTCCATATATCCTCAGAGGAATAATCAGGTTTACTTTTTTAGCTAGGCATAACATGAGGTAAAAGATTGAATGCGACTTTGCATAGACCACAGGGTAGTTAGCAATTCTGTCACACCTGTTCAGTTAAATTGTTAGACTGTACTTTCAAAACAGTGAACAGTTTCTATTTTACATTTTATTTGCTTTATTTCATTACAGACTTTTAAGACAAGTGTATTTTTTTTCTATTGTCTGCCACAGATAAAGTTCATAAAGCTTAATTTGTATTAACCTGGAATATTCCAACTAATCATTTGCATCATGTATAGTGACATATAGTATTTAGTAAGTCCCAGTCTGTCGGTAATGGTTGCTTTTAATTTCTGCTGGTGCTATTCTAGATGCTTTACCTGAGTTATAGTCTGTCTATAAAGTGATTTGTGTGAGTGTTTGTGAATAGGCTTTCTTTAGTAAACTTGTGTTGTCTTTTAAAAGAGTACAGCTCCTATCATCATTGCTGCTTCATTTTCCATAAATACACACTAATCAACTCCCAAAACCAAATAAACATTCATCAAACCATGATAGGAGCTGTCCAATCAATGCAGGCCAAGCTGCCTGTGGTCTACTGTTTTTGGTGTGTGGAGTGTGTGAGAGTTGCGATGGCCTCATGAGGGGTTTGGTCACGTGACGGCCACGTTAGAAGAGATTCTGTCATGGTAGTGAGTTGGGGATTTAATCAGTGCAGCTGTCTGGGTGTCACAACCCTCTTGCTCCAGCCGTTGGACGAGAGCTCATGCACTACCAATAAGACTTATCAGATTCCTCTTTTCTCTCCTTTCTCTATGTCTCGTCTCTTTTTGCAGCGACCTGTGAGCCTCATAGACGCAGATCAGTGCAGGATCTTCCTGCCATTGGTACGGAGTCCAGTCAGGTAAGATGCTTCAATTTCACACTTTCAGTGGTGCGATGTGTAAGGAACTGGGAAGAGTTTAGGTGTGACAAACAATATTCACAATTGCATTTTATACTGCCAAGTAACAAAAATATGTGAAATAAGAGCTCTCACATCTTATGTACTGGGAGGACACAATAGTTCATCAAATAAAATAAAGAGGGCGTAAGATCTGTTTTATAATATGAAACTGAGGTGTTGTGGGTCTAGATTCAACCAAAAGTTTATTCAGCACCTGGCTTTTTTCCCCAGAATTATTTGATAAATAGAAAGTTAAAAAATAGAAAAAATAGTTAAATAACATTATTTGATCACTTTTAATCAGTTTTAAATGCAACCTTGCTGAATAAACGGCAAACTCTGACCCCAAACTTTTTAACGGTTTTGTAGCTGTAAATATTTTTGCAAAATATAAGATCTTCAAGAAATGGCCTCAGGGTTCAGAAAGGATTTGTAAGGATGTTGCACTCATGATCACGTAATTGTAAACGGCTATATACTTTCTTTAAGGTGAGGTAATAGGTAATATTAAGGTAATACTTTCCATTTATGAGAGGAACTGTAGCATCTCCTTCCTGCAGTGCTCTTGATGGGTGCAAAAACAGCATTTTGGAATCCACAGTATTCCAAAATTAAGCTTTTATCATCAAGTTTATAATTGCCATATTGTTTGACCAATCACAGGATAGCAGAAACAACAGCAGATCATCCAGCCCCAGTGTGAGGATGATTACGCCAGACAGGACAGGTAAAGTATTCCTTCTAACCATCACACACGAGTTCCTGTAAGAATTGTACCGGTGTAAATGCGATCTGAACCGTGCCCGAGCACGTTTGACTAGTGTGATCATATCGTGCCCAGATGCGGTTCGCTGAACCGTCCTTGGCCCGTTTGGAAGAGGTGGGATCTGGCATGGTTCAGTTGGGCTCGGGCCTGGTACGCATGTAGTGTGATCGCTAACCGCACCAGAGCACGGAACAGCTACTCTTGTGTGTGCTACTATCATCATTACGACAGCAAACATCTTCTATTGCTATTTGGACTGTACACTTTTCATTTAATTAAATTAAATCGAGTATATTTAGGTTTATAAACGGGTTTGGTTCTCACCCTTATTATTGAACAGGAATTGTAGTTTGCGAGTAAAGCTGTAAATTCCTCCTTCAACGTTAGCTGCCTCCGTAATAATCTTCTGATACGTGCAGCACAATCAAGTACAAATCGCTGCACAGCATAAATTATAAATCTATTAGCGAAAGAGCTTTTCTTTCTGTTTTCTTCAAAACAAAAAGTTGCATCGTAAATGACGTAAGCGTGCTCCGGCCCAGAATGTTAAGTGCAGGGGGAGTGGGGAGGGGGGACAATCGTGCCAGGACACGGTACAAGGCAACTGTGCCTAGTGTGAGTACACTCTAAATATATAATAACCCAATAAGCTGGGATAATAGTTGATGAATTTTTATGAGCATGTTTGGAATTACATCATTGCAGATTGTGACATTTTGTTAAGATATTTCTGAACACTTAATGTTCCCTCAGTTTGACCTCGAAGTTCACGTCCTCAGTGTGTTTGTAAATCTATATCAGTGACAGTAAACGGCTCAGGCAGAGCTGCAGACATTACGTAAGCGGCATCAATGATTTAGGACGCTTTTCTGTCTGACAGTCGCAGTCCTGGACTGAGATGAGACTGGGCTATTTATTGCTCAACCCTCACTCTCTTTCTGCCGATTACCACAGTTACTATAACAGCATTACTCAACAAACTAAAAAAAACACTTGCTGTTCTGCGTAGACTTCTTCACTCTTCATATCAAAATAATATAAATAACCAGTGAATAAATACAGATGGAATAGTTCAGATCTTCTGTCCTCAATGCAAGGTTTTTAGATGTTTACTAAAACGATTTTCCTCATTCTTGTAGACACCAATGGCTCAGATAACTCCATCCCCATGGCCTACCTGACCCTGGACCATCAGTTACAGGTACACACTTCACATGTGACCAATACGATATGAATATTTTGGTATGATTCTGTCCACCAAAAATAAGCTGAAAATGTGAAATGATTGAATACTATGAAGTATGACTGCATGTGTATGGAAATGTTTGGTCTATATCTGTGGTGTGGATGGTTTTGTTTCCAGGGTGCTGTGGTATCACTCCACTCAGAAAAGGTTCACAAGATGTAAAAACAGGCCTCTAATTAAATCAAGTCTGGGTTACAGTTTTACCAGCCTTTTTATGCTATTTATATGGTGCAATTCAGTTATAAATACATGGCTGCAAATTGAGAGTGAGACATTTTGATATTTTTGGCGTTCAGACCATGACTGGTATAAATACCACTTTTGCATTTCAGATTAATTAGCCAAAAGGTGACATTTGATGAATGAATCTGTGTTTGTTTGCAGCCTCTAGCCCCCTGTCCAAACTCCAAAGAATCAATGGCAGTGTTTGAGCAGCACTGTAAGATGGCACAGGAGTACCTGAAGGTGCAGACTGAGATCGCTCTTCTCATACAGAGGAAGTAAGTCTGAGGAATCTGAATCAAATCATCAGGATGTACAATAGGAACTAGGGTGGCTCAGGGTTATCTTATTAATCTTTATTGATCGAATAAAATCTGAAATAAAATATTAGATGTAAATGTAAACTAACGACAATTAGAAATTTTGCCTTGGCAATCTAACTGAAATAGGTTAAAGTTGAAGCACTAATATCATTAACTAGAAAGAAAGACTAAAGCCCAATTTATACTTCTGCGTCGAACTTACGCCGTAGCTACGTCGTAGGCTGTGTGTAGCGCGCGTACCCTGACGTGCACCTCTCCAAAAATGTAACAACGCGTCAACTCTACGCGGACGCAAGCGCTGTGATTGGTCTGCTAGGACCGCTCCCTCGGGTTCCACACGCTCCCTCTGCGCGCGTCAACGCAGAAGTATAAATGAAAACCAACGCGTTGCCTACAGCGTAGAGGCTCCGGCGTAGGTCCGACGCAGAAGTATAAATCAGCCTTAAAACTGAACAGAAATGAAAAAGAAATAGTAATATGAAAAACTAATGAAAATGACAAAAGCACATGACAAAATGACAAAAAATTAAACGTAAAAATTAAAATTGAAAATACAAAAATTAAAAGCTCATTCAAAATATTAATATAAACCATAATAGTAAATAATATAAATAATACAAAAATAACACAAGGGTTTTCATACCACCATTGACATTTTACATTCCTTGAAATCTATGGCGAAAAATGTTTATTGACGAGCTTTTTCATCATGAATAAGATGAGACGACAATAAGGACATTTAACAATAACTGTGACTATATAAAAAAAATATAAACTTCAAAAACCAAAATCATTTGTGCGTTTACTGCGACTAAATATGCGATCAAACCTTCTCAGTGATAAACTGTAATAAATCCAAACATGGATCTCGACTATATTGTTTGCAAAAAAATGTACTTACCAACCTCTGTACTACAATTTTCTTTCTTTTTGCTGTTGTTTTTGATGTTAGAAAAACATTGATGTAATTTGGAATTATTGGAATGGATTTAATTTTTGAGAGAAGTTTCTTGTTTTATCAGTGTATATAAAACTGGTTAAACCAAGCTTATAAAATCAAGAAACTAGAGATGGTAAAATAAACCATGCAGATCAGGTGACTCTCTTGATTTGTGCTTATTGGTGAAAGTGCAATAATTCTGATGAAATGTAAAAATAAAATTCTGACAAAACAATTATTGTGATAATTTTGAGCAAAATAATCGTTATTATCAGTTTAACCATAATGCAGTTTAAAATGTAAAGTTTTCATTGACTATAACTAGACTAAAATGCCCAGACATTTAGTCAACTAAAAATAAAAAAAACAAAAACAGGACAAGGTTGACTAAATATAAAAACTAAAATGTACATTTGACAGGACTAAGACTAAATTAAAAAATAGCTGACAAAGTGAACACTACTTGATACTACTCAGTTATGTCGTTCCAAATCTCTATGACAGACTTTCTTCTGCAGAGCACAAAAGAAGATATTTTGAAGAATGTTAGTAACCAAACAGTTTCAGTTCCCTTAGGTTTCCATTATATTTTTGACCATACAATGGAAGTCAATGGCCGAAACTCTTTGTTTGGACTATCCTTTTAATTAAAGGACAAGTTCGGTATTTTACACTTAAAGCCCTGTTTACAGATCGTTTCTGATGAAATAGAACGGTTAAGATTAAAATTTGGACACATGCTGCTGTCCCGAGAATTTTAGGTTTCTTTCGCTTTCCCCAAAACCTCTAGAATGGGTGTATAGGTGCACTGGAACAATCCTTCATAAAACGCATTAAACTTTCGTTTACAAAGACGTGAAACTCACCGAGTGGTCAGGGGTGTTCACTGATATGCTCACACAAAAATCGCTGCAAAAGATGCTTTCCAACAGGTTTTATCGTAGTTTTTGTCCAACTCCATTGACTTGTATTGGACGAGCTGTGTGAGGTACGGTATTACTCCGCCACTTCTTCTTCTGCTTCTTCTGTGTATTCAATGAAATGCCAGTGGTTTGCTTGCAATTGGCAAAGGTGCATTATCGCCACCAACTGGGCTGGAGTGTCTATTATTCAAGCTCTCAAAGGAAGAATCGTGTGAGGTACGGTATTACTCCGCCACTTCTTCTTCTGCTTCTTCTGTGTATTCAATGAAATGCCAGTGGTTTGCTTGCAATTGGCAAAGGTGCATTATCGCCACCAACTGGGCTGGAGTGTCTATTATTCAAGCTCTCAAAGGAAGAATCTACGGGTGTGAGACGTTTGGAAAAATAGATCCACAGTTTTACAACGAATGGTAAAACACCTGTTGGAAAGCATCTTTTGCAGCGATTTTTGTGTGAGCATATCAGTGAACACCCCTGACCACTCGGTGAGTTTCACGTCTTTGTAAACGAAAGTTTAATGCGTTTTATGAAGGACTGTTCCAGTGCACCTTTACACCCATTCTAGAGGTTTTGGGGAAAGCGAAAGAAACCTAAAATTCTCGGGACAGCAGCATGTGTCCAAATTTTAATCTTAACCGTTCTATTTCATCAGAAACGATCTGTAAACAGGGCTTTAAGTGTAAAATACCGAACTTACCCTTTAAACAAATAAAAAAAGAAAACCGGTTGGTAAAAATAACCTAAAAACAATAGAACAAAGATACACATCTTTGGGCTTGAAGCATTGTAGGTACCTAACAGGAGTATCATCTGTTCAAGTAGACATTTAAAAATATATACAAAGATGTCATGTACAATAAAGATAAAGCTGCTGTTTTATATTACACATAGTACAAAAATAAACAGTCTATAGGAACAGGCATTGAAAAGCATAACAATGTGTATTAGTTACACATTTCTAAACGAACCTTAACAAAGGGTCAAAACGTGCCAGATTCCAAAACAAATGCTCCAAATGAGCCAAATGTGAAAACGCCCGAAACCAACAATACCAGATAAACTAGACTCCAAACTACCGGTACTTTTGAAAATCTCTGTTTTGTTTTTTAACCCATTTTCCCTCCTCCTCTGATGTCTGTTGTCCATCTCTACAGGAAAGAGCTGATAGCAGAACTGGACCAGGACGAGAAGGATCAGCAGAACGCATGTCGCCTCGCTCAGGAGCACAAGAAGCTCCTAGAGGAGAACAAGAGTCTGTCCACCTACTTCCAGCAGTGCAAGAAGCAACTGGAGCTGATCCGAGCGCAGCAGCAAAAGAGACAGGGCACCTCATGAACCCCTTTCATTATGACTGACTCGTATAATCACAGTCCCCATTATCTCGTCCACCCCGATCCAAACATTGGGGTTAGCTATAGTTTGGCCCAGAAACCCCCTTATTCTGCCTAAAAGCACCCCACCCCGGCCGCCCATGATCACGTGTGCCCATAAAACCTGAAGATGGTACCCGTATGACCTATACTCCACAGTGACCATGGGCCATTTCCGCCCCATGCAAACGGTTCTGAGACCCTGCGCTCAACTGCACAAGCATGCTGCGTTGCATGTACTCGTGAGTCTGCGGCAGGATATGCAATAGCAGGGACACGATTAAAGCCGTGATACATGCAGACAGTCCTTCACAAATCAAGTCTAAACTAGCCAGCAAAACAGAGTGTGTCTGCAAACACGTTTTGGGAACCCGGCATCTTATCCCAGGGATTTTAACAAGAGGATGTAAAAGGAACAAATTAGATCTCTTGGAATGTCACTTTCTTTCTTCTTCTTCTTCTTCTTCTTCTTCTTCCTCCTCTAACCATCCCAGAATTCTCGGTGGGGTTTGCCTAATTCCTTTTGATTAGGTGTCGGTCCTTAAGAATGTGAAAGCAAAGTGGCTTACAAAAGCTAATTTTATCATTTTTAAATTTAGGTTTTTATTTTGTTGCGTTCACTTTGTGTACTTTTTCATTTTAACCCCAATTATGCAAAAAAGTGCTACAGATGTTCCCTCTTTTTTTTAATTGTCAGCCCTAAAAAGTGTTATAATGTATTGATTTGAAATCGGGGGATGTATTTTACATATGCCTTGCATGTTGACCTTGTGTTAATATGGACAAACGCAGGTCGATCTGTGTGTATGTGCGGCCTCACAAGAAAAATGCTGTTTGTAATCCGCTTCTTTTAACATAGCGCTCAAATCATCGCTCTAAAAGAGACCCAAACAATGGACTTGAGTGTATGTGATTGTGAGTACAAACATTTTAATCATGACTAAAGTATTCTTGCTTCTTTGCTCTGTTGTGTATCTTTATCTAACTTTGTATGGTAATTTATCCAGGGTTTTCAGAGATCCGCTTCATAGTTTTTGTTGTAAGTGTGGGAAAGATGCTCTTTCTCTGAGCTTGATTTATGTATTTTTAGTTCACATGATGCCTTAGAGTTTAATTGTTTGCATTTTACTTGACTGTTTGGCAACGAGACCGCTCACACATGCCGTGATTTAATGCAATTACGAGTTTAGAAACGTGAATGAGAGTTTTAAAAGGCTTGCGAATGCAACCTGAAATCTGATGGTCTGTATGATCTTGTCAATATGCTGCAGAAATCATGAAATCACGATGAGGGCAGTCAACACACTCTGGTTCTTTTTAGTTAGGTTCCTTGTTCTTACCACTAGTTTTTCATCCTTGTACTTAATTTAAGATTTTGAAAGAGAAATCAGCCGTATTGTTACATAGTATGAATTCCTTTTAGATATCACACTTTGTTTACTTCGTTGGCCCCGACACACCCTCCACCCAGGTTTTTGCACAATCCCGACTGGTTATCACTGATTACGAATATACCGAGGAAATCTTGAGCAGGGTAAAGACACATTTGGATGTTCAAGATCTTTAAGTGAGTTTCTGCAAATCTTTTTGTTTAACAGTAAAGTGGTGTATTATTATTATTTTTTTCCGAGTTCAATGATGAGTTTCTGTACTATGTGCTGTAAATAAGATGTCTGATTTCTTAAGCTGTTGGGAACGGGAATACACAGGTGAAGGTCACATCTTGAAATAAATCGAACAGGTAAACATCATGCTTCAGACTGTCTGTGCTGTCTCTGCGCTTCAGTTCAGCAGTTCAAAACCTTTTTTTTTTATCGTAATAAATTACATTTATTTACATTTATTTAAAAAAAATAAAAAATAAGATGGCAGATGTTCATTTGTTATGGTTATATTATATAATATATATATATATATATATATATATAATATAATATAACCATAACAAATGAACATTGGCCATCTTATTTAATATTATAAATAAGGCTGGTGTTCTGCAGTGACTGCATTTGCTTTAAAAGCATTTAGTATTGTAAGCCTACATATAATATTGTAACGCGTATTGTAAGCATATTTAATCATGACTTCAGTGTTCTTGTTTCTTTGTTGTGTATCCTACTTTAAACCATTTTGATTATAGTGTTTATATGAATTAATAGTGTACATTAGAATAAACTATTAAATAAGAGTAAAAACGTAATTGGAGAATTTATATTAAGTACGGCAGGATAAAATTAAACAATTTAAGTTTTAGGTATAAAAAAAAAATATTTTGAATTTTTCTTTTTTAAACTTCCCTTAAAAATGTGAATGCGCCCAATTTGCAGAATTGTAAAATGTTCTAAAAGCACCAACAACTTGTGTATTATTTGAGCAGTAAAGCTGTTTAAATCATTTTTAGATTCAGTTTTGCGTTGACCGTTACATTGTCATAATGATGTTGTTAAATGATATCATTTCACATAGAAAAAGTTAGTACTTATCAAAGTTTAAATGTATATTGTTTATGTTTTGGGCTTTGCTTTTGAGATAGTATTGTCTCACTACTGTAACCAAGATTTCGGCGAAAGAACGAGGGATAGGGGAGAGCGGGGCACAACGTAACGCTTTTTGACTTTCTCAGTTTGTGTAAATCTACTTAGAGTTCAGAGTATTTATTTTTCCCCACATTAATTTCACACGTCTAGTACAATTATGTTGTGAAATGTGACAACATGCCCCATAGGTGGCATACATTGTAACATGACCATATGACAGATCAAAATACAATCTGATCTAATAAAAAATATATACAAGACAAACCAAAATATTTTCTCAATAAAATACAATTATTAACTTTTTCATTTAAAATAAATAATGGCATTTTTTAATCATTAAAAAAAAAAGATTTTGAGTTTGACAACGAACACACCGGGGAAAACAGCTATACAGCATACAGACCGTTGACGGTAGCCATTGACTATATTCCATAGTACTTCCATAAGAAAATGGTACAGGTTTGGAACAACTTTATGGTGAGTAAATGATGACAGAATTTTCATTTTTGGGTGAACTATCCCTTTTAATGGTATGAGGATGTAATGCTTCTGTAAACCAGAAGAGGGCGATAGAGATTAAGCTGGCTCTTCATCTGTGCAAATGCTTCCTCTATCAAACAAAGGAATCTGGTGTGGATGTGATGCTGATTTAAAATAAATAAATAAATTCTCTGATAAACACAACAGCATGCATCAAATATTTCTTCAAAAAAAAAGTGAACCGTAATTTCTTACCTTAGTAGTAGCCTAAACTAAAATAACATCATTAGCAAAATAAGTAGAAGCCAATATCTTCAGATATTTGGGAGGTGGTGTGTATTACAGCCTAGAATAACAAGTATTGTGCAAATTATGCATACATGTTACCTGCGCAGTTCAGTCGTTGTCACGCCATGTGCTTGAGGTCGGAGCCACTTGAATCAAACTCATTCAATCTACATGATGTCATTCCTCTCTCCTTATTGTGTTTTGTGTTTCAGGAGGTTGAGAAAGGAACTGAGGGTATTGTTTAGGGGCCATCGGATGAGATGCTGTCATCCTGTCCTTTTGTTTTTTGTTGTTGGATGGTGATGGCGAGAAATGAGAAGCAGACTACGGAGGGTTTAGGGTGACCGGAGGGACCCAGGGCTTTCGATGAGGTCATCAGGAATGGTTACGCATTACAGAAACTGCAGGGCGGTCGTGACATTTCTGTGTCTCTGTGTACCGGGCGTACAGTTTGTGAATAAACTGTAAGTTAAAAGCTGATGCAATAAAATCCGATGAGCTGTTAATAGCAATGTGATGCATTACACAGACAGCAAGGCTTTTGTTTTGCACGCTCTGTCAGCGGCGTTCCTTCGAAATACTCATTTTAAATGCAGCATCATTCTCTTTTTTTGTTGGTGACAAAGTTTCTCTGAAATTTGTATTAGATCTCTCTCTCTCTTTCTTCCTCTCCCCCTCTCATTCTCTCTCTGTAACCATGGTAACTGCCTGGAAATAGGCTAGGAATGGTAGAGGTGGTTGCAGTTTTTAGTAATGGCCAGAATTTGGGTCATAATATCTGTATATCAGTCTATAAATTGCACAGTGTTCCAGATAACTTATTTCATTAATCAGAATGATTCCCTGGCCAGCCCTGTTCAAACGTGGCTATGGGCGATTCTTCACATGCTTGCAAGCACAGCTCCTCCGAGACCCTTCTGAGGAGACAAAGAGATCTCACTGCTGCTGGTGCAACAGTCTGAAGTGTTTCATTCTTCTTCTTTCTTGCTTTCTGCATCTAAAGGACAGAGAACATTAAAAATGATCTTCTGACACATAATGTGAATAGTTCGTCCCTAAAGGAAAGTGTTAAAGGGTTTTTGTATGCTGATAAGATGCTTTAGATCTTTTTAACAAGATGCATGTTTCCTCTCACTCAAATCAGCACGTTTAAGATGTGAGATGTCGGCCTTATTTTAACAGTGTCATTTCACACACTGCAACTGCTGAAACTGTGAGTCCCTGTCGCTGGTTTGAGGAATCCTGTGTCTTACAAACCATCATGAGCAGGTTTTTACTTTAGCAGTTTCTTCAAGAACAAAACAACAAATATATGACACTTTGAGAATCAGTTTTGTTGCGGCGACTGGAGCGTTTCGGCTCTCTTGGTATGATGCCATTTGTGACCCTGGATCACAAAACCAGTCAAAAGTCACACGGATATATTTGCAGCAATAGCCATTGTATGTGTCAAAATTATCGATTTTTCTTTTATGCCAAAAATCATTAGGATATTAAGTAAAGATCATGTTCCATGAAGATATTTTGGAAATTTTCTACCGTATGTATATATATATATATATATATATATATATATATATATATATATATATATATATATATATATATATATATATATATAAAACATTTATTTTTGTGAGTGGATGCAGCAAAAGCGTAAACATAAATGGACAACTTTAAAGGCAATTTTCTCAATGTTTAGATTTTTTTGCACCCTCAGATTCCAGATTTTCAAATATCTCAGCCAAATATTGTCCTGTCCTAACAGACCATACATCAATGGAAAGCTTATTTATTCAGCTTTAAAATGATGTAGCCTATAAATATATGTATCTATAATTTCAAAAAAATTACCCATGTGACTGGTTTTGTGGTCCAGGGTCACATTTATAATGCGACCTTGTGCTTTACCTTCAGCTTGAACACCACTGAGCTACGAGTCAGGGTGCTGTAAACTTGCCTTCAGTAAAACAAGAAATTAATCTTGAGTAACTTACAATTTAGAAACAATACTGGCCTTTTTTCTTTTTTTTTTTTTTTTTGTCACCGAAAGTTCCAATCAAGGTCAAAGTTGATTAACCGCCGCACGCCCCCAAGCAGTACATAGTAGGCCTAGTGGCTTTTCAAACGAATCAATTGACTGGATAATTAAAACTACTCACTCATAAAGGAACTGATTTGTTTCGTTGTTTCGTTTTCCAGATTAATCAGTTATTCAGTTCACAAGTCAGTTCAATCACTCACTCATAAAGACAGTTATTGGTTTCGGTCCTGAATGAATCTGTTTTTGAAAGAATTGTTTGAGAGAATGATTCAAAGAGTCTGTTTTGTTTCTGAATGAATCGGTTGACTGAATGATTCAAATGGCTAATTTATAAAGTGAACTGCTGCGTCCCAATTCGCCTACTTATACTATGCCCTAAAGGTACGTACTGTTTTTGTGAAGAAAAAGTAGATTCTTTTGAGTGTAGGTTATGGTATAAGAGTAGGCAAGCTTTGGGACATAGGCCTACTAGTTTGTCATACTTTTGCGTATTTAACGGACAGCTCTGCCGCTAGTTATATCAATTATCTTGTCACAGTTAAAATCCTCAACATTTAATTTAATTTAATTTCCTACCGTATCGGAGAGAAATGAAGGAGCAAGTTGATCTGCCATTCTTGTGTCTCATGCGGAGAATCCTCATGTGTTTGCATAACGACGAATTTAAAAGTTAAAGTGCCCCTATCATGGATTTTTGAAAATTACCTTTCATGCAGTGTGTAATATAGCTGTATTTGAAAACAGTGTATTTTATAAAATAACTGTCAAGTTATTTTAAAAGAAAGAGTCGACTCTGAACCGCTCAAACGAGTCGTTTGGATTTCGAATCTATTTTCGTGAAGTTCATATGTCACGATTTAGGACATTTGGATGGATAATGCCCGCCATAATCTTGTCTTCAAGATGCAGTGCTCTCTTCTGTGAAAGTAAATTCGGTTTATTTTCACTTCAAAAGGATGAGGCTGTGAAGAATCAGTGGTTAAAATTCATCTTAAATCCTAAACTTTTGCTGTGTTCCCTTCATTTTACTGACGACTGCTTCTCAAGTTCAACGGAGGATTCGCTCTCTGGAAAGATGGGTCAGTAACGTTACCCAGTTTATTTTGACCAACTTGCTCCTCAGAATCACAGCCTGTAAGTATGACTAATTATTGATGTATATATTTTCTACCAGTGTTCAAGTTTGTGTTATATTATAGCCTAATGTAGGTCTCCTGCTAACTGGCTAACTCACGTTAACGTTACTGTCTTACTGAAATAGGCTACTTCTGCTAACGTTAATCAGTTGTGGGCCACTTTTACCTAAAACTATGTATTAGTTGTATGTCATTCTGACTACTTTGAGTAAAGTATCTTTGGAATACTAATTTCAGCACACTACGATTTGTGACACACTAATTCTAATTTCGAATACAATTTATCTATTAAGCGAATTGTGATGCAGGAAATCTTTTTTTTTTTTTTTTTTGAAGAAGAAGAAGAAGAAGAAGAATTGGTTGAGGGAATGATTCAATGATCACTCGAAAAAAAGTTGGTGTTTCTTTCAAAATCACTTGTTTGGCATAAATATATGCTGAAAGACTGCAAAACTGCAATTGCTGAAACTGTGAGTCACTTTCGCTGGTCTTACAAACCATTCTGAGCAGGTTTTTACATTCCCAGTTTCTTCAAGTACAGCACATTAAATATATGACTATTTGAGAATTAGTCATATATTTGTATTGTATGTGACCTTGTGCTTTACCCCTGGCTGGGCAAAATGGCCAAAAAATCATATCTGGGTATTTTTTGGTTAAATGGCGATATATATATATATATATATATATATATATATATATATATATATATATATATATATATATATATATATCGGTACTTTCTACATTTTTCTATTTGGATAAAGAAAATCTTTATTTTAAAAAAATGTTATTTCACATCCTGCCCAATGATATCCTACAAACTATTGAAGTATATGGAAACAAATATCGTGAATGTCGGCTATGCAATATATATTATGTGCAAAAAGGTGGTTAAAATCACATTACATTCTAACATTTTAACATCACAATCTAAAAACAAAATTAATTATTTTGTTTTTAAATTGACTAAAGGCTAAACTAAAAATGAAATTAAAAACAAAAGCACAAACTAATTAGATTAGCCTGCATTTGATTACCCCATTATAATGGTCACTTTCATAAAAATATACTTAGTTGTAGGTTTAAAATTCCACATATGGCACATTTATTGTCTCCAACAACAAATATTTTAGCAATATGTCAATTTTAGCAGAGATTCACTTGCAGAAGGCTCGTCCTAGGCTCTCCTGACAGTGAAACTGACATATTTGTTTGACTTTCTAACATTAACAGATGGAGAATATACCTGTGTGAGGTGAGCACTGAGGAAAGCACCACATCTCAAACGCATCAAGTATTTATCTGTCAGTCAGCAACAGTATCTGACAGGGCAAGCTGCTTTAAACTTGTTAACTATATCTTATCAGTTATTTTGAAGCCCTTAATTGTGTCATGTTTAGGACAAATTGTAGCCTACTATGTACTTTCACTGCAGCAGTTCACACTGCGTCCCCCGCTATTTTTCAGATGTGCTCGTATCAAACTACTGTATCGATATAAATGGTATTGCCTCATTCCACACCGTTTCTAAAAAATATATTGATATATCGTACAAACTCGACATACCGCCCAGCCCCAGCTTTAACTAATTCTAATTTTGAATACTATTCAGGACGGATATGCAAATCTTTTGTTTTTTCCTGAATGAATCAGTGTTTGAAAGAATTGATTGAGTGAATGATTCAATGATCGAAAAAAGTCCCTTGTTCGACATAAATACCTGCTGAAAGACTGAAAAAAATCCCCAACTCTAATGAGCAGACTGAAACTCTCAAACACAGACAAGCAGAGCAATGCAAACAGGGAAAGGCCCCAGTGCTGTTGCATTCTCCATGGAGCACATTTAAAGAAACGGACTGTACGACTATGTTTTATTCTGAAAAAAAAATCTTAAATTCAATGAAGGTAAACGTAAGTGACTGAAAGTTAATGTGACTGTGAGAGAAATGGGGAGAGACAAAGTGCAACCAGCTATATTGTTGTGATCGCCTGTGTGTATGTGAGTGGGCGAAATGATGTGGGTGGAAAGGTAATGGCTTTGAGCATGTGGAGTGATGAACATCTCCCCGCACAACACAGGAGATTCAGACTCTGTTTCAAAACTGATGAGTCATCTCACACATCCCGTTTGTTCGTTTTTAGTCAGACATGGCCCAGAGAGCGCACTGTAGCTGCTCACCTACAGAAATCTAATTAGAGAGTCTGGATGTACAGGATTTCATCCATTTAATCCAGCTAACAGGGGCTTTATCCACACAGACACTAGCAGACCACATGGGGAGACGATGATAGCCTGAGACTGCATTACTGTATCCTGTTTGCGTAGCTTTATCCTCTTCAGGCATTATGAGCTACCAGGATGCTAATTTATGCACTTATACATTCTCAAGGGCCTCTAACTTTTTTTAAAGGAACATGTTTTCTGTGGAGAAGCTTTGATATTTTTAATTAATTTGAGATTGAGTGTACGATCCATAATTTCTACAGCTCGTTGGGTGTCAGCGGTATCACAACAACACCTTTGAACAGCAACACTTTCACATGGCTCTGTGGTGAGGTGTTTTCAAGCTTTGTTTCCAGCACAGCGCTAATTCCTGTGGTTCTTTGTGTGCTAAAGCATCAATTATAGATATTTCTTGTATTTAGACATATACATACTAAAGCACCTGAGTTAACAGATTCAAATTTTTTTATAAACTGCACAAAGGATTTTTTTCAATGGCCAGGCCATTGTTCCTGTCTCTGCACTTCATTATAGTGTGCAAAGTTCTCTAATGTGCACAAATAGATTAGATCTCTTGTTACGCTGATCTTAGTGCACTCGTGTGCTGTAATTATTTTTAGAATGCCAATCTGTTATCTAATAAGTTTTTTAAAGTGCATGCATTTTGAAAGCATCCTCCTGGAGAAAAACACATTTTGATATCAAGATTTCTCTTATGATTCATCGCTGATAAATCTAGTACAAATGTCATTTCCTTTTCCGTGCACTCTCATTTTTCACACAAACCTCATCACTGAGATAAACAAGTAAACACAATGCTGTTATTGTTTGACTGGTTGGTTTGCTCTCAGTACAAGATGTGGCTGATCAAAATATGCAGTGTCTAAAGCCAAGAACAAGAACAAAAATTGGTTTGGCTCTAGTTTGAACTCTAAAAGAACCTTTAACCAACCACACACACACACACACACACACACACACACACGCATAAACACCCACTCAATTGGCCTCAGCTGACAAACAATAACAACCTGTCAAGCATGGAAGTTCTGTCTTTCATCTGAATGTCTGAAGATGTTCTGCAGAGTAACAATTTTCTGTCCAGGATTTTAAGAGACCCCTGCCAAAAGCGAAGCTTAAAGGATTACTCACTCTCATGTCGTTCAAAACCTCTGTCTTTCTTTCTTCAGGATTTTTAAATTATGTGCTGGTCATTCTTTTCCTTGCTGTTGCAATGAATGGGGACGGAGGCTTGCGGTAACTGAAAGTAAGCTAAGCTGAGATAAAATGAAATAATTTATTTGATTTCATTTCTGCTTTCCAGTGAAGCAGGTGCATCTTAAACGGCAAGAAAATTCAATTTGGCAATTCAAAAAAATAAGTTAAAGTTTTAAAATTACTAAAACTAAAAATTTTACATTTCATTTTTTTTTTATGGCAAATGCACATAACTAAAATTGAAAGGAAAATATAAAATTCCAAATAAAGCTAATTACTTAGCTAAAAATTACTATAATAGTATATAAACTATACTAAAATAACACTGCAGTATAAGTTAAACTCGAGGACCAGATCGAACAAAATCATTCAGATCAGGTTTGTGAACTGGATTACCTGAAAAGATCCCATTAAAAAAAAATCTCACAAATCAGGCATTACTTCTCTCATGAACAGGCCAATAAGAGGTCAAAATGACTTGGATTTAATCTATTGTACAACTTCAGAAGTATAGTATAGTGCCTTTTTTGACTATAAAAAAAGAACAATCTCTTTTATTTATTGTTTTCTCTCTCTCTCTCTCTCTCTTTAAGCCTGCACGTGAATGAAGTATATGTGAGAGTGTGGGTGAAAGTGTACGTCCTGTGTGCAGAGATGTGCAGTGTTCTCAGGGGGGGAGTGTTACCTGTCCTGTAGGTAACCTGAGCTGTTGTTAATATCCGTGTTGTGAATGGCGGTTAGCCTGCTCCCCGAGGCTCTGCTGGGGAAGCAGCGATTGACGTAATCAAAGCGTTTGGCTTGAACTGCTTCGTTGGCTGGCATCGGAGTTTACGTCTTTGCGCCTCTGTCGGGGCTTGCCTCGCACCTTAGCAAGCCAATATAGGGATGTCATTTGGCACCGTGTTGCTCTGCAGCGACCGCAAAGTCAATTAATCTTCTCCGAAATGAGTCATCAAGTGTGGCCGACTGTCGTGCATTCGACTGGTTCAAGGGGGGCCTGTTTTGATTTTACACCAGTCCTTACTGTTATGACTCATACCTTTCGGCAGCTAGCGGGATTTGACTTGTTGTCTGATATTGCGCTGTACCTCTGCGAACTTCAACAATAAAACCACTTATTTAGCCATTTTCATGCAACCGTTTAGCAGTTCTTCCTGTACAGAACTCTGATGATCTTTTCCGATACGCTATATAAAAAATAACTTTAAACTCTTATACCAGGGGTGTCCAATCCTGCTCCTATTAGAGCTAAATAAGATCTTTAGTATTAGAAACTTCCCAGTAGG
Source organism: Scardinius erythrophthalmus (assembly GCF_964197995.2). Taxonomy (NCBI): domain Eukaryota; kingdom Metazoa; phylum Chordata; class Actinopteri; order Cypriniformes; family Leuciscidae; genus Scardinius; species Scardinius erythrophthalmus. The sequence continues at coordinate 35,958,760 of NC_138231.1, read as the reverse complement.
TTTTGTACGGATGGTACAATTCCATAAAAATAAGGTAAATGGCATTGTGAAAAGTTTATATTGCAAATGCTAAACTAAGATCAAAGAATTATCATGGTTTCCACTAAATATTAGGCAGCACAATGTGGAGTAATGATGCTGAAAAAAGTATAAATTACGTTTTAAAATATATTCAAAGAAAAATGTTATTTGAAATTGCATATGTATATGAACATGTGCTTTCTACCATATATATATACATCTGCATACATGCGTGTCAGTACTTGTCCACTATCTTGCTTGAGGAGGTTCAGAGAAATTCATTCTGCAAGCGCTCCATTTGAGCCTTAGATATGACACTGTGTTGAAGTGGTAATTGCAGAGGGAAGATCTGGTGGTTTTTGTTTGTTTTAGCACCAGTGAGGGGCCACTTTCTCTCACTTGTAGGTTAGTTAGTTAAATAAATGGCCCCGTCCAAACTGCAAAGTCTACGTTATATCTCGCCTGTTCTCCCTATACATGTCTGTTTGTCCACTATAGAGCGATGGTGGGAATCTAAAGTCCCGTGACTTTGATGGTCTGCCTTAAATCAGTCACTCAGTCAATCCGACGGCGCAGTGGGGCCCCTGGGAGAAGACCACAGGGAAAGGTCACAAAGTGCAGGAATGCTTCTCGAACTCCTTGGCACTTTCGTATGTGTACATTTAATCCTTGTAAAATGTTTCTTGTGCAACAGTCAACACCATAAATGATTGAAGTGTTCTGATCCTTCAATAAAAAAGACTAATAGGAATGCTTTATATCTATGTAAGGTGCAGTGTGGAAGATTACGTTTAAATTATTTTGCCTGGGAATCATACAATAACTTTAATATTATTAAGTTAACTAGATGATGTTCTTAAGGTGGAAGAAAAGGGTAACTTGATAAGTAAGTACACTTCATAGATAGAAGCTATATTCAGTTTTGTTTTGTTTTATAACTTTCTATTTCTTTTCAAAATCAAACAAATTATAAAATACCCTGAATTATAAAATAAGAAGAACAAATGAACTGTGGCGGCTAGATAATTCATAATTACAGTACATGCATGCTCCCTAGGGGAAGGATTCTACATTAGAAATGAGAATATTTTCAGTTGAAGCGCTCTTGTGCAAACAGTATGGTTTGGCACAAAGCATGCTGGAATTATGTGCAGGTATAGGCTGCTTATACAAAGTCACTGATGCACAAAAGTCATCTCAGCTCTCTAGTACTTGGATGTTTAAAACAATCAATGTAGCTTATTGTTATTATTATTATTGCATTAATAGTAACTATTATCTTTTTATACCAGTGTTTTGTATGTATTTTGTACGTTGGTTTAAAACACTTTTAACATTTTCATATTTTTTGCAATACAATTAACACAATGAAATCACACTGGCATAAGCGTCACCTAATGAAGGTAGATTTTAAAGGTTGAACTTCACAGGACAGGAGCATTTTTTATGAATATCAGGACAGGACAAGTTATCACATTTGCTTTATCGTATAAATGTATTATTTGCTTTGCCTGAATTGTTTTGTTACTTTATTTATTTAAGACAATAACAGTGGAAATATTCACTTTTTTTTTTTACCAACACTTGAAGATATATGTGCCTATATTTTAATCAACTTTCAAAAATAAATACTGAAAAATATTCACTTGTAAAACAAATCTAACAAAAGTAAAACAAATAAAAATTTATTTAATAGACTAATTTGAAAGTCATAACATAGTAGTGACCTAGAGTGACGTTCGGCAAACTGACTTGATGATAATAAATTTGATTTTGTAAGCATATTGCATAGTTGTGCTTAGAGTCAGTTGTTTTATTTGTAACACAATGAAATATGCCAAATTGTACTGATATAATTTTTGGGCTGACATTTTAAAAAATGATAAACACTTGCAAAAACAAGAGAAAACCAATAAAATATTAATAACTAATCATGTTGTAGTTAATGCATGCTTTTTCCTGTGAGCTTTTTTTTCTATTATTTTTTTGCATAGTAAAATAAAACTTGTAGCTGTAGTTAAGTTTACCCCCTTTTAAAATAATTAAAAAATAATCTTTCAACAATAATTGTGTGTGTGTGTATATATATATATATATATATATATATATATATATATATATATATATATATATATATATATGTGTGTGTGTGTGTGTGTGTGTGTGTATATATATATATGTATGTATATGTGTATATATATATATATATGTATGTATGTATATATATGTATATATATATATATATATATAAGTGAAAACACAATAACAGCATGGCACAAAATTATGTTGCCTACCGCATTTCAAACCGCATGTCAGTTTCATTCTGTATGTATTATATATAAAAGTCTCTCAAGACGTGGGTCCCAGTCCTCGTCTGGGATCAGCCTGCACTCGTGAAATTGGCGTCGGACACATCGCTTTTCCCCGCTACTCTAATTCGCGAACCGCGGCAGCGCACATATTTGGAGTAAAGTGCCTTGCCACTGGAGGCAGCAACGCAATGCGCAGCGCAGCGCTGTTGTGAATGAGGGCTGCGATGACGTCAGTGCGCGAATGTCAACAATGTAGCGATTGAGAGTAGGCGTTTCATTCGAGTGTAACAAACAGAGGAGACGGAGCCGCACGCTGCAGAGATCATCACACACACACACATTTACACACGCGCGTTTTTATAAACACTTTTACAACCATAAACGTCATTTTTTCCCCTTAAAGAAAAATAATTATTGTAAGAGTGCACTGCAAAAACGTGATCTCCCTGCAGCCCGGGGACTTTAGGAGTCTGCAAGGAAGTCATCATGTGAGAGGGAAAAAAATTGCTAAACGGACAAAAGGGCTGCATCACAAGGAAAAAAAAAACTAGGCTGAAGGTGAGTTGCATGATTATTATTATGTATCCATGCCTCCTGTGCGTTACATGTGCTTCATCTGTCGTAAATGGAAACGGAGAGACAAACTTGTGTTTTTGAGTGGGCTGTTTGTCACAGTACTTGGAGGCTTTGTTTCACGCTATACAGGCAAATATCACAGAAAGGGAAAAAGCTAGACCGCATGCCTGCCAGGGTTTACTTCAGCTGAAAACACACTCCCGTTTTAACGTAGTTACCACATCCTGTTGTGCAGCAGTGACAATAGTTTGAGTGTGTTTGCTAGTAGTGGGATGCACTGCGATCCCGGGGGGAGGAGGAGGGGTCAGGCATTGCTTGTTTTCGCTTAAAGAAAAGAAGTTGTCACTCGGCCTTGACCGATCATAACAACGACGGAGACCCCCGGTGTAGATTCCCGCCTCCTTTCCTTCCCATGAATGGAGGAGTTGAGAATTAAAGTGTTGTTGTTTTTTTTTTTTTTTACGCAGTAGTTTAATAAATGTCGCAACGTTTAATATTCTTAACATGATTTGATTTTAAAATCCATTATTATTAGAATTAAACACGCGGGTTTAATCTAGAGAGCAGGCGCTGCATATATCAGCTCATCTCTGTTTCAAAGAGCAATCGGCTAAAAAAACACGGCTGGTTGGGAAATGTGCTTACTGCAGTGGGTTGTAAAAATGGGAAGCAAGCTGTCTTTGTTCTGCACATCTCTGATGTAAACCACAGCCATTGCCTTACACACTCTGATTAATCCCCATAAAACCAGCAGCATATTTGCTGTGTAAGGGACGGCGAGCCTTATTTGGTTCAGCAACCAATGCAAACGTCTCGACTACCATTTAAAGGAACGAGGGAGCGTTATGAGCGCGCGCACGCTGGAATGCTGGATCTCCGGTCTTCCCTCAATGATGATGAACAAACTCAACGAACTGCACTCTATGATGCAGGTGTTTCGCATTATCACGTTAAGTTCCGCAATGAATAATATGACTAATTTAACGGACACCGGCAGAGGTGGATGTAATAAGCGCGAGCGCGCATTCGGGAATGCGATGTGATAATTACTCTTCTCTGCTATTGTAGAAAAATATCTGTAAAATAGATTTTTTTTTTTTTTTATGTGAATTGGTTGTTAAGTTGTTATGAATTAATTTAAATCACTAATTCCCACACATGGACACAAAAAGCCACTCAATAATAATAATAATAGGCATGAACCGGAAGGATGATTTTGTGGTGGGACTCCTGGACAATAATAATGTAGGCTATATGTGAATATAAATTTATAGACCTATATATTTTTCTTTTGGACATGATTCAGTTCATTTAATTAATTAATTCCCGGTTATTCAGTAAGTGAGTTGACAAGCGTCTGAATGAGTCAATGTAATGAAGGCATTTGAAATGAGGTGATGCAGCAGTTTGAGCTGCGCGTGCATTCCTTTGTCTGCGGCGCTATTGAATCGTCCAGGATATTTTTCATTTGCCCACAGACTGAATTGGTCAACCGCCAACGTGTCGTTAAGTAATTTTACATAGTTTTGAATTTTAAATTAATTTCACATTGTCTTAATAGCCTATTCATGGCATTGCTTCTTTTTACACTTGTCCCTTTTATAAAACTGTTTACACTTGCGCCCTCCCCCTTCTGATGTAAGCCTTTAAGACAGACTGTAGCAAACCAACAAAACCCACCGTATTGTCTTATTTAAAATAAATAAATCAACATGATTTTAGGTTTGTAAAACGATTTGAATGTATAGAAACACGTGCATAATCTCGTGTTGTAGATATGACGCCATTGTCTCCCTGAAGGAGATCACACAGATAGGTTATATACATTTGCCATCAGCAGATGCCTTAAAGAGATAGGCTAGTTTTATTTTTATTTTTTAATTTTTTTTCAAATAATGAGCATTCTGTCATCATTTCCTCATATTAATCCAACCCTGTCCAACTTTCTTCCTTCCTTGGAACACAAAAGGAGATGTTGGGCAATGACAGCCTCAGTCACTGTTCACTAACATTGCATCTTTTTGCATCATACACTGAAACTGAATGGTGACTAAAGCTGTCATTCTGCCTAACTCCTTTTGTGTTCCACGGAAAGTAGTCATATGGGTTTTGAGTACTAGTAAATGATGCAAACTGAATATAATCTTAATAATTGTTACACATTTTTGTGTTGTGCTATAGGTCTGGTTTAAGGTAATTGACCTGAACTGTATAATAATGATAATCAGTTTATTAGATTTTTCCCCTAAACAAAAGTAATTGTGCTCTCTTTTAAAGTAGGGGTTTTCAATTTTTTAGATTCCATAGACCCTCTAAATATGATCATCCTTGTGTCATTTTAAAAGGCAGCTATTGTATATATTTTCATACATAAAGACCCCATTTATACTGTGTATAAATAAGTGGAAAATAATATGTGGGAAATATTTAGGTTCTTTTACACAGTTTTTTTTGTCTACTAAAAAACTTTTATTTATTTATTTATTAAATCAATTTATTATTATTTTAATATCTTTTTATTTTGATGTATTTTAATGCATTTTAATTTGTTTATTTTCTCTCTCTTATTATTTTTGCATTTTTTACACAGATTTTTCTCCCCTAAACTTTTCCATGAACCCCAAGTACTCCCTTTCAGCCCCCTCGGAGTCTCCGAAAGTTTGAAAACCCCTGTTTTAAAGTACTATACATAAAACTCTTCCTATGCCAAGCTATCTTGTTCAATTTGATCAGATATACATTTTCTTATAGGGAAAGAAAGGCCACTGTCAGCACTCATAATAAACTCATATTCTCAGGGAGGATGAGTCTGATGAGCGCAGTTAATAGCTTTATGAAGATCCCCCTCCATTTCTGATATAAATCCACCCTCAGTTTTTTTTTCTCTGCAAGTCATTCTCTCATGATTTGCTAATTTTGCTTTGCTCACAACTCATTAGATATTTAGAATTAGAATGAATTATTCATCAAATGCAAATTCCCTAAATTAATGAATTGTATTTTTTGTAATGTATTCTTTCTTTAAAGAACATGACTGGAGTCCATTCAGTTTAACAGCAATGTTGTTGTTTTTTGTTTTTTTTCTCAGGCGTTCTCATGCTGATGATTCATAAACTGACAGGTTTTAACAATAATTCTTCTAAAGAGCCTATCCCATTTTGGTTGAGTTTACAGATGGCATTGAATAACTGGAAACGGATATTTTACGTCGACCTCATTAATGCCTAGTGATTGTTATTGGATTAAGTGTATTTTAAACACTCATGCATCATAGTACTAGAACTGCAGTGTTCTGGTACATTTGAGTTTTTACAAGTTTTAGCATTTCTTCTCTCCCGCCTGTTTGAATAAGCCCACCAGTAAAGCTCTTCGCAAAGAATAAGAGCCTTGGGTATGAAAACATGTTCCCATAGCCGTCCCACGTCAGCACTAAGGCATGTTTGACCGAGTTCCAGCCTTTGAGAAGGAGAAAAAGAAAAAAAAGAGAGCGAGAGAGCAAGCTGAGCCATTTAAGTTCAGACAAGACTTTTTTTTCTGTTCTCACATGGCATTTTGGGTGGCAGTGAGTGATTGGCATCATCAGTCACTGTGCAGTGAGCGTGTCTATAATGGCACACAATCCCACAGACAGTAGAAGGAATCTCTCTGTGTTCGCCCTCATCAGTGTTTGTGCCAAGGCAAATCTCACTGGCTGTTACCACAGGCCAAATCCTGACTGGACCATTTTGCTCTAGGATTTTTGGGATTGCCGTGCCTGTGTGCCGTTACCTCATTCAGATTGTAAATCATTTTGTCTGTGCACTTTGGCATCCACTTGCCCATCTTGTCATCCAATGCTCTTACATGCAAATAAACTTGAAAAGATTGACAGTTTGCTCCACATCTGGCCTGAATTGAGCTCCAGTTAAAAACAACAAGCGCGAACGAGCAGGAAGTTTATGGGTGGAATAGTGGAAGCGTTCGACTCAATGGAAGCCCATAAAATCCACACCAGGAATTCCGTAACAGTCAACAGTCTCTCCGGCCCACAGCAGCGGGCAGAAAGAGAATTCCACTCGGAGCGCTGAATTAACACAATTACCGCCACGTTTGGATTATTGCTTTTTAAACTCCTTCTTTGCAGGAGTTCTGTTTTTATGCTGAATCGAGGGATTTATGTGTGTAGTTATTAATGGATGACGTGTGTCTGTAGGATTTTCTGTAGCACAGCTGCTGTTTTACATAGTAAACCTCTCCCATTCTGCTCTCTATCTCATTGATTATCAGTTAGAAGGAGATTGTCAAAGTACCTTTTACAACTTTAGGGTTTTAGTTGGATTTTTTGGTCACACTTCAGTTTAGGGGCCATTTCTCACTATTAACTAATTATCAACTACGACTTTTGCCTCAATAAACTCCTAATTACTGCTTATTAATAGTTAGTAGGTAGTTGTTTAGTTTAGGTATTGCATAGGATTAAGGGATGTAGAATATGGCATTTATATGTGATTTATAAGTACTAATAAACATGCTGCAATGTACATGCTAATAAGCAACTATAGTTCATATAAACTAAAGTGTTACTGTTTTTTTCTTTTTATCATTCAAAATAACAAATTCATACTTTACCTTAGCAAGTATTAAAACGATCAAAAGTGAAAGTAAAGATATTTACAAAAGATTTACGTTTCAAATAAATGCTGTTCTTTCTAATCATCAAAAAATCCTGAAATAAATGTATCACAAGCAGCCCAACTGTTTTTAACATTGCTGATAATAAGAAATGTGTCTTGAGCAGCAAATCATCATATTAGAATGATTTCTGAAGGATCATGTGGCACTGAAGACTGGAGTAGTGATGCTGAAAATTCAGCCTGTCTTCACAGGAATAAATTACAAAATATTTAAAAATAAAAAAAAATTTAAATTGTAATATTTCACAATATTATTGTATTTTTCTGTATTTTTGATTAAATAAATGCAGCCCCGGTGAGCATAAGTAGCAAAGTTTTAAAAAATCTTACTGATCCCAAACTTAGAACAACTTGCACTACCATTTATATAAGACTTAATAACATTTGTCATAATTTGTCAGTTTATCTTAAATTTAGATCCAAGTCATTATGAACTCTGTGTAGGAGTGTAGAAGCGGTTTACTGCCATCCTAATTTTGTCTAAGAAAAATTAAAACTAGCCGTACCTGTCTGAGTAACAGCGAGGGGCGGTTTCATGTGTTTTTTTTTTTTGTGTTTTTTTAGATCAAGCTGATAAGTGTCATAGTTTACTCATCTGTCACTCTTATTTAGGAGAACATCATCTGCAGTCATTTGTTGGTTTTGCTGTTTCTTTGGCAGGTATTGAAACCGCAAAGTTCTTCAGCATTGTGAAACTATTCAGTTTCAATTTACGACAAGTTTGGTTTCACCATTTGAGCACGTTGCCCTGCAAGTTTTAGATTCTTTATGTAAAGTACATGTTTAATAATATTTCTAATCAAAATTTGTACTCCATCCTGACCAGAATTTTTGAGCCAAGAAGGTTTAAATGAATCTTCCATATAATTTTCATCTATAAAAATGAATTGGCACAATTATTCTAGGTAAAGAAAAGTCTAAAACGCTGTGGCAGTTATCATGAGTCACACCTTCCTTCAGCAATTTATTTGCTTTAAACTGAATGTCTGAATGTGTTCATCTACCCATCCTTATGTCTCTTCAAACCGGTTTAATTTTTTTCCCCATGGACATGGTGATCACTTACTTGGTTTAAAAAAAAAAAGATTTGTTTATCAAAAAATCCTGAATATCAATAAAATACACGTTTCCTTAAAAATATTAAGTATCAAACAAGCATATTATAGTGATTTCTGAAGGATCATGTGATATATGAAGGATCAAAATATAGTTATATCAGGTTGTGATTATATTTCACAATGTGTTTTCGGTGAGCATAAGATACTTAGTTCCATATAAATATGTATTTTAGGTTGTGATTTGAACCCGTTTTGTACTTAAACTTGCACCCTATCTCGCATTTATTTAAAGAAGTACTGATTTTGTATTGCACAAAACAACCTATATAAGTATAAAGCTAAGTGCATCTCTTGTAGATTTCTGTGGATGATTTGTCCTGTGTGTTCTGTGGTTAAATTTAGATCTGTCATTCCTGTCAGAATATCCATGCCTGCAGCTGCTGTGTCACATGTGCACTGCAATTGGAGAACTACAGACCACTATATCACACTGTTTTCCATCTTTCAGACTTTCACTGCACTTTGCAGACTCATTCATGTAGCTGTTCTTTACTCTGCAGTCTGCAACTCATTCATTCTCACATTTCCCATGTGCCAGACATCTCTCTCCTCTCCTTATCTCCTCTGCATTCCTCTTAGAGTGGGAGTTTAACCAATAGAAACTATAGATCCAAGTAAGGCTGACTCAGTTTTTTCTGTCTTATCTCAATGTACAGTACAGCTTACTCTGTGCTGACTTACTAACAATAGATAGAGCGGTCCAACAGGTGGTTCACTATCATTAGAGCAGTTAGGTCCAACTGGTAGCCTTCAAAGATTCCAGATCAATGGAAGCATGTATGATCAGTAATAAAGACAGCAACCAGTCGACATCATGACTTAACAGGAGGTGAAGAGGGAACATTACCCGCCAGTTTTTGCACACCACCCGAGTACTAAAATAAATGTGGTGAAAAGGAGTTGAGGGTGTTTTTTTTAAGCTTGATGTATCTCAGATACGCTTTTTACACAACTGTTTGTGGAAACAAGCGGCGCGACTGTTACAATGACACATACGTATTAATTATTAAACAAATCTATTCACACAATCATTTGTAATGACTGACAAATTATGTTAATTTAAATATTATATATTATTTTAGAACAGATATGTATAATATTAAGAGTTTATATTTACATTTAATTGTAAATATTAAATGTATGTTTACATTTATATTTAAACGCAGATTTTATATTTATATATGAATGTACACCAAGGCTGCGTTTATATTATTATTATTATTATTATTATTCTTATTATTATATAAAAAAAAACGGTCCCACTTTATATTAAGTGGCTTTAAGTACTATGTACTTACATTGAAATTAATAATTTGATACAATGTACTTATTGTGTAACTACATGTTTTTACATTGTACTTATATTTTAAAAATTCCTGCATGTAATTACAGCTGTAATTAATTTATGTAATTACATTTGTAATTACACAGTTGACCCTTCCCTTACACCTTAAACCTACCCAATCCACCACACCTGTCCCTAACCTTACCCTTATCACACCTCAATAGCAGCAAAAGTGTTTTACAATACAGCATGAACACAATAAGTACATTGTACTTATTTTTTGATGTAAGTGCATAGTACTTAACGCCACTTAATATAAAGTGGGACCAAAAAAACAGTAATATTGGGAAATATTATTACAATTGAACACAACTGTTTTCCATTTGAATATATTTTAATTTGCTCAAGAAACATTTCTTATTATCAATGTAAAAAACAGTTGTGTAACCATGATATTGTTTTTGATAAATAAATAGAAAGTTCAAAAGAACCGCATTTTTACTATATATACACACACACACACACACACACACACACACACACACACACACACACATACATATATATATATATATATATATATATATATATATATATATATAGTAATGCAAGTTTTTAATCTCTCTTTTGATCAATTTAATACATCCTTGTGGAATAATTGTATTATTTAGTTTAATTGAATTAATAATAAATAGCATTCATTTTACTTTTTAAATCTTACTGAATCCAATTTTTTTAACGATAGTGTACTTGTATTATGTATTTAAAAGTATGTTTTTTGCATAATATTTAACATTGCAGAGTATTCCAAATGAACGCCAAGTTAAATTCTCCAGATATCCTCTGTCCAGTATATGGAGGGATGAGTGTAGTAGGTAGTAGGCACCATGGGAATTGGAAAGCAGCATATATGTAGTGTCACTGGATCTCTGTCTGCAACTCTCCCTCTCTTTCTCACTCTCTTAACTGTCCCAGCATTATTTATGCACTGATGTGCTGCTGTCTGCAGAATTCTCCAGGACACCTTATCAATGCTTGGCTGCTCTGAAGCCTTAAGCGCTACCACTTCAGCCTACTCTCTCCAGAAATGACAAACCGGCAATCAGTGACCCGAGTGAAGCAGACAGGAGTGTCTTTACCGCCATGCAAACAGCCGGTCCAAGTGCTGCAGTGAATGTGGGCCAGGCATAGCCTCAGGCAATTACATACACGCACAGTATATATCCATACATACATGACACGCTGTCACTAACACACCCACACAAATTAAAATGGTTTCACCCCACAATGGGACTAAGGAAACCTGTGAGGGAGGGCAAGGGTGTCACTGGCCTTTGTCGGGACGGATGAGTCATATGCATTGTGCTGTGTCAATATTGATGCTCAGTCTAAATATAACCTAAACCTACACACTATACCACAAAACTTCCTAAAGCACATGCATACACACACACACTAGTGCCGCCCAGCCTGGAAAATGGGTTTTGTTGTTACTTTTTTTTTTTCTCTCTCTCTCTTTCCCCCATCTGTCAGGATGACGGTATCGAATGCTTTCCTGCGTATTTTAGCATATATGAAAAATAGAGCATTCCAGGGGTAATGTGAAATGCTGCTATAAATGTTTCATACCAGATTTACACACCCGAACCGTGTACGTTTATGTGAATGATTAAAAGTTTAAGAGAAATGTCCGTCTGGGTACCTGTGCCAGCAGAAGTCAGATTTACAGAAGTGTAGATGTTTTTTCTCCGCTTCCCTGCGTCATTGGATGCTCTGTCGAGGCTTATCCCAGGTGAACATACCACAGCTATGCTGTCAAAACCTCGTCAGAGAAATGCTTTTGTTAGATTGAAAAAACAAAAGAGACGGCTCCTTCACCTTGGCAACTTAATTTTCGAATTCCTTAGATTTTCAGCCAACCCTAACTTGCAGAAAAATGTTTTTTGACCTCTTTCTCCCCCTCGTTCCCTCTTACTTTTTCTCCATTACTTCGTATTGGATTGCTGTATGGGACAGCAGTCATTTCAAACAATGTCGGCTAAGAGCCTGAATGAACTGTGTCTCAGGCATGCTAGATACTGAACTTCCTGCCAAGGTCATTTTCTTTCCCCCTCTGCCATTTTTTTTTTCTTTTTTTTCTGGATGGGAAAAAGTGACTTGAGTCCACAAGAGTGGAAGGTATTTAAACAATCAGCGGATTCCTGGTAAGTGAGTGAGATCACTGTTTTAGAGAGAGACAGCAAGCAAAAGGAGAATCAGAGCTGGAGGGAGGGCAGTAGGGGTGACCCCTGTGTGGCGAGTTGTTTTCCGTTTGCCAGAGCGACTCAGCAGGCGGACTGCACTCAGAGGGAACGTCGGCTCTGGCAAAGGTCAGAATTCCTCCCAGACGGATTTATTTGTATTGCTTTGCACTTCAGAGCGAAGAACAAAACATTCCCATTGTGTGTGTGGAGGTTGTTTTACACAGCGGTCTATTGGAAACATCTGCAAATGATGAACGCTTGTTTTAATAATCATGAATAAATAATAATCTTTCAGCATGGTCAGCGCAAACAAGTCTGTGATGTTTAACACTCTAGAGGAGTGATGGATGTATTAACCTCAAGTTGTAAAGCTTTCCTCGCTGTGTTTGGTAACTTAGAGGTTTTAACACAATTTCTAATTTCATGTCTGTGTGTGTGTGTGTGTAGGTGCGTGGGTGTGGAAAAAAAAGAAAGAAAAATTTAAATATAAAAAATGTAAGTTTGTTGGATTTATTACTTTACACTAACTGCTTCGAAGGTTTAAAAAAGGGTGATCTGGGGGGTGACCAGTTTCACATAGTGTATATACATTTTTTTTTTTTTTTTTTTTCAGAGTGATACTTTTAGATAATGACCTAACTGAAGGGATGTTTACTAGGTGCAAAGTTCAAACAGTGACATATAACAGCCAGTTACTTTTTTAAACAAATATTTTATCATACATTTATGTTGACAATTAACTCAGCATCATTCATTGATTAATCTGATTAATGTTTTTTGCCAATTAAAATAATTGAAATAATAACTTGGTATAAATCTTTATTAGTAATATTTGTTTTGTATAATATAACTATTAACTGTATTTTTACAATCTTTATAATTATCATTTTTATAAATGAATAATAAAGTTGATTAAAAAATCATTAATATTAAAGGATTTAAACTTTAAAGTGTTTTAATATTTAATAATAATTAATCTATTTTTGTTAACACTTTACAATAAGGTCTTATTAACATTAGTTAATGCATTAACTAATATGAACTAACAATGAGCAATACATTTGTTACTGTATTTATTAATGTTTGTTAATAAAAAAATACAGTCGTTCATTGTTTGCTCATGTTAGTTCACAGTGCATTAACTAATGTTAACAAATACAACTTTTAATTTGAATAATGCATTAGTAACTGTTGAAATTAACTAAGATTAATAAGTGCTGTTGTTCATTCTTAGTTCATGTTAACTAAAGTTGTTAACTAATGAAACCTTATTGTAAAGTGTTACCATTTTATTTTTCTTTATTTTTTTCAGCTAGACAACTTGCGGACCACGCTTACTGTCCTCCGTTTTAGAATTTCATAATTTTTGTCACCATTATGATTTCAATCTGCATCGTTGACTGACCGTTAACTTAACCTTCAAAACAACAGTTTATTGTCTGAGAGGCGTTTTACGTTTTCTGTAGTAAATTGATGATTTGTGGGGCACTGAGGTGTGAATGAATAAAAACAAGCATGATATGTGGTTTTACTCTTTGTGCAGCTGGAGGTGTGTAAATGTGCGTGCATCCTGTGAGACTCGCACAGGTGGTGAGGGGGAGGGGTAAGAGGTGGGAGTGGAGCAGCAGGGGTGGCGTGACCACTTCCTGTCTCAAATGTACAGTAAATCGGTCGTGTTTTTACCAAATCAACACCGTGCACCGGTGGTGGCTTTACGCTGCCTGGCAGAATCCTCTCATTGGTTGAGCTCTTGCAGTGTGGCTTGCAGAACGAGACAGCTTTTCTTTGTTCTGTCTTTATTCGTGTAGAGATGTTTTCGCGGTGTCTTAAGGGAGAACGATAACAACAGTACATCATTTACGACAGAAAAAATACAGGAGCGCACATACCGTACACACAAAACACAACTTTTTGCCGAATGTTGCAGTGGTAAACAACAGCGTAAGGAAAAGCCTGAGGTGAAAGGAAATGATGTTTCACCCCGCTATGCAGAATGGAAAAGATTAGACGTGGTATTTGAGTTCGCCCCGTCATGTAGTTGAGTTTGATGTATAGAATGCTGCTTTGACTTGCCCGAGGTGGGAAGCTTGACGTGGGTTTGCGCAGGACAGATTTACAGGTTCTTAACCCGAGAATGCAATGGTCACGACCACAGACCTCAAAAGCTTTGAATGTTCTGTACATACACGCATGTAATACTGGAATGCATTGATCCATAAATGGATCTCTCTCTGCATGCACGCCGGTCAGAGTCGAGCTCTATTTATCAGGTAGCTTCAGGTACGGACAGATTTATGTGACTGCAGCTCTGTGCTGCAGTCAATAGTTGCGACTTTAACTTACAGTCAACAGGTTGAAGTGGCAGGGGTCAATGAGTCCGAGACCTGGCCATTCCAGTGATGAGTGTCTTGAAAGAAAACAAGCGGCAGCCTCTAATAGTCAAAGACTCACTGGTTAATAGTGTTTTAGATTGCTTTGAGTGTTATTATGTGCTATATTTTACTTTGTGGACATTATTTATACATAGCCATATGCTTAGAAAAGTTTTTAATATGGAATAAAAAAAAAAAAAATCTGTGAATCTATATATATATATATATATATATATATATATATATATATATATATATATATATATATATATATATATATATATATATATATATATATATATATACTTTTTTAACAGCCATTTGGGAAAAAAATCCAACCAATTAACATATATATATATATATAAGTATAAAATATTATTGTATATAATGTTATTAAATAATAATAAGTATTAAATAACATTTAATAAAATATACATATAATATAATTATTTTATATATATGTATATATCTATATGTATGTATGTGTGTGTTAATTGGTTGGATTTTTTTCAAATGGCTGTTTTTTGTTATTTTGATCATTTTAAAGAACAAACAAAAAAGCAACATTAATAACTGTAAAAAAGCTTAATTCTGAGAAACATTCTGAAAGTAACTCATTTTTATGGCATATCTTAAATTAAGTTAGTTTTAATCTTCCTCTATTTGTTTGTTATTAAGCCATTTATTTTTAATCTTCCTATATTTGTTCTAGACTTTTTAATAACAAAACATTTTTCTCAATAATTTCTGTATTTCGTTCTGTTTTGGTATGCAGGTGTGTTAGTTGCCATGGTGTTCTAATTCAGAAATATTTGTGCAGTTCGATGCCATGTAGTGGAACGTTTATATGCAGATGTACGGAAGCCGAAGATAACTAGTCCGGTTTGTTTGTCTTCTCATATAGACATAGACAGGGAATATCTTGCAGAACAGGACTCCACCTTTGCCAAAATGAAAATGCTTACAGCAATTACTAAGTAAACAAAAAAAAAAAGAAGTGGAAAACGAGAAAGCCAAAAATGTGGGGTGATGTAACATTTCAGCCTGTCTGACACATGGTTTTCAACATTTAAAAATGTTTCCATGAAGCTTGTTCCAAAAGAAAAAAAAGTGTTATGACATGTATTTCTTTCTTTGTATGTTTTCAATGATTTTCTATTCAATAAATACATTTTATATAATTTTTTCTAAATCATATTATGTAGTTGTTGTTTTTTTACATTAGAACATTATCTTTAGATCATTTTCTTATCTTTAACCATTACATTGTTTATTTTACCATTGAATATATTTTTCACCAACTGTGAAAGCTGAAACTTTTTACAGAAAATCGTATTCATTTTGCTTTTCAATTTTACAGTTAGAAGTTTTAAACTTCAGTAGAACCTTTAGTAATACCTAAAGAAAGACAGAAAAGAAAAAGTCAAATGCAAATCTAATATAATTAATGGTCAAATGAATTCTAATAGAATTATGCATTTTTCACAATTTAATGTCATAGATGGTGATGTGCAGGTAAAATAAACCACTTTAATATTTATATTTAGTCTTTAAAAAATGTCAGCTGTACCAAAAGTAGTTTGGCATACATTAGCAGGTTTCCAACACAGAATCAAATGACTGCCAAATTAAGTTTCAAATGTTTCTGAGACTACAAATGATGTAGATCACTTTTCAAACATGACACGATCACTTTGTAAACTATATTTCACAGCCGATTCTGCCAGAAGTTCATGACATCATTCTTTTAGAACAAGCGTGATCTAGAGCAAGCACCTAAACATGTCTGTTTTGCCTGATAAGACGTAAAGCCTCATTCGTTGTTGTGTTTATCTGAGAAAGATATCATGTATGATAATAAGAAATGCACTGTTCATTACAGGAAAGGAAGTATGGCTGGGGTTTACAGTTGATGAAGTCCGAGGGGCGTGTGTTTGCGTGACAGAGGTGGAGCTTACTCCACACACAGAGAGACGTTCCTCTCATAGGAGGCCTGTGCTGTCGAACCCGAAAAACCCAGCCGAGAACTGTTGCTGGCGCTGCACCACAACATGCGTCTCAATCCCACAGTCACACAGGAGCATCTCAGCGCATGCTAACACTCGGAGCTGTCACTGTCACCTCCTGTCAGAGCAGTCAAACAATGGAACAGACCACTGTGAGTGATCAAATTTGAGTTTTTGCTTTTACACCTCATGCATATGCATAAAAAATGGGCGGCTTGTTCTGTCCGGCTGTGTCACCAGGTTTGGGATTGCTATTGCTATGTTTTGCTGGACGTGATTTGAAAGTCAGAAAGACTTAAGACATTATCAGATTTTGTATAGACCCAACAGCCTCAAAAGATCAATGAGGTGGATCACGTTCACAGTAGAGTATCAGGTCAGTTGCGAGGCGGGTAAATGTTTGACGTGTCCACAAACGTCCCTACAGATATCCAATGGTCCCCTTGTAGAGCTGAATGAAACAACCTACCATCTTGCAAAATATCTCTATTAAAAATTGCATATCAAGCGTTTAGTTTCAGTTAGGAAGTCTGCCATTTTGAGGAGAAGGCACTTTGAGGGCGAAACTGCACCAATAAACAAAAGATTTTTTCAAAGTTTTGCTTTTCTACACTAGTTTGCGTACGTCAATTTCTAAAAGTGCCTTACAAAGGAAATAAAGCTTCCTTTTCAGTTTCCTCTCCAGGTGCTGCAAATATCAACCGTATAAATAAATATCGAGCCACAAAGTGACTGTAGTATTAACTCGATGTAGTAAAACAACTTTCGTTGTTGGTGAATTTCTGCAAAAAAGGTTCAGTCTAATTATGAATGCATTGTAGTACCTTGTTGGATCCATTTTTTTCTTTCTTTCTTTCTTTCTTTCTTTCCCTGAAAGTTCAGTCATACATTCCAGTCGAACTATTAATACGGTGGAGCGGCTTGTCATGCTGTGAGAGGGAAAAATTTGATCATTTTGAAACGTGACCTTAAAATCCTAGAGTTAACGGTCTCACATACACCTAATGTGTGTGTAAAGTCAAGCTTCATGTCCCATCTTCATTAGTGAACTATTAAAAAGGAAATGTTTCTGTTGTTGTGTAGAAGAAAGTTCTTAAGAGTGAGATCAGATTTCTGGGTGCAATGCAGGTCTGAAGAGCACAAAACAATGATTTTTGTTTTACGAGCAGAACGTACGCAGATCTCTAAAGGCTTTTAATGTTAGCCATGCCACACCTGACTATTGTAATGACAGGGAAATTCAAATGTCTGAGACCAGCATAGTGAAAATGCTTCTGCATTTTTCTAATTTAATACAAAATTCGGCATAACGATTTGATTCCAAAGTTTCAGAGTTTCTTTGCATTTGCTTTGTCCCTCTTTTGCTTTAATGACAGGCGCTACAGGAGCTGCATGAACTTTACAAGTTTGTGTCAAACCTGATGATTATCATGTTCTCCAGCATGATTTGAGATTACCCAAAGAGCATCTTGAGCGTCAGTGGAAGCAAGAACATCCGATTGTCTGTGCAAAAAATCACATAATCAGTCACAAAGTTACTTCTTATAGTGTACTAGAGAAATAGTCCACAATTCAAAATTTTTCCTATTCATTTTATGACATAGCATTTCTTGGTCACGTTGAAACAGAGTTAACAACATATTGTTTCTTCTGTATTGCGACATACTGTATATCTGAGTGTAATGGATTTTTGAAAAAGAAAAAATTTAGGGTGGGGACTTGGTTCTTCCCATCGGTTCTTGTTGGATTTTGATATGTGGCCATTGCTTGCAAGCCTGCAGGAACAAATTCTGGCATTTGTCACCAGAGAGAAGTCCAGTTATCACATTTTGATTACAAATTACAACAAGGTAAAAAGGAAAAAAACATGTGCGTTAGGGCTGGGCGATTTGGCAAAAAATTTACATCTCTTTTTTTTTTAGATTTAGATTTAAATGTAACTACAATATGATTCAAGTACCATCCTCTTTATTAACCATCTGGTTAAAAAAGTTATATTCCAAGTGCACTACACCTGAAGTTACCAGTATGGTGTAAATTTATATTTATTTTTATTTAAAATAATAACAGTAAATATGTTTTAAATAAATATTGAAATAGTTGGGTATTTCAAACAGCCTATAACAAAAAACAAAAACAAAGTTGGCTTTAAAGCATATTCATTGATTTTGTACATCTGAAGTTATCTCATGTGATCTACTGTTTTGGCATATTCATAAATTGGTAATTTGCAAATAACCGACACAGCAAGTTTACTGTATATCCTATATACAGTGCTATGCATAAGTTTAGACACCCATGCTAAAGTTGACTAAAAAGAGGAATAAAAAATCATCTTTTGGAAACTGGACTTAATGCCTTAATTTAAAAAATTAGGAAGAATCCAACCTTTAAGGACACCAATTTTCTTTGTGAATGAATAATGTATCGTAAATAAATAAATGTTCTTCCTTAAAATACAGGGTGCATAAGTTTGGACACCCCTATGTTAAATTACAATAGAGGCAGGCAGATTTTTATTTTTAAGTATTTTTTTTTTATTATTATTTTAGGATACTATGCATCCTGATAAAGTTCCCTTGGCCTTTGGAATTAAAATAGCCCCACATCATCACATAGCCTTCACCATACCTAGAGATTGGCATGGTTTTATTTCAGTTAGCCTAATAGCTAGTTTGATTTGCATTGAGAGATGATCTTATGGAAAGTACTCCATGCCAATCTCTAGGTATGGTGAAGGCTATGTGATGATGTGGGGCTATTTTAATTCCAAATGCCAAGGGAACTTTATCAGGATGCATAGTATCCTGGATCCATGAAGTAACTGGCCTTTAAAAATAAAAATCTGCCTGCCTCTATGGGAATTTAACATGGGGTGTCCAAACTTATGCACCCTGTATTTTAAGGAAGAACATTTATTTATTTACGATACATTATTCATTCACAAAGAAAATTGGTGTCCTTAAAGGTTGGATTTTTCCAAATTTTTTTCATTAAGCATTAAGCATTAAGTTCAATTTCCAAAAGATGATTTTTTTATTCCTCTTTTTAGTCAACTTTAGCATGGGTGTCTAAGCTTATGCATAGCACTGTATACGTCAATCTTCTGTATCTATCCTCAGTTCTTTCCTCAGAGTGTGTGCAAACTGTGAGGCAGCGATCTGTCCCGTTCCCAGTGTGCTTTTCTGCGTGTGCAGCATGGGGTGAAGCCAGTGAAAGAGGACATTGTTCGTGTCGTAGTGAGGCATGTTGCATGCACTTATAACTCTAACTGAGTGGGTGAAGTTTCCCCCATCATGCACCAGAAATGCCTTTGAATGACTGGATTGTGTGGAAGGGAAAAGCAGCAGGCGTTTAACGCTTTTGTTTTTATTTTTCGCTCTCTTATCTCTGTCGTAAAATCAGTGACATTGTCACTCAGCTTTCTTAAAAGGATAATTCAACTGAAAAAACAAAGTTGTTATCGTTTACGTCATTCCAAACTTCTAGACAATCTTTCTTCTGTGGAACACAACATTCTAAAGACTATTTATAATGTCCTTCCATGTAATAGAAGTCAATGGGGTCCAAAACAACATGAACCCCATTGATGGTCAAAACATTTGTATTGACATGAGCGCAAGTAAATGACTGAATTTTCAATTTTGGGTGAACTATCTCTTTAAGTGATGTAACTGGGGAACATAACTTATGTTACGACTTTATGTGTTTCACATTAAACCAGCCAACGAAGTGGATGGAAGAAAAAGAACATAAAGGAAAGAGTTATTTAAGTATGTTGTAATGTCATGGATTAAGATGCCCAGCACAGCTGCATCAGGGCCGAACCGTACAGTGGTGTGTTTCTCATTCTCTCCCATGTCCTAGAGCAATGACTTGTTAAAACGTGTGACTCAGAAGGGCTTGTTTGTGAGCAGACCACCTCCAGAGTTTGATTCACAGGCCTCGGCTATTGATTCAAGTCTTCCGCTTGTGCCTAACAAAGAAAACAAATGGCTTTCACGTCTCTCCCTCTTTCTCATGCATTCGTTTCTCTCAAAGAGCATTGATTGATGAAACCACACAAGTGAAGTGTCCTGATGCCACGGGGGGCTCCCGGCTCGCAGTGATGTAATGTTTTTGAGGTCTGGTAAACGAGTGGATCAACGCAAATATAAAAACAAAGTTTTCAAGAGTTCCCTAAACACGTGCTCGTTTGTTTTCGGCGAGTCGCAGAGGAGCGTTTGCTCTCCGCGAGTTTTGGCACTTACGTCATGGAACTTGGCGACGTTTATGTCCATTCAGCGAGGGGAAACGTTATGTGGGAAATCAGTCGGTAAGGGTTTCCAAGGATTAAATGACAGAAAATTGCCTCTTGATTTCAAAAAAAGGAGTGCAAGTGAACATTTCGTCATATCCTAAAGAGTGAATCATTCAGCGGCACCCTTGGGGGGTTAGTTGATGTTTCGTGTGCTTTTTAATATGACAGATAGACCTTTGGAAATGACTGACGGCATTCAGTACGTAAATTACCATTTTGTGTTGGCTTGCATGGCTTCTTTTCAGCCATTTCCTTTGGTTCTTTTATCACAAATGTGACACCGGCCGCTGAGTTCATCTTAATGCCCCGTGAGAAACTACGGGCTATGACACCATCTCCTGTTCTGGGTGTGTGTTTGGTTTGAGGAGTCTCCTCTGTGTCAAAAAGCTGCATGTTGAGGCTTCCTCCGATGCTCCGGGCGGAAAGGAGAGCACGGAGCGAAAGGTCATAGAGAACGAAAGAGGTTATTTTTAACCCTGCTGTATCATGTATCACCTCCTACCATGAGATTGGGTGAGGGAAGATATTTTAGGATGCTCTTGGGTATTAGGCCAGGTGAAACCAGGTGCTGTTCTTTTCTCATGCTTTCATCCAATTATGCTTTCTGAAGAAGAAAAATCTATATCCATGGTCAGTAGTGGTTGACCAATATGGATTTTTTTTTTTATGGCCAATGGTGATCCTGATTTATTGGAGAGCAGAGTGGCTGTTGGCCGAGATAAGACAATAATATCACACTCTCAGTAAATAAATAGCCTATAACAGTTGCTGCAACATTTGTATTTGCTATATTAGATATAATTAATCAATATAACAATTTTTTATTAAATTTATTAAAAAAATTAAGCTTTAAAATAAACAGATTTATGCTTTAGCAACTTGATTCTGTAATCCTGTTATAGTACTACTTATTGCAAATAAAGAAATAGTTAAAAACATGAATAAACACTAATCAACTGTGCTTTTGGGACAGTTTGTGTGCATTGGGAGTCATATTTTGTCAAATAAAGACCAGTTTATTCTAAATATAAAAATAATAATATAGCGGTAAACTGGTAATATGGCAGCATAGTTTGAAATCAAAGATTTAAAGATGACACTTGCATCTGCACTCTGGTGCAATCGTTGTTAGCGCTGTCAAAGTAAAAGTCCTGTTGCTGTCCAAATAATCTGAAACGTATTGGCTGATAAACTTATCAGTCAATGCCAATCATTTAAAATACCAAATATAGGACAATATATCAGCCATGGCAATATACTGTGTATACACATTACACAGTGGTCAGTGGCACTTAACGGGTCTGTTGAATATATTCTAGAAATGTTTTGCAGCAGTGGATGTAGTGTTTACCACAGCTGCAGTCACAGATGGCACAGTACAGTACCTTTGCAGACGCTGTTCAAACATATGGTAAATAGCTGGGGAATGCTTTTCTCATGCCTGCAATGGTATGAGCTAATGCATTTTGGGATGACATTCATTAGATAAATAGATAAATTAGATATTAGGTAAATCTCTGACCTGACAAAGGTGACACTGAATCCTTCTCACTTCCTCTCTTTTATTTTATTTCCTTCACACGTGTCTCTTTTGTTCCAGTTGGTTTTATGGGAATGGCCTATTTTTTTTGTACCAAGTAATTTTTCCCATGATGCAGCCGCTGCCTTACCCCATTCATGTGGGGTGTCGGGATAGGGGCGGTTAGGGGGGTTAGTTTTTGAAAATTGATTTCTCTACAGAATGAATAAAAATCTTGACTTTATACTGCACTTGAAAAGGAATACAGTTCGTGTTTGGAGGCATTAAGATTTTTTACATAAATAAATTACGTGTGTGTGTGTTTATGAAGAGTTCAGATGCAAAAGCCTCTAAGTGCCATCTGAAATTTTCTTCTAGAATTATAATTTTTATCAAGCTCATATTTAAGTTCAATAATTTCACTTTAATGGCAATGCAAATTACCTATTAATTGTCATTTAAGTGAAATTACTTAACTTAAATATACAAGCTTTATAAAAATGATCAGTCTAATAGAAAATTTCAGATGGCACTTAGAGGCTTTTGCATCTGAACTCTTCATATATTGTTATTTTATTGTTAGTGAGTTGTAGCCCTTGTGACTACAACTAGCTCTTCCCTACTGTATAATATGCAGCAGTTTGTCCAGCATAAACCTTATGTTTGTACATGTAGCTCAAAGGGGGTGGCATTAATGAAAGCAGAGGAATCCCCAGTCTTCGTGCAGCTCCTGGATGTTTTGTGTCCCTTTTGTCTCTCTCTATCTCTCCCTGGTGATTTCTCACTGTCTGGACTTTGGGAAATAGGGGGACGTTTGTTTCTGGAATGCACTTCTCTTAGCCACGCTTGGCATCAGAACATCTTTGTTCGAAAGCGAGGGAGGAAGTTCTAGGAGTTGCCGCCGAGGGTTATTGGGGAGTGTTTTTTTTTTTTGGATGAGGTAGGGGGTAAAGCTGCAGCTAAGTTCGTTCATTCATTCATTCATTCATCCGCCCGCCCGACGTGGGCCTCTACCTTCTTTTATTTTTAGCCAAATCCATCAGGCTTGACAAGCGGGAAATTTGAGCCAGCGCGGGGCAATGCTCCAGAGCCCCCCACTCCACACCGTCATTCTTCTCTCGATCCCCACACTCTCTCTTCCTCTCCCCCCTGGGAAAAACAGAGCAGAGTTGAGGCTGGATTCAGACCGCCAGAGATGTTGAGTCATGTGAGTCTGTGTACACACTACACACAGACGCCACTGCTTTATGAGGGTGACACACTGCAAAATGTAGTTTTCTCAATCAGCATTTTTAATTATTTATTTTAAGTAAAAATCTAGTTTAAAAGTTTTAAATTATGCATTTATTTGAACATTTTTTTTTCCTTTTTTCGAGGAATATTTATTTTTACTTTATATTTTTTAATCCCTTTTTATTTATTTTATTTAGTAATATTTATATCTGTTTGTTTGTTATTATAAATCTAACAATTGTTCTTAAAAACAAACAGGGTAAAAAATAATAAAAGAAAATAATGATTTTAAGCGTAAATCTAACAATTGATCTTAAAATTAAATGCCAATTGGGGGAAAATAGAATAAAATAAAATAGTTTTAAGCATAAATCTAAGATGCGTTTTTAAATATGTTTGCTAAAAAAAAAAGGATTAAGAAAGTGATTCTTTTGCAGTCCAGATATAGTCAAGGATTGGGCTGTGATCAGGGTAGAGACAGAGAAAGAGCGACAGAGAGAGAGAGAGGTGGTACGTTCCCCTCTGGTTCTTTTATAAGGTAATGTCTAGTGACTCTGGAAGAGGAGACATGTGCACGGAGATATTTTAACACACAGCAGGCAGACGGAGAGCAGGGGAGGGAACCAAGGTGCCTGCCAGGTTCATCTCTTCCTATCTCCCTTTCTCTTGCCTTGCCCTGACTGCCTGCCCAGTCCAGCGTTCACAGCAGACTGGAACATAGCAGTAAAGTAAAGCCAGAACAAGCTGAAAAGCGCACACACACACTAAGAGGCAAGTGTCAGCCTTGAGTTTGACCTATTAACCTGCATGTTACTGTCTGACCGCTTCCCTTCAGGCTGTAATGTGTTTGTGTGCACTCCAGAGACTCCAGTCCCGCTCTAAAGCATGGTTTGAGTTCAGTGTCCACTACGCTTAGTTATGGTTTGTATTATGCAAGGGCCACACCGTATTATGTTTCTCTTTAGATATATGGTGGAAAGGAGGAGAGGGAGTGTGTGTTTGCACACGTGTCTGGGTGCGTGTGTTTTTTTATTTTTGTCATGTTTTGGTTATTTCTCTTTTTCTATTTTATATATTTATTTTTAATACAATTCTTTCTTATAAGTACATTTTACATGTATTCATTTAGTAGGTGATTTTCATCTAAACCAAGTTACAAATTAAGAATGCAGCGTCAGGCTAATTAACTATTGATGAGTCAGTCAACAATTGGCTACTGGTGAGCTGGCATGATTCAGCAAAACTATGTAATGACTGAAATGCATTTGAAAAGCTTGTGGGAGATTTTATAATGTTTTTTTATTCTTCCCCAAAAAGCAAATTTTGGTTTTCTGAGTTATGCATTTCTCAGAACAGTATAAATTTAGTATGTTGGACATGGACATGTAACATCTGTGGCCCCACTCCATCCCTCCAGTGTTGTCAGTGTTATTTTCATTCAGCACCTCTCAAATCTAATTTGAGTATTATGGTGTCAGGATCTGTCCTGCCTGTCAGCCTGAGGTAGGGTTCAGACCATGGTTAAGTACAAGCTTCAGCAGGCGCTGACACAGCCATGATGTACCCTCACTTATCTATCTGTTTCTACATCCTCTACACTACATCTCATCCAGTGTGACATCACCGCACAGGCCGCTACCACATCAGAATGTGTGTGTACGTGCTGTCTGACACCAGCAGGTTTGTGGGTTTTCAGGATGGTCGGCTAGTCGATTAGTGAAGTTGACTGGTATATCTAAATTTTTTTCATTGTGGTATTTTTAATAGTGTATGACTGTGTGTTGTGCTTGAGCTGTTAAACAGTTTGCAAAGTAAAAAAAGGTTTTACAGATCATTTTTTGAGGATTCGACCATGCACTCTGCGCAATGTGGCGTCGGAGTGACGTCTTTTCTATGTAATTTTTGGACGTCCAATTTCGGTCCACTGAAGGGGTTGTTTTGTAACGCCATGCGACGTCTTTTTTCGACGTCTACCGCACGTCTAATGTTGACGTCCGTGGGACCTCCTTGTAAGGGTTATTTATAGTCCAAATGTGGTCGTTTGTGGACGTCTTTTCAACATCAAATTTAGACTAATTTTAGACATCGTTTTTATACAACTTCTATAACTGTAGTCCCATGTTTCAAAAGGGTGGAGGACATGTTTTCTGTACCATGTATTTGCATTTATGCATTTTGCAGACGCTTTTATCCAAAGTGACTTACATTGCATTACACATTTACATTCCTATCAGTTCTTGCTTTCCCTGGGAATCAAACCCATGATCTTGGCGTTGCAAGCGCCAACACTCTACTGTTTGAGCTACAGCATTACACCTTGTCAAATGGAGTTTTTGGAAAATGATCTTAAATAATTATAAATAATCTGTATTCATATGTATTAATCATGTTGATAACAACGTTGATATTTGTAAATTAAAAAATATTACATATTAATCATGTAAATTTCCTGCACCTGTCATAGACGTCCAAAAAAATTACCCAGTTCAAAGGTCAAATGTTGAACATCAATGTGACGTCCAAGTTGGGTCATGGTTGGATGTCCAAATAGTGGACCTAGTTTGGACGTCGAATAGATGTCCAGAATTGGTCGTGGACCGACGGACCCAATATAGACATGATCTGCACATCTATCAGACGTCCAATGTTTAGTGGCCATTTTAAGATGGTGTGTCAACTCAAGCTAACATTTATATTCTAACATTGTTAAGGCTCCGTCTTCCAGTTCTTCAACAAAAGAACTCATATTTGAACACCAAAATCAGCCTTTATTTATTTGTGTTTCACATGTATTCATTTAGCAGACACTTTTTGAGTTAGAAATGAGGAATGCTGCAAACTCTAGTTGATTTTATTTTTATATATAAAAACTGAGATAAAGAATAAATAAAAAAATACGTATTAAATAACTATTTAATTTTTTTCAACAAATGCTTTCTTATTACCAAATTTCCAGTTTCTCATAATTTTATTTTTTAATTTTATTGTATTATTTATTTTATATTTTATCATTTTTCAAGCTCACTGGCATTCTGCCTCTATTTCACACCTATTGATCAGATCTCTTGCTGTTATTGGGATTTAGTTAGTGTTTGATTGAGTGAGTCTTCTGAAGCATGTTGTTAGCGGCCAACTCTCCAATCACTTATCCCACAATTGCTGTATTTGTCATTCAAGTCCAAAAGAAACAGAAAGCCTAGTAGGGAATTTTGTAATGCAAGTGTCAAGGAGAAAAGAAATCCGTCAGCTCTAACCTGCTTTCAAATGTGGGTTGCCGAAAGACAAATATCCACATTAAAATGACCTCCTGTGCTATATTTCAAAGGGAAAACCCCTCTGGTGTTAAAACAGTCAAAACATCGTAAATTTTCTCTCTTGAGCTTGATGGCAGCCATTTTATGTCAATATACTCGCCACTGGGAGATAAAGACATTTAATATGCACTTGTTGTATAATGTCTCAGCTGAAGTGACGATGCTAAAGATCTCCTGAGGCATATTAAATCCCACTGTGTGCTGGAAACTGAAAGTTGACTGAATTCCAATGGGAAACTATGAACGCCTCTTAGGCCTGACCGACGCGTGAGGGAATGCAGGCTTAATAGCACATGAAATGTAAAGGAATGACTACACACCATCATTAATGTGATTGGAAAGAGAAGTATAAAAATCATTCTTCATTTTTCAATTCTTTCTAAATTATTTAAGAATACATTTTCCACTGTCATGAAACACAGGTTTATAAAAGCATGAATGTTGAAAGTTTGAATGGCTTCCTTTTCACGCTCTGAAGTCACGATCGCCATGGTTACCGCTATAATGGGTAACTGAAGGCTGAGCGTGTTTGGCAGATTGCAAAGCCTCGTTTTTGTCTCTTCACGCAGTTTGCTTAGCTTCCTCCTAAAGTAACATGGGAGTAATTCATGGTGCTAATCTTAATTGTGAATTTTTATTAGGCATCATAGGTTGATAATAGTATTCACATTTCTTATAGCACCCAAAAGTGTGCACAGTCGCAATCAAATTCCCATCGAATGAAAGAGCCGATGACTCAAGTCAGACATATTGACTGAGAGCTGAGCTGAGCTGAATACTAAGGCTTTCAGTCAAGGACTGGCTGCCCTTCACAGAGCCATCTGATGAATGTGGATTTGTCAATAATCTAAGATGGCCGACTTCGCTCTTTGCGGACCTAACCTAAGCTAAATCTGCTCAAATCAATGACTCTTGAAAATGCATTAAGATTAAATCCTGTAATCGTGTGACAGGACATGTCAGGAAAATTAGAGATTATGTTGAGTGAGTTAGGTTGAATGGCGCAAAAACATACAAAGCACTATTAATAAGGTGTATGCGAGGTGAATAAATAATCCCTGCTCCATTTGTGTTACACAGCATTTTTTTTTTTTTTTTTTTTTTAACAATAGCTGCAACAGCCAGAGGAGCAGTGTTGCAGAAACAACCTCAAAAAAAGCTCCATATTCTCCTCCATCTGGCGGAGGTGATTAGCTGAAGTTGGGCAGATGGTGCCATGGCTAGTTTCCTCATAGCTTTGGGGGTAATCTACACATACTTCCTTACAGGGCCAGCTCTATTAGCAGAGCTCATCGCTATCTCTGCACTCATGGGATTTCACAGAAAGCTCTGTAGATTTATTGCAAAATTATTTGTTTAATGTTTATTTTTGTCCTGTTGGCCAGAGAAAATATCGGAAAATCCTTAAAATTTATAAGAGGATAATACTTGCTGTCAGAAAATATATAATAATAATGTAATTATTATTAGGGGTGTCCTCAAGGATCGGTATTGGGGACGATTTAGTTTTTTTTTTTTTTTTTACTGATCCATATTGGCTATTCTGTGTATATAATTGTTTTATTGGAATTACACCATAGTGATCGATGCCCTTGAGAAACTCTCTTCACAGCCCTGAAAACATTGGATTGAGTTGAATAACTTTAATGTACTTGATGCAAAAACACTAGAAAAATAGAAGTATCGTATTGGAACTTGGTAACGGCAGATACTTAATATTCAATGACTTGGGTGAATCGGGTGAACAAAAAAACTTGATCGGGACATTAATATCATATAAAACTGTTTTTACCCTGTCAACTGTTTTTCCATAAAACAAGACAATTAAATCTTATAATATTAATTATATATAACTATTTTAATAAAGAATTATGAACATTTTTATGTATATTTTTTACAAATATATTTTGATTTTATATATAATCAACATTTTATGTATATATATATATATATATATATATATATATTTACATTTTAAAATGTAGTTCATTCTTGTAATGAAAAAGCTGTATATAAACCTCTAATTTTGTTATTTGATAATTGGGTAAAAAAAACTTGATTTGAGATATATCATCTGAAAAGAAGTCTAATTATCTTACATAATTAAGTTTCTCAAATATATTTATCTGTTTTTAAAGAAATGTCTAGCATTTTACTGCAAATGATTAAAGTTTGTTTCCACAGAATTTCTGCCTGTATTCACAAAATCTGCAATTTTATTAAATATTTTGAAATTCGGACCAATTTCATTCCATTTCATTCAGTTCCACACGTTCCCTCACAATCTGTGCAAAAAAAAAGTAAAACATGCACAGATTCTGTGTGGAATCTTACTCATAGCTAGATGTATTCCTCAATTAGCATATGCTAACATCAATATATCGCTCACAAAGCCTCAGAATCATTGTTTCCAGAATAACATCCTTTTTTTTTTCCTGACTAATAACACATTGTCTGGGTCTGTGCCTGGCCTCGGCTCAATCCCTGTTTCCTGTAGTGGAGCCCTGAGCAGGCCTGGCCCTCAGGATGTTTTTGTTTGGGACGAAGCGAGAAGGGAGGGGGGTGGCTGCGATCCTTGTGTGGCAAACGCACCCAATTAAATGTGCCGTGGTCAGTGAGTGGACCTGGCATAGAGTGAGCCTGGAAGTGTTGACATACCAAGAATGAAGAAAAGGGAGAGAGAGAGAAATGTAGGGATCACCCTGGAAAAAAAGGCACGAGGGAGGATGGGCGGGCGGCTGTTAGGGGGGAAGGGAGCAGGGTGACTCAAGGCTGTGGAATGCACTCAGTTTAGTCACATATTCACTCGCTAAACACCAGGAACTCCTGAGTCAGCGGCTTCCTCATCAGCCCGCCGCATGTCAGGGCCTCGTCCTTCTCTGTCGCTCTTTCTTTTGTCCCTCTCTCTGTAGTCCCGTCTTCTCGCTCCCTAACCCCATCCCCCCCCCCATCGATTGAGACTCAAGCTGTTGCTGTGTGATTGGCAGAACTTCTGGCTCAGTGTCAAAATCAACCCTTCCCCCTCTAACGCCGCCTCCTCTCGCCCTCCTGTCTAGGCTGAGGTGAGGATGAACATATGTTGAAAATGGGTGATGAAACATCTGTGGCAATGAGACTCTCCCTTGTAGTGAATGTAAAACTCAGAGCCGTTAGATAATTGAGCAATTAATAACAACACCATAAACGCACGTAAACCTTAAGAGTCATTTTTGTAATGTCATAAATATCATTATCTGCACCCTTTAGCCCTCACCCCCCTTTCTTTTAGACAGGATAATCTGTCCGTTGACCTAAGACACGCACCTCTCTCTCTCTCCCGGATGGTCTGAAATGCTGCACTGATCTTTGTTTATCTGTAATGAAGAGCTGTGTGTTGATAATCATGCACATTCTGTCCTAAGCTGTCATGTATCAGTGCAAAGCGAATACAGCAGTGATTCCAGGGGTAATTATGAGAATTTATATGATTCAAATAAATGAATGTTTATAAAACTTGAAAAAGTTATTTTTTTTAATGTTGTTTTCTTAAAAAAAAAAAATAATATGAATGGTTTCTTAGGTTTTTTTATTTGCATTTAAAAAATGTAGTAATATTGTGAAAAATATTATAAAAAAAATTTACACAACTATTTTAATATATTTTTTTAATTTAATATGTTTCTGGAATGGCAAAGCTGAATTTTCAGCACCATTACACCAGTCTTCAGTCACGTGATCCTTGAGAAATCACGATGATTTGCCGCTCAAGGAACATTTCTGATTATTATAAATGTTGAAAACTTTGTGCTGCTTCATGTTTTTGTTGAAACCGTGATACACTAAAAAATATATATGATCAATAAGTTATGATAACATATGTTTTTACATTGCTTTAATTCCTCAAAATAAGTTAAGCAATTTTCAACTTTTTTTAAGTTATACAAGATTCAACTCATTTTTTTAATCAGTTTAATGTAGCCTAATTTAAGTAATGACTAACAATTTAAGGCAATTTTTTTCTGGATTCTTTGACGAAGTTCAAAAGAAGATAGACAGCATTTATCTGAAAAAAAGAAAGAAAAAAAATTAACATTATAAATGTCCATGTGCATTTGCTGAAATAAAAATATTCTTTTCTTTCACACTTTTGAATGGTAGTATTTACATATTTAGCTCTGGAATTTAACTATCCAGATGTTGTTTGCAACCAATAGTCATAGAGTTTCTCTCCATAGATATTTAATGTAGTCCTAAACCTCGATAAATCAACGTATTATTGATATTGCATTAATAATTACAGTTTCCAGTAGTGATTTTACCATTGTTCCAAAGCTGACATGGTGAAAAAGGCAAATGAATGATTCTGTTTCTCTGAGCGGTTGTTATCCATGACTGTGTGGAAATGGAGCACACCTGTCCTTTGCACTGTCATCCTGTCACTCACTTTCCGCACAGTGACGTGATGATCTCCATACTCAGAGAGTCAGATGGTGCGGATGTGAGTATTAAAATGAAATATAATATAATATGAGGTATCATGCTCAAAAGTATTACGCTTATTCAAACTGAGCCATGATGCCCTCGAGTCACGTTGAAAATACTGTAAATCTTTTTTTATTTATTTTTATCCTTGATGAATTGTGTGTTTTAAAATATTACACGAATTTCTGAAAAGGCACCTCTATCCACCCAGTGAGATAGTAGCAGGCAGAAACATTTTCCTTTTGTGAGCTCAACAGGAGCTCATCATATTTTATAAACCAGTGATGGCAGAGTGTGTACATGTGTGGCTGATTCAGAAGTTCTTTTGCTGGCAGTGTGTAAGTTTGAGCGTGTGTGGGTGTGATATAGTAGTTGTAATGTCATTCTGCAAACCTGTGCTGCTTGCTGCTAACTAGTGGGAGAATCTATCTTTAGCTCTGAGGGGGATTGTGAACAGTTGGCCTCCAAAGCTGGCGCTAACTCCGCTCGCTCAATTAGCACTACAGAGCTGCTAAAGCATGCAGAGAGATGTGCCTCTTCGTGCTGGTGGCTTTTTCACACACTCACTATAATATTAGCCCTTTTCCATAAAGACGTGAGATGCATTGCTATTTAAAGGCAGTGCCTGTTTTCATTTTTTTTTTTATTATTATTTTACATTATTACAATTCTTAAATTCTATAAATTAGTTGTGTGTGTGTGTAATACATATACACAATATATGGATTTATATAATTTATATTTATATATATATCTTCTGAAAATTATTATATA
Source organism: Scardinius erythrophthalmus (assembly GCF_964197995.2). Taxonomy (NCBI): domain Eukaryota; kingdom Metazoa; phylum Chordata; class Actinopteri; order Cypriniformes; family Leuciscidae; genus Scardinius; species Scardinius erythrophthalmus. The sequence continues at coordinate 35,926,553 of NC_138231.1, read as the reverse complement.
CATTATTACTATTCTTATATAAATTAGTTGTTTATGTATACTTTTATTTATTTATAAAATAAATAATAGGTAATTATAATCATAATGATCTATTATATTAATTATAATGATATATAATTAGTATAATTTGTTAATAAATTTGTACCTTTATTTTTTTAACCTATTTTTCGGAAAAGTTATCTCTTTTACTGACACTATTTCTATGGTATTCCAGTTTCCAGTAACCAACGCCATTGCATAAATGTATTATTTACAGTAAGGCATGATACAGTTATTAATATTAAATAATTTAATTATTGTAATTATTCATTAAAAAACTGATTATTCTAAGTTTATTCTCTTTTCATTGCTACCTCAAATACTATAGAGTGGTGCAGGGATGCTGGTAATATCCTTGAAGACTAATTCGTTCCTGGTTCCCTTGATATTTTCCTGTAGGGTTTTATGATGTTTTTTTTTATTATTATTATTTATGAGTAAAACAAAGCCTGTGGTACTTTGACGTTTTGTTGTACAAGGTAAACTGCACACGCTCACACCAGTGGCATAGCGTCTGGGTATGCAGGGTATGCACTGTTGACGGCCCAGGCCCATATACACTGTTGAGTGTGTGTTGAAAGTGGGTCAGTGAAATATCAGAGGAAAAGACAAAGTATGAGACAGCACTTTTACACAAAAGCATGCACACACACACATACACACAGACCTCCTGTTTCAGGAAGTACGCTAAACAGGAGACGTTAAACACTCAGTTCCTTTTTGACATGTGTTTCCATCACCCTCCATAAGATGAGAGCAGCAGGCAGTGCGGCCACACAGACACACACACACACACACACACACACACACACTTCCTCGCATCTCGTTTCATGAGGGTAAAAAGAGGCCTACCGCCACTTTTCAGTTTAACTGTTCTTTCAGCCTGTCCCCTGGATGCCTCTCATATTCTGGTGACTCGTCTATCGTTTGAACCCAGGCCCAGAATAACAAGCAGGGGAGATAAGATCAGACCTAACAATATTCTACACTGTTTGGTTGCTCCACCGAGAACCCACAGGCCTGACAGCCGTTTGCCAGGTGGATGTGGATTTGTGGGGGGAAAGGTAATAGCCTACTATTCTCTCACCAGAGCCAAAGAAAGTGTTTATTTAATATGATTGATTTCAACACAGACATTTGGCTTAATTCAAGGGTTCATGATAAGGAAAGTGCAAAACTACATATTTCTGAACATCTTAAATCTATTATAATCTTAAGGCTGGTTCTAAATTCATCTGTGAAAATGCATAACAATTTAAAGAAAATTAAATGGAGATTATGACTTTTTGATACTGATTTGCAGTTAATTTGTGATGCACAACAGAAAATCAATGTCAAAAAGCAACCATCTTCTTCATCTTTAATCTTAATTTTTTTTAATGATTATTTTGATGTATATTCATTGATGAACGTAAAACATGCCTTATTGTCCGTCATATTTACTTTTGCTTAAGCTGGCCGCTCACTTGAAGATTTTAAGATGACGATGACGACGTCGAGTGTCCTCCATATTTGTTTTTCTTCCTAAGTCACATTTGATCACGCGTGTTTTTGTGAGATCTCGTGTCTGTGGAATAGAATTGCCACTGAAATCGTTACTACAATCGTCAGATGTGTGTTGTCTTGTGGTCTGGCCGAACTGACTTGTGTGTGCATTCAGAGGATTATAATGTTAAAAATCTGTTGAAACTGTCTGTGGTCTCCCACAGTTTTATTAAAATCAGTTAAGATTTGAGAATGGTCTAGTGTGTCCCATGCAGGCCTTAACGAAATTTCACAGCTCAAATCCAGTCATTTCAACAGGAATCTGCACATCTGGGAGTTTCGCGTGAGCTCGAAAATGTTCCCCGCAACAGATTTCATGTTTTGGTTGGTCACCCAGATTCAGCAACAGAAAGCTGCTTGGTTTGAAATTGACTCACGTGTAAGCAGTGCTTCATAAATTGCTATATTAACTATGAACAATGGAGTTTTTTTCGCTGAAATATTGCTAATATGACTGCACCTTTATACATAAGATGTATATCAACTCAAGAAAATAAATAAAGATTAAAAAAAGAATGTTTAGAAATATTTAGTTTTGAACAACCCTATGTATATACATGATGAACAATTAAATATTCAATGTTTTATATTTATATATATATATATATATATATATAGAACATTGAATATTTAATTGTTCATGCTTCTTTCCCCTATTATTACTTTTACATTTGGTGTCATCTAATGCTCAAAAAATCTATTTAATTTGATTAAAGATTAAAATCAATCTTTAAAAACATGAAGAATTTAATATCACTGTTAAATACAATCTTTAGCAAATCTCAAAATAAGTATTTATCATACTGTAAATCTTATTATTAGGCCTATGTGATGCCTAAATTCACTTGTAATGTATATCATTTTATTATCAGCCATTTATTCATTTTCAGCTTTTATATTGTGCATCTCTAAAATGAACAAAAAGATTCTACGTTCATATTTTGCATTTCTCTCTTATAAAAAAAAAATAATAATCTTGTACCCAGGCCGTTTATCATCAGCCTTAAACAGCACACTGTAATTTCACTCCATTTTCATCCATTAGACCCCGCTAGAAAGATGAGGTCAGCCCATTGAGAGACAGTGTTTTGATGGGTAACTGAAGTCCGTGAGAAGGTAACCTGATGTGATGGCCTTTTGAGTGAAGCGTGCAAAAAGCATAAATTCATTCCTCTTCCAGACCTCCTCGAGTTTCTGGTGACGTCAGAGACATTCTTATTCCTCTCAGGTCGCCGCGGATATGCACCTTATCTGTCTTTTTCCGTTATCAATACTCCATGAAATCCTTCCCTTCTACTGTTTTCGGGGCTCCCGTGCACATGAGTCGACTTGCACACGGGGATATTTTTAGAGACACAGATAGTGTGTCCTACCAGACGGCAGAGGACCAATTAAGCATGTTGTACACCTTCCATTACAAGAAAGAGGAGCTGGAGATGAATGAAGGAGTTGGAAGAGCAAGGATAGAGGGAGAAAGGTGGAGAGGTGAGCCGGCCTGCATGATGTCATTACACCACAATGAAACTCTTTCCTCTTTGGCGACCATCATTTATTTTGCTGCACATTATCTTAATGGCTGCGTGCCATATTCGGTTTGTGGAAAATGATCCTGTAGCGGGAAAGCCACTCACAGAGAACTTCCAGTCATGTCTGTGTTTATTGGCTCTCTAATGGACAAGAGAGGCAGCAAAAAAATACACTGCTCAGTCATCAATACTCTTTTTCAACCACAAAAAAGGGTGAAATTACTCTCTTGTTTAATCAGATTTTTCCTGACATATTTTCGCTAAAGATCACCAGTTGTGATGATGATGATGATGATGATGATGCAGAAAATACATTTTTTGCTTCCCTTTATGGAAATACTGAGAGTGAGAGAGACCCAGCCCACGTTTCTTTGATTCCTTTCCTCTTTTAATTTCATTAAATGTTACAGTGGGCGACTTAAAGTTTCCATCATTGAGGCCAAAGGTGCATGTTGATATCTTAGACCGTGAGTCATATATTTTTTTTTTTCCAATACACTGGAGTAGACAAACATTTTATACTGTATTCATATTATGGCCGGGTGATGTACTGAATGTTTATGTTGTATTAAGGATGATTTTGCTGGTGATATAAAATTAATTAATTTATAAAACCTTCTAAAGTTGTGGGATTCCTTCCTTGCCTTGCAATTTAAACTCATATGAATGGAAAGACAGATGTTTTACTACAAATTAAGTTTAAATCCGAGATGCAATGTTGTTTGAGTTGGTCATTTTGATTCAATTAAATCTGTATCATTCCATGAATTAATTAAAACTGTTTAAATTAATCGATTCAGAACTTTTATTCAACAATTGTGTTATCATGCAAAAATGTTCACTGCGTGGCATTTTTCATAAATTCAAATGTTTTTGTAAAAAATATATGTTGGTACTGTAAATGTTGTAGTATATTCTTGTAACACTGGCTCATGTAAAAGCATTTCTTTTTTTATTTGGTGTGAAAAAAACCTGTATGGAAAACATGCCTTAAATATGTAATATACATAACTGTCCAAAAGGTTGTTTTTTTGTCAATTAAAGGAGAACTCCGGTCAATTTTAACATTGAGTAATCGATTGTCGCGCGTGATAAACCTATGCACGTGAACTCGACAATCGATTACTGTGGACTTCGACCGAAAACAGGATGTAAATACAGGTATGTGCGCTGGCTGAAATAACATCATTTTTATTAATATCTTGCACATTTTAAAAAGAGGATAACACGGTGTAGGCAACACCGATTTTTGTCGTTGTTCTCTGTATTGACAGCACTCCAAATTTACAAAAAAATTAGCTCAATGTTAAAATTGACCGGAGTTCTCCTTTAATTAACAAAAAAGCAACCTTTTGGACAGTTATATTACATATTTAAGGCATGTTTTCCATACAGGTTTTTTTCACCAAATAAAAAAAGAAATGCTTTTAAAAATAAAAAGAAGAGCTCTCCTTTAATACTTGGTGCAATAAATTGCTCAAAAAAAGACACTAAAGATATTTATAAAATTACAAAAGATTTCTATTTTAAATAAATGCTTGTATGTTTGTTTGAACTTTCTATTCATCAAAGAATCTGAAGATATGTAACACGGTTTCTACAAACATATTAAGCAGCACATCTGTTTTCAACAGTGATAATAATAAGAAATGTTTCTTGAACATCAAATCAGCATGTAACAATGATTTCTGTTGGATCATGTGACTCTGAAGACTGGAGTAATGATGCTGAAAATTCAGCTTGCCATCATAGGAATAAATTACATTTAAAATATAGAAAACTGTAATAATATTTCATAATATAGCTGTTTTACTGTATTTTTGATCAATTAAATTCAGCCTTGCATGGTCAGCTAAATAAGCCAGTTCATTATTGCACAAAGCACTTGAGTGTGCAAAAATATTTCAGATGTCTTTAATGCATTAAGCACAGATTTACTAGCTAGATGCAGCAGTGTTTTGTAGATGCTTTGCACAGTTGTAGATTTTCATGTTTTCATACAAATGTGTGGCCTTACAGTCTCTATTCAGCCTGAACTACATTTGTATGAGAATCCATGCTGTAATTAATAGAATGCTGAAAGTCAGGGTCATCAAGGCAAGTGCTATAGTGATGTGAGTCGATGGAGAGACCACACGATTACCACACTTCTCCCTCAAGCTGAGATCAGACTCATCAATAGCAGGGAAAATGTGGAGATGCACACTATGACATCAATATCAGGCGCTGAGATCTTGGTGCTCTTGTGTTTCTATCACCCCCCCCCCCCCATCCCCTCCATGTTCAGACACTGAGAGACCCATAGGACACTGACAGCCATTGATGGGCCCTGCAGGCTCTCAGTGACTCTCAGCATTGTCTAAGATTGCACGCTCACTGAAAAGTGCACTTGCTCACCTTATTTTCTACAGTCTCACCTATACACTCCTAAAAAGTTCCAATAGGGCTTTTAAGGCGATGCCGTAGAAGAATCATTTTGGGTTCTCCAAAGAACCTTTCTGTAATCCGTTCTGAAAAGAACCTTTTTTTATTATTATTATTATTGTAAAGAACATTTTAATTATCTAAAGAACCTTTTTCCAGTATAAAGAACCTTTTTTGCAATGGAAAGGTTTCTGTATTTTTAAAGGTTGTTCATGTATCCATGGATGCCAATAAAGAATCAAAGTCAATGCTAAAATGAATCAATGTATAGTAACAAAAAAATGCTGTATAATTCATACAGAAATCCATATCTTCTGCACCTGGCTTATTTAAATGCTTCTGATTGGCCATTACAAATGTGCTCAGCAGACATATCTGTGATTCGTTACAATGCTTAACCCTGCAAAAATATGTTGTAAATATATTGGGGAAAGCTTGAAGCAGTGCTATAATCTAATATGCATACTCTATGTTTATAATAATGTATAACTAATAAAGTGTGTTCAATAGCACATTTGCATCAAAAATCGTGAAATTTTACTGATATAATGGCAACTAAAATGTTGGTATTGTAATTGTGCTAATCCCACCTCTGATGTTCAGGCTGCAAAGGAGAGGTCAGCGATTTGATCACAGTTAAAATGATGATCTCAGAGCTTTTGGACGTTGATTGATGCTTGTGAGGCAATTTATTGAATCATAAAATAAACATTCTGACTTCTGCCTCCCCTAGCCGTTGTATACGAGGTGAATTTATTGTTGCTATCCATGGGTTTATTGACAGCCTCCTTCCTTTGGACATCCGAAGAAGGTGCACACCACCTTTTAGTGACAGTTCAACATAAAGACTCATAAGTGTTGTGACTGTAAATCAATATTTATCACTGCAAGAAAGAATAGAGCTTGCTGGAAGATGCTGATGGCATCTCGCACTGCCGACTAACCCAATAAAGGAAGCAATAAATCAGACTGAGTCTGGATAATCCCTCTCCATCAGTAGAGATTACCACCTCCTAATGCTCAAAACAGCACCTGTACCTTCACCATAAGACCTCAAGAACCCCTCAATTGCCCACGGAAGACAGGATAAATATATGTTTTTTAGTTTGGACTATTCCAGGAATGTGTCCTCCATCATAAGGTGTCCGTCTGCCCGAAGAGCTTTCTCTTTTTTTTAGCAGGCGTTATGAAAATCATCCCTGTACATTGCGTCCACACACAGTTGACGTCTCTTCCTCACTTAGAACAAAAGAGCCCTTTCACGTTCTATACTACCTTTTTTTTTTTTTTTTTTGGCTCTGTAGCCCTGCGACAACTGAATAGCCTGGCAAAGCTGACCACACTTCAAACGTCGGCGCATGGGTAGTGGCTCTGGAGGTTTGATGAATGCCTCTAATTCCTTTTGAGGCTCACATGGTAACAATAAATGTGACGGAAGAGGCACTCTCTCGTTTCACGAGCCGGGAACCCACGCTTTGTGTCGCAGGCCTTCAAATGCTAATCCTTTCTTTTGCCTTCTTCTGGAGTCGAGTGGCTCAACCTCTGCTGAGAAACTGTAGTAGTACCCATAGGCAAATCCTCCTGACGCAGGGATGTCTTTGTCTGGGACAAAAGTGGCAGATCTTGATTTACTTTCGCCACATTATCAGCATGTGAGCGGCGTGTTGGTCCTTTCTTGAATCACTCCTGGCAAGCCAAATGAGATATTATGATATACAGTACTGTTCATAAGTTTTAGGTCAGTACAATTGTTTTTTAAAGAAATTGGTACTTTTTATCCAGCAAGGAAGCAATAAATTGATCAAAAGTTGTAGTATCAATATTCTGGTTCAAATAAATGTTATTATTCTTTTCATTAAAGAGCTCTGGAAAAAATGCATCATGGTTTCTACACAAATATTAAGCTGCACAACTGTTTTTAACATTAATAATAATAATAAACATTTATTAAAGATCAAATCAGCATATTACACTAAGAAAATGTTGTGATCAATAAGTTATGACAACATATGTTTTACATTGCTTTAACTCAAGTTAAAAAAATTCTACTTTTTTATATATTTTTTCTAAGTTGATTCAACTATTTTTTGAGTCAATTTAATGTAATTTAAGTTGAAATAACTTAAACATACAAGTTTATTGTTCTTAAACATTTTAGACAGCAACTTTTTTACAGTGTAGACTGATTTCTGAAGGATCATGTGACACTAAAGACTGGAGAAATGATGCCGAAAATCCAGCCTTGCTAAAATATATTAAAATAGAAAAATAGTTATTTTAAATTGTAATAACGTTTTGCAGTGTTGCACTGTTTTTCTGAATTTTTTAAAACACAAGAATCCTATTGTTGAGCATAAGAGACCGCTTAAAAAAAAATTGCTGACCCCAAACTTTTGAACAGTATATAACTCTAAATAAATATTATTAAGATGTGTACACTCCAAGTTTTAAGAACTTTTTTCTCTTTTTTGATGGTTCCACACCACATAACATAGGATTTTCAAAACCTTGTGAAGCCAATATGAATACAAAGAGCATATTTCTAAGATATTTCTTTTTTGTGGACATTTTGTTATTTGTCCCTGACCCAGTTGAGCACCTTTGAAAAATGTACAATATAGAACAGGGTATCAACATACAGAGAGTTGTGAGTGAGAACCACACATCAGCCATGTGATCACAGTCTGTTCACATCAGGCTCTTCTCTGTGCCCCGCTTCAACCAAGCCAAATGAGATCATCTTGTATATTATCACATGTTCATGTAAGTGTGAGGATGTCTGCGGACGGGGCATATTTATGCGCAGCTGTCTGGAGAATTCACAATACAGTGATGTGCTTCACTCTCAGCGTGTTCGGAAAGCGCTTCCATGTCTTGAGCCGTCTAGGGAGAATTACTGAATGCATAATGAACGGGACCCCTCTCTGACACGCCCTTCTCATCAGTTACTCCCAAATTTCGGTTACACTAGAGAGTCCCGCTCTAATTGAACTTCCTTTGATGTGGTGCATGTTTGCTAAGCCTCCTTATCCAAGACTCAACATTTCACAATACATTGCTCATTTTCTTCTGCAAAGCCAATTAATTTCTCAAACGGAATTGAATTTCAAGGACAGTGGATGGAGGGAAATAAGTACTAATGTTGAATTTCTGTGTTCTTTACATTGACAATTCATCAACGTGTATAAGTATTTTTTAAGTAGAGTTTGCTTTTACACAAAATTATTTTACATGTAAAATACCCTATAAAAATAACAGGGTAAAAAATTATTATTTTTTAATTAATAATTATTATTTTTTTAATAAATAAATATTTTTTTTAAAGCTATACACTACCATTCAAAAGTTTGAAGTCAGTATGTCTCTTATATTAGGCTGCATTTATTTGATAAAAAATGCAGTAAAATTATGAAATATTCTAACAATTTAAAAATAACGGTTTTCTAATATATTTTCTTAATATATATTTTTTAATTATGTTTTTTCAGGACTTTTGTCATCACTTGTGATCAATGCAATCTTGCTAAATAAAATGTTATATATATATATATATATATATATATATATATATATATATATATATATATATATATATATATATATATATATATATAATGTTTTAAATCGTACGGACCCATAACCTTTGAATGGTAGTGTATATATATACATACATATATATGAACAGCCTTTTCTAAATATGATAAATTTATGGTGCCACACCAAATATTATGATTAGTTTGCGGGTGACACATCTTACCCACTGATATTTCTAACCCTGCTCACCTCTAAAGACAGGTTACTCAAAGTACCGTTACACCTGAGGAGACGCTTATGGTATGTCATTATAGAGTGTTTATTCATTCAGTAAATAATAGCAGTGCAAATGTGGTTTGTTTACCTAAATGTGGACAGAATATGAATAGTGTGTTTGGAAGTCATTCAGGCGTTTCTAGCGAGTCTGTACTATTGGGCTTGTGGAACATTCTATGACTCATCTCTGGCACCCACTGAAAAATTATGACTCAGAGGAAGTAGCACACACATCTCAGAACATTCTTTGTGTTCTGTGCCATGCATGTGTATTCAAGTGTGTGTGTGTGTGTTCAGGGTGAGAGACGTTTCGTTCTTGTGAATTATGTGTGCCTTAAAGAAAATATGAATCAGAACAATGTGGCAAGAATTTGTGTAGCTGTTTATTTTGGCTGTTAATGCATTTGAAGATTGTGTGCATGCAAATCTCATCTCAACCACGTCTGCTCAGTTAGTGTGTGTCGCATGTGTGTTCTGCACGTGGGTGTGCGTGCATGTTCATATGTGGCATTATTTCTCCGTACAACCACAGCAGCATTTTTCCATGTGCGCATGAGCATGTTTACGAGAGACTGCATCGGTGGGTGTTGCGTGGAGTTTATGAGGCCCTTTGAACGAGAGCTGTGGTCCCAATTATCTGTTGGACCCCTCGCAAGCTCTTTCCTCGTCTCGTCTCAAACCCCGTGCCCCCGTCTACCATCCTCAACCTGTCATTTTCCCCTCTTAAAGGGGACAGCACCGCCTCGAGAGCTTAGGAAGAGGGGATTTCTCCACGTAAAGTTGAAAAGAGGATTATCATCCTGTAGTAGACTTCTCCCCTGAGGTGTTCTGTCTTTGCTTTGAGTTTTGGTGCAAAGTTCAGAAAACTCATATTTTTTACATGTGGCACTGACATGAAAGGTGCATCCTTTCATCTCAAGTATGCATGTGGGTTTGTGGAGTATGCAGGGACCACACAGTATACGTGTATGTTTTAATAGTTTCTTTATATGTAGATTTAAAAAGGATTTGGACACCCAAGCAATATTTAAAGTACTGTGTAGACAGCAAAATATCAAACCAAGTGAACTTCACTTTTTTAATCATTTTATTTTACTTAACCAACTGATCCCCTCAGTTTCCCCTCAAGTTCAAGTTATTTTTTCACAATATCAAACTGTGAATGCTTTTTTTTTTTTTTTTTTTTACATTAGTACACCATAGAACTGTACAATTGTGGATCAACTGATAATTAAATTTTGAACAGTTCATGATTCTAAAGAAATTATTATTTCATTGGTTTACAAAGCCTTTAAGCTAGCTTTAAGATTTAACAAAATAACCAGAGATTCTGACAAAAAAGTATCGGATTACCTATCACTAATTACGTTCTAAATCCCATATCAACCTCGACCAGTTGAACAATACAAGGATAGACATGAAACTGCACTTTTAATTATTTCAAATAAATAATAAAATGCCATAAATTATTCTTAAACTGCCCAAAGTGTGTAATGGGAGACGGTTACATTTAAAAACATACATTTTAACATTACATTTGTATGTTAAATCAACTGTTGTTTTATTTAGAATTATTGTATTGTCTATACAGAATTTTATGCAAATACATCAGAAGTAACCGTAATTAAATAACAGAAAAATTAAAAGTAATCCCATACTTTCCTTTTTCATGGGAAAAGTAATTAGATTACTAGGTAATTAATTACACCCATATATATATATATATATACACACCAAGCAAGATATTTTGTAATTATCCCTATTTTCCATGAACTGATATGAAATCTAGCCTGAAGGTTGTTGCTAAACATGCTACAATGGCACCCTATACATCTGTTGTGCCACTAAGTGCACCTTTGTAAACAGGAAACTGATTTTGATGTTGTAAACTTTCATAGGTTACTTTGGGTCGGTGGTCGAGGCTGTAGTTTTAGTGTTTTCAGACGGTGCAGTGCGTCAGCGCTCCCCTTAAATGACCTGCAAGTTTTCTGTAACTGAGTCACTCTGCAGCGAGGTGATGGATGCCTGGTGAGTCATCACTCGAGATCGCTGGCAGGTGGAGGGCTGTGAAAAGGCTTTTATCAGGCTCAATGATTACAGTATGAGAGGCACAGCTTGATGTGTGGTGATTCATTCAGTGCCGAGTATGTCTGCACTGAGCATTCTTCTTCAATCTGAGCAGAATCTAGACAGACAAACATTGTCAGTGTATTCAGTGTTGTTATCAGGTACTAGTAAATACAAGGAGGTAAGCATCTTTGCGAATTCCACATCTATGTATTTTTGAGCCGAACACCCGAGCCTTATATGCATTTGACTAATTATGCATCTAATTAGTGTTCAATTCCTATCGCCTTTCATGTGAGGCATCGATCACATAGAATGTACTCGCACACATTCAACTAAAGGAATCAGTGGCCGGGGTCCATGCGAGGTCTGTAGAAGCAAACATTGAGCAGATTGAGTGACGCAGCTGTAAATGGCCACGCACACACACATGCTGGGAGAGCATGTGAAATGATTGTGGCTGTGGAAGCTGGAGATTGCTTTCAAAACAGTTCTTCAATTTCAGCAAGTCAGAAACAATAGTCAGCTAAATGGAAATTCTCGCAGTAAGAGATATGAGTGTGGAAATGAGAATATATTGATTCTGATCCTGTTCTCTAAGTCTGTCAATCTATCCATCTTCAGTGTCACATTATCCTTCATTCAAATCATTCTAAAATGCTGAATTTGGTGCTCAATAAACATTCTTATTATTATCAATAATATTATTTTCTTAATATTTTAGGCTGAGTCCTACTCCTATCATAGAGAGTAATTACCAGTTATTGCTGACCAGCAACAAGGTCCTTTTATTGCTCCCTGAACTGGCTAAGCTCCAGGGAGAGCAGAGAGATTGTATTGTACACTTACCTGCGTGTCCTCACTGTCTTGATCCAGTGGTAATAAAAATAAGCAATATTAATAACAGATTTTGCAGAAAATGTATCACTAAAGGTGCACTTCGCCCTTTTTTTTAGCGCAATTTTCCAACGGACAAAATTGCGATTGTTAACTCATGATTTCTGTTCTGTCTGTGCGCACCAATCTTGCACTTCTATCTCCTCCTCAACCAGACCACCTAGAGACTTCGGGTTTTCGGCATTATGTTAAGGAAGGTCTAATCTCGGGAACGCACAAAAAAAAAAAAAAAAACATAAAAAGATTTACTATCTCTTAGTGTTGTGATCCCATGACATCAGAAAATTGCGCTTAAACACTCACTGAGTTTTTATTACTTGTTTAGTTTTCTTTTTTTGCTTTTTTCCTGATCGATGCAACATCATGCAAATTCAAACATTCAATTGTAGAAATAACCTATTTGCTGATTTATTTGGGAGTGTTTATTCAAGAAATACCTGATGTACAAGCAGGTTTACCTAGAAAAAGCAAAAAGGTCATGTGATTTCAAAATGGCTGCCCCCATGATGAGTCCACCTCTCCATGTGGATTAAAAAAAATTGATTAGGCTAATTAAACGTCTGGAGTCTTCATCTCACGTTAGTGTACATCATCTTAAACATATTTGTCCAAAGTACTATCCATTTCTTAAGTGCTAAAACATTTTTTGCTGTGTAAAAATGTACTGAGTGCCCCTTTAAGTGATTTCTTAAGCAGTTTTTAATGAGAGAGTGTCTTGTCTTGCATAGAATGTTGCGTAATATCATCTGAGAGTTGAGTTGGATTCATATTTCATTCCCGAGCACGATCCGCGTTTAGTGTGGGAATTCACATCCCTGTTTAATAAAGAGAGCAGATTAGCCATGCTTTCACAGTCAGCCGTCTGTGTATCTGCAGAGTTAAACGGAGTCACAAATGGGCTAGACAGGATGCCACACAGACGGAGAAGATGCTGATTTTTATGTTTTTCTCTTTGTGGTGGACAAAATCCTGTCCAGTGTGGATTACCATGTGCCATGTCCTGTCTATGTACTTAGTAATCATCCCTGGAATAGTTATATGGTGGACTATAAATCTAAATATGGCACAGTTATTAACCTAAACGTGACACTGGAAAATACTGGAAATGCAGGTTCCAGGTGGATGTTTTCACCCAGAATATAATGAACGATCACATAAAAACCTCTGACATATTTTGACATCATCTTTTTTATCCTTCTCATTCTTTTTCCATGTTATTCATGTTTTTTGTTTTTTTTTTCATCTCTGCAGTCTGAGCCATTATAAATCCATTGAAGGATTAAAGGCGCTAAAAATAGGCACTTACGCAGAGTGGGAATTAGTGCGCTGCTTCTTTCATAAACAAACAAGCGTGGATCTGCGCCGCTGGCCTAGGCGGGCCCGTCTGCCCTGGGCTACAGGGAGTCATTTGTGGCCTGTGGGAGGTTGACCTCGGTCAGGCACTGTCGGATGCATGATTCCCTCTCGCTCGCTGCCTCAGAGACGCACGCAAACATGGAGCCTGGAGTCCAACGTGTGGGAGTATTAACACAAGAGACGGGCCAAAACGCTTAATGATGCTAAACCGCATCCGTGGCTAGCGGCACGCACCAGCCCTCGCATTCTGAGAACTGCACCGAGACCAGACCAGTCCAACCAAGCCGGACCGGACCAGACCAGGCAGTTTCAGACATGTCATTTCAATCTGCTGACCTGCTGCGTGGCCTGTCTGCAAATAGAAACGGCTTCCATGAGCGTTTTCACCACGAGGCGAAACTAGCGAGGGCCGTTACTACACTTGGTTCAGAAAAGACGATTTCCTTTCTCTCTTTCTATTCTCTCATGCTAATTGTTTGTCATCCTCCTCCTGTTTCTCACTATCCCTTTTTTTTTTTCTCAGACAAAGATGAAATCGTACTGGGTCTCTCTATTACTCAGCGCTTGAAGCATCATAAAAAAACGGGGAGGATATATTCATAAATTAAAAGAGAAGGAGACTTCATCCATATTTGATTTGTAGGGTTCAATAATTAACATGTACAGTTAGCAGCACACTCTTAAAGGCATAGTTCACACAAAAAAAAAAAAATTTAATTTACATTCCCTCATGTTGTTCCAAACCTGTATGACTTTCTGTATGATTTCTTCTGTGAAACAAAAAGTTGAATTTTAACATTTTTGAATTTCTCATGACATGTTTACCTACAACAGGCTAGTAAGCTCCAAAAAACACTGAAACATACCATTGATGTGGATCATACCATTCATGCATTACCATAGACTATTTGGGAGCAGACGTCACAGTTGTCACTGCAGCTGCATTGTGTTTGTAGAAAAACAGTGGTAACAAATGGAGGAAAACAGGCGAAATCCTCGGAATAAGAGACAAAATGTCTTGTTGTGGATTTGGATGTCAGAATCAGAATGCAATAAAAGAGAGTCTTCATTCTTACAGAATACCGTGGTCGAAGATGCCTTATGCCTAATGTCTTAGATCTTTCAGTGGTTATAATGTGAAGTAATGGGGTCCACCTCCTTCAAGTCCCAAAATGTGCATGCATCCTTCACAAAAGTAATCCATCCGGCTCCAGGGGGATAAACGAAGGCCTTCTGAGGGTAATCCGTGCGGTTTTGTCGTAAAAATATACATATTTAAAACTTTATAAACGAAAATAACTGGCTTCCGGTAGCGGTCGACGCGCGTTCATGGAGATGGATGCTGGCGTATGACGTAGGACGTAGCGTAGGAAGCGTCGTGACGTAGAACGAACGTGAAAGCGCAGCCAGAGTGCAGAGCAAAACAAAACTCTACGTTCGCTCTGCGTCACGACGCTTCCTACGCTACGTCCTAAGTCATACGCCAGCATCCATCTCCGTGAACGCACCTCGACCGCTACCGGAAGCCAGTTATTTCCGTTTATAAAGTTTTAAATATGTATATTTTTATGACAAAACCGCACGGATTACCCTCAGAAGGCCTTCGTTTATCCCCCTGGACTCGGATGGATTACTTTTGTGAAGGATGCATGCACATTTTGGGACTTGAAGGAGGTGGACCCCATTACTTCACATTATAACCACTGAAAGATCTAAGACATTTTCTAAAATGTGTTCGTCTGAAAAAAGATTGACATATACATCTCGAACGGCTTGAGGGTAAGTAAATCATGGGTTAAATATCATTTTTGGCCGAACTATCCCTTTAAATGGACAGACTGGTCTGATGAAACCTGCAATGATTAGTATACTATTAAAACATGAATTTGATGTAAACAATAGGTTTACATAATATTCATTTATACAGTTCATAGGGGACTTTATAACTCGCAATTGCGAGTTTATTATGTTTCTGAGAAAATTGCAGGATCTAAACTCACAATTCTGATTGAAAGGCAGAAAATCTAGTTATTATCTCAATTCTGATTTTTCTTCTCAGAATTTTGAGAGATAAATTTGGAATTGCAAGAAAACAAGTAAAAATAGTCAAATAGAAAAGACCTTTTTCACTCTTTTATCCCATGGCTTCCATAGACTGCTACTGCCCCGCCCACAAAAACATGTCATCTCTGTTTGCAAACACCCAAATAGTCTACTGGCCTCCATTTTACTGACCAAAAAATCTGGCAGTTAGGCATTTTTCAAAATATCTTCTTTTGTGTTCTACAGTAGAAATAAAGTCATACAGGTTTGGAATTACTTGAGGGAGGGTAAATGATGACAAACCTTTCGTTTTTGGGTGAACTATGCCTTTAAGCTCTATTTCAAGAAGTGGTTTCTTTTAGTCAAATGACAGCTGGTAGATTTTCAAAAGCTTCTTACTGGAAAATGTGGTTTCCAAAGAGGGGCTCATTTTTACCTGTCCTCACTGTACTGAGTCATTCAGATTGACTCAAGACTGTAACAGCCTTCGTCTGAGTTTAATTCCCTCAATCTTTACACTGCCACTGAATGACTAACCTGGGCCCGAGCTGAATCATTCTAGTGTGATTTTCTTCTATTGTTTGGAAATGTATGATCACTGGTAATATCATTATTACTTTATGAATAAGATACTATTTATTCTCTTTCTTATAAATCCATCTCTTTCTTAAAAGTCATCTTCGTGGATTTTCCTTCAGCTTGTAATGTACGGAGTGGAGTTCAAAACATGTTAAGAGTGTTACATTTTCCTAAATAAACATGTTTACATATTATCAGCATAACAATTGAGTGAAAAGTTGAATTCAAATATATAATGTTTTAGTATTCGGATTGCCCTGCTTTTGCTTTAATAAAAGCAGTACTTGAGCTGCATGAGCTCCACAAGTTTGTGTCAAACCTGATGATCATGTTCTCCAGTATGATTTGAGAAGATTGAATGGAATTCAATGTAATCAAGAATGTCTGACTATCTGTACAAGATTCATTTGACATCAAAACTTTTCACAATTGGGAAATTTGGTGTGTATCTAATTTTAAAAAGACTTTTGGGGGCCTCTTTTGGGACAGCGCTGGTGATAGACTTTCTTCATCACACATTGTTGGGTTCAAACATGCACTCTTTCAGTCTAGATCTTTAACCAGTAAGCCACACTCAAAAGATACAAAAAAACGTGTCCCTTCAATTGAGGGCAGGTATGCATGGTGCAGAATGGGTAACTGCAGAGAGAACCTGTGTGGAATGCTGTGGAAGCAACACATTTTCGGAACATTCTTTTTAAAACAACAAACTTGAGGATATTGCAGATATCTGGCATTTCAAATGTTTGTTACATTATATGGCATACACTTGTCAACCTCTATAGGCACTTAAATGCACATGAAGTAAATGTAGAGCAGCATTGGGTTAAGACAATAGCTGTACAGTTCAGCTGGCCAGTACATCCCCTGAGGGACCCTTGGGCCCTTCATGCAAATGTATGTGTGAATTCGCCCCGCATCCCTGGACTGTATCGATACTGATGGAATTCATAAAGATCTGCATTACTATTCTCCAAGGCTACACACGGTGTTAAGATTCAGTGTTTTAATCAAGATTGAGTCAATATTCTGCTAGATTCATATTGATCCCTCAGTGCTGCCGGTGACCCTACATCGGCTAGCGAGATTCTGTGGCATAATCAGTATGAAAACAGATGCTACATCTTTATTGATACGAAACAGGCCAAGTGCGTATGTGTGTGGGTGGATGTCAGTGTGCAAGAAAAAGAGGCAGATCTCTGGCATTTTTAGAGCATCTCGATGACTGAAGTGCTGAGTTTTGTGGGAGCCTTGTATAAAAACAGTTAACGGATAATATTCGAATAGGTCAACAGCATAAATATCACATCCCAAATGTCAGATGGCTGATAAAGGAAACCCTGTCACTAGCACAAAGCAAGCAGTGGGCAGAAGCCTCCCACAGTCTGACATCAGTTAAACATTCTACAGGTTTAAGCTGATCTGAATATTTCCACTTTATGTTTATGTGTGTGCGTTTGAGAGAGAGAAATATTTGTCCTCTAGTTCTTAGTCAGCCTCATATGTGTTTAACCCCAAACCCACAGCTAGTCTCAGTTGCGCACACTTGGGATCATAACCTTTAAAACTATGATTTATCTGAAGGAGAGTATGTGCACTCACGCACCCAGGCAAATACACAGCCGTTTAGAGGGGAAAAAACATGGGTTATGACTTCATGGAATACAAGAAGAGGAAGGTGAAAATGGCAATAATACTGTCTTAAAATATTGGTAATTTCTCACAATGTCTAGACCTCTACAGCACCACCCAAATGTCTTTTTAAATTTCTCAGTTTAAATTGACGTAGGAAACTAAATGCAATTTGTATGCAAGGACGTAGAATTTAAAAAACTTAAATTCAAAGAAGTTTATTAAACAATTATTCATTATAAAAGACTACAAAAACGTTAAATGAAAGTTTGACTTCTAGACAGACAGACAGACAGACAATGAGTTTAGATTTACAAAAAAAACAAAAAGGAAATGGATTTTGGTTGGCTAACATTAGACACCCATAAATAGTGTCTGGGGGCCCTAGTGATCAGCTTGCACTGTATGTGCAGAGGGGACCTGTGCTATGCACATTCAGCATCCTTTGGCAGTGTTGGGCCGTGCGGTCTGAGGCTTTTGCGGCCCCTGATAGTCTGAGACTCACTCAGGCCCAGTCCATATTCTTGTCTTCTCTGTCATTTTCGAAGGAATCATGTTTTCACACCTTTATTTTCTCTCTTGCTATATTTGTCGCATCTCTCAACTGCTGAGACCTATGAACGGAGAACCTCCGTTGTTTTGGAAACCTGCGTGTCTTACGTGCGCGTATGAGAGACTCACTAGCAAATGCACATCTCTATGTGCTTATATTAGCTCTTAGCATTTTGTCACCAGGGCTGCCAGCACGTTATCTGATCCTGAGGGAGTCCGTTCTCTATTTCTACTTGGTAGCTTCTCTAAACACATGCAGGGACTGCATTTTACTCAAGGGTAAACAGCATGTAGTTGTATTTGGAGTAATATAGTAATATAAAGTTTGACAACCTCAGCATAAAATCTTAGTTCCCTTTTGAATGAATAGTGCTTTGAATGTATAGGCCTACATGACAGGTTTGCAGAAAAGGAACAAGCTACTTTATCAATGAAGCAGCTATTGTATTGACACCAAAAAAAGTGATCCGTGAACAGTGGTCGTCAATGATGTAATATATTTCTGACATGAGAGACGCAGTTTAAACGGAAGTGTGTCAGATAAAAGGAATGTGGAACGAGAGTTAAATTGCACGTATATAATCTGTGCAAATGTTCATATTCCATTTAGACTAGCATTGTTTTCAAAGACACACATGACACAGTTTGTGAGAGTGCAGATGTGGGTGGTGCTAAGTGTCAATTCTTTCCTATGGGGAGATTTTCCATCAGCTTCTGTTGGGTTGAGGTTTGTGCAAAAAAAAAAAAAAATCCTGCCAACTCTATGATTTTGCAGATGTGCATCCCATTTTCTAAAACTGTCCTCTAACG
This sequence comes from Scardinius erythrophthalmus, assembly GCF_964197995.2. Lineage (NCBI taxonomy): Eukaryota > Metazoa > Chordata > Actinopteri > Cypriniformes > Leuciscidae > Scardinius > Scardinius erythrophthalmus. The sequence goes on along the minus strand of NC_138231.1, from coordinate 35,907,273 downwards.
GGTCTAACCACCTGTTAGTTATCTGGGTTTGTTGATTCAGCGGTCAGGCTTGTCGATGGTGTTTTATACTGTATCTATGTGTGAATGGATTTATGAGTATGTATGCATGCATTTTTTTAATTAGTCATATCAGTGATGTCTTGGGTGGAAATCTCTGCAGGGTAGCTGCAATAATGCATTTGATGATTGACTCTGACTGAAGCAAAACTGTGTGTGCGTGTCTGGAACCGTGAAGAAGTTGCCTCTGTAACAGTTTGACTTGTTTAATTAGCAAGACTCCGATCCACATTTTGAAAGAGAATATAAAAGTTGTTTTGTGAATATGGTTATAGCTGTCTGTTTTTATAAAAACACTGAAATGTCTTTATTGCATTTTACTTTGATTCTTGAGGCGGTTGAGTTAGATAGTTTTAGATTAGGTCTCTCATTCAGGGTGTAACGACTGCAGTTAAGCAGCAGAGATCTGCACCCATTCAGGCATAACATAGTGAGAGTGTGTGTATGTGCCCTGCCTGTTACCATATAAGACTTGTTTCATGACTCATGCTGCTTTGTGACCTACAATGTGGGAAGTCATGATTCATACAAGCTACATTTAATCAACCTCAGCTCAAAATACTCCGGCATGCGTGACCCCACCTCCCCTGCACTCACACACACAGAAACGATCATCTCCACAGATGCCGCCACACTTGTGTCATTGTGCTTGCAGTGGCCTGAGTTCAAAGTTAGGTTACGTTTACGTAGATCTAAAACAACATGAACATTTATTTTTTCATTGGAATGGTTTTGTTTGCCATTGGAATTTCCAGACTATACCATCATCCCTTGCACTGACATGGTTCTGCTGTGACATCATTCAGAGGTAACGATGCTTTCATCAGATCACAGGCTTTCTGTTGTGAAGGCTTTTATGACGAGTACTGATTTATTTAATGTGTGGCTTTTCTGTTTTATGCGTAATCAATTGGAATTTAAAATTGTAAACATTTGAGAAGTTTGAAATTTGCCGTTTGCTGATTAATTATATTTAAAAAATAAATATGAACTTTATTTTAATTATATCATATTGTGTTATATTAACATAATGTTCTTCTGAGGATGATTGAAAATGTTACCGTTTATACACGTATTCTGTCTCATATTTAGAAATAATCTTAAGCAACCTGCACAAAGCAAACTGACCATATCATAGCAGAGATAAACACCACCCATCTTGAGGCAGACATTGTGCTTTTTATACTGAGTGGTTTTCCTAGATGGCTGTGTTTAGTATTGATTTATTCAAAGAGTGTTTTGGTCTGCGTCTCCCTCAGTGACATCCAGTACAACGGTGAGAGAAGACTAGTTTTGACTAGCACTTGATTTCTAACTGCTCCACCAAAAGTGGTCTAACACATCTGAGGGTCAGTGATATTGTCCATGTGTAATATTTTGTTGTCGCTTTTGTTATTTCTACATGTCTGCAACACGCAGATCCTCGGGCGGTAGGGGTCGTGAGAGATTGATGATGATGGGATTGGGCTTCTGCCTACCCCAGCTGTACAATAACTCAAGCAAAGCCGTGCCCCCTCTACATTTTCCATTATGAATAAGTCGCACTCACACACACAGCTGGCAGTCTCAGTCATGAATAATTAACAATGTCTCTGCGTACTCCAGGAAAGAGAGAGAGAAAGGGATGATGCATAGCTCTTTCTCTCCCTAGGGTTGTAGCACAAGCAGACAATACTATTGATTTCTGCCTGAGCAAGAGGCACTTGAATCCATTTAGAGATTGAGCTGGGCATAATGAACACAGACATGACTTCATACCTTTACCTTGAACTTTCCTCACACAACCAGATCACCATGCTTACATGTATAAAGATGGCATCGCAATGCAAGTGTAAATAAAGAACTGGTCATATGAATACTTTACGCAAGAAACACTATATATAAAGACTATAATGTTTATGTATTTGAGGAGTGGAGAAGAGTGTCTTATGGTTTATTCACACTTGGCATGTTTGGTTTGAACGAACCCTGGTGTGATTCCTCTGTGTGAACGCTGCCATCCAAACCCTGGTGCGCACCAAACAACGGGATCGAGACCACTGAAAAGACGTGTCT